>NW_023601754.1:42553480-42942947 GCF_014898055.3 Talpa occidentalis
ACCAGCCCCCTTTATCGCATCTGCAAGCATTTTGCAAATGCTTGCAAAATTAAACATTTGCTATGTTTTAATCAGAGACTGAGTGTCTATAGGGCCTTGGACCTCCTTGTCTGCTCTCCAATAGTAGCATAGCACAGGCAGGACCAGATGTCCCTCCACACGAGAATCACCTTCACCCCAGAATAATGCACTCAGTCCCAGTGCTCATGGGGGTTATATCTCACTCTGTTGGGACCCCCCACACACTTTCCATTCTGAGTCAGCACCTGCAGCTTCACTTTCTTGGGCCAGCAACCCCTTAATACTAAAGCTTCAACAAACTGTCTTTACATCCAAAATACAAGGATTCCTGGCCACTCAGAAATCCCTGAAAATGGGGCCTCCCTGGTGGCGCAAGGGGTTGAGACGCAACCTGTGATCCCTGGCCAGCCAGGGAGCAACCCACAGCAGACCTCTCCTGACTCGCCTGCTGCTCCCCTCGGCAGTGTATTTCAGTCAATCTGAGTCAATCTGCCTGTTCTGTTCCCCACTTTGTCTCTGGTGAATCCTCTCACCCCCCACACCTCTGGTATGTATCCCAGCTCTTGTATGCATAAATAATCTTTTTTTAAAAAAAATCAATAAAAAATATCATTCACAAATTGTTTTAAAAAATACATTACCATTATGAATGACTTTGCCTCGTGAAGTTTTTATTACTAGTATTAAGAGAGAGTAGGGGGCCTCCCCCATAGCGCAGCGGTTGAGCGCTGGGTTGCGAAGCTGCCGGCAGCCTCTGCAGCGCCGGTTTGATCCCCAGCCACCAGGCGAGGGTCCCACATGGCGCGCAGACCTCTCCTGCCGCCCGCTGTTCCCCTCAGGAGTGTATCGTCAGTCTGCCGGCTCTGCTCTCCACTCTGGCTCTGGTGAATTCTCTCACCCTCCCGCGCTTCTGACTGTACCCAGTGCTTGTATAAATAAATAAATAAATCTTTAAAAAAAAATTTTTTTTAAAGAGGCACGTATTTTATTCATTTATTTGTTTGTTTGTTTGTTTGTTTTTGTTTATACATGCACTGGGTACAGTCAGAAGGCGGAAGGGTGAGAGAATTCACCAGAGCCAGAGGGGAGAGCAGAGCAGGCAGACTGACGAAGTACACTGCTGAGGGGAGCAGCGGGCGGCAGGAGAGGTCTGCGCACCATGTGGGACCCTCCTCCGGTGGCCGGGGAGCAGCCGGGGATCGAACCGGTGCCACAGAGGCCGCGGGCAGCTTCGCAACCCAGCGCTCAACCGCTGCGCCACCGGGGAGGCCCTAAAAAATTTTTTTTTAATTAAAAAAAAAAAAATATATATATATAGGAAGAGAGCTTCTTAAGTGATGAAGGTGAGGCTAAACTTCCACAAGCACCCTAATTACTGGAGACTCCTCAAAGCCTCCCCTTCACCAGGAGTAAGGTACAGCTGTGTGTGTGATCCCCACCTGGTTTTCAAATCCCTGGGCCTCACCCTCCTACTGAGGGTCTCCCTAGGCTACATCCCTGGGCAGGGTCAGAGCCATAACTGGGATAAGTAAGCAGAAGTCCTGCTGATGGTCAGGGGGCCCTCAAGAGACCTGGGCTAAGGGCAACACAGTCACATGTAATGAACAGGAAGTTGATACCAACAGGTTGACTTGCACACAAGGGATGACTAGCAGCAGTGCCTGCATCCTCTCATTTGATACACTGCTGCCACCTCCTGGCAGAAGATAGTGCCTGCAGCCTCCAAACTGACCAGGAGGCAGGACTCCAGTTGCTAACTCAGCCCGGTGGGATTCCGAAGCCATAGAAAGATTTGAAGAATGAGGGCAGTCAACCAGAGCCACACAGATGTGACACGGAAGAAGGCTGATTCAAACTGGGGGGGTTCAGGTAAGTGGGAATAAGTGGGAGTCTGCAGGTGGGAGGTTGGCAAACAACAGAAGCCCTGAACTGGGAGGATCTCAGATGTTTGCAGGGGAAACGCTCTCACCATTGACTCCACTCAGCAGCTAAGCAGGCAGGCTGTGCGCCTCGGGTCTGCCCATCAATCTCACCACTCCCACCCCCAGGGACACAGCCTCTCCTCAACCCACAATCTCCTGTGCTCCCTCATTATGCAGCTCTACATGAACAGACTCTGGGTTTCACTCCCTGAACTTCAGAAAGGGAAGAGGTCAAGGTCCCCACAACACAGCATTCCACACAGTCAGCTACACCCTATGTCCTGGATGCTACAATGTTACCTGGCTCCTCTGATTCCTCCTCTGGCAAAACTTGGGTCAGGCCTGGAATATTCAGTGGGGATTCTCTCAGCCACAGAAAGCCCAGAGTATTGGAGGGGAATCAACTGGAAAAGAAAAGCAGACCCTCAAGGTCGAGTGCTTTCTCTTTCATTGTGAATTACAGGAGGTCTTTTCATGTTGTATGTTAATCCTTCATCAGTTCAATGATTTATACATGTTTATTTCCATTTCAGGATACGCCTTTTCACTCTTTTGATAGTGTCCTGTGGTGCACAGAGCTTTTTGGTGTAGCCCAATTTCTCTACTCCTCTCCTGCTGTCTGTTTTTGGTGTCCCTATCCATAAGATCATCATCCAATCCAGTGTCATGAAGGTTTTCCCTCTGTTTCTTCCATGAGTGTTACAGATGGAGGGCTAGCAGTTAGAGCTCTCATCCATTTTGCATTCAACTGTGCGCACATGGAAAATGAGAGGCCAGTTTCAATTCTCTGAGTGTGGATATCCAGTTCCCCAGCACAATTCATTGAAGAGATTGTCCTTGCTCAAGGATCTCCTTTCTATTCCACTTGATTCCATTCCTCATGGCTCTCTTTAGTCAGTATCACACCATTTTGATTACTCTACTTTTGTAGTGGTTTTAATAATAGAAAGTATGGCTTCTTGAACTCTGTTATTTCTAAAACTTTTTGGCTACTTGGGGTCCCTTCTACAAAACATCTCTTTGGGATGGTGGTAGGGACTGCGCAGATCTGTACATGTCTCCAGGTAGTATTGTTATTTTAAAAATATTCGGTTTCCAGTCCAAGAACATGGGGTGTCGTTCCATTGATTTGTGTCTTGTCTTTAATAACTTTCAGATCTTTATGGACTCCAGTTTTAAAAATTGTGCATCACTGCATAATTTATTTAAATAATTCATTTTGTCATTGGAATTTGTTTTAATTTCATTCTCAATTCATTCTTAGTGTGTAGAAGGAAAACAGGTATTTGATTAATTTTTTTTCCTCCTAGTTTTACTTGTCTTGCTTTATTTTTCTAGTTCCCCTTGACTTCCCTAGAAAAAAGGTGGTGTTATTTGAAATCTCCCCTTTTTTCTCACTACCTTCTTTATAAACAGAAAAATCATCCACTTCATACAACTCCTTGCAATGTTTTCCAGTTTACTAGATGAAATGCTATCCAAATCATGAATCATTTAGTAAAACCAATTGGGTATCAAAATTCCTTTGAATTAATTTTGGTTTTGTACAAGACACATCATCATCATAGCCTGAATTCCAAACAAGCAACTTTTCTAGTTGGAAACACTGAAATCTCCCAATCCCATGAATCTGCAAGCTATTTCTTAAGAACATTTCTAAACATGTTCAAGTATGTTGTAATTTCTCCACTAATCTACCAGGGAGGCCATATAAGGTAACTTTTGCTCTCCCATCTGATACAAAATATGAAATATTACTTCACCATGAATACTCTGATGGAGAGATATCCAATGGCTTATTTTATCTTCCTACTGTGTAAATGATTAACTTTGGTTGTAATTTCCAAGAAGTAAAATATTGTTACACATATATTCTTTTTTCCACTATCTTCTTCTTTACTCATTAGTGTGTCTAACTTTTTATAATTATTTTTGTTTTGTTTAATCATCCACTATGTAAACAGTCTGTGTAGGTCTTTATCATTCTGACTTGCTTTTGCTACATGTAATTCCCTCGGTCTGCTTGCATTTTGCTATAAAAGGCAATATTTTATCTTTCCAAATGACTGAATAGTATCGCATTGTGTGGATAGGCCACATCTTCTTAGTTCAATCCCTCTATCAATGAGAACAAGAGTATTTCCACACCATCCCTGTTGTAAACAGTGATGCAATAAACAGTGGACAGCAGATGGCCTTTGGAGGTGAGCTTCACCCTTTGGATATATGCCCAACTGTGAAATAATTGGGTCCTACAGTATTTGCATTTTAAGTATTCTAATGTAAATCCACATCATTTTCCAAAATGGCTGCACCAGCTTGCATTCCCAGCAACAGTGTACTGGAGGTCCCCCTTCTCTGCATCCTCCTGCTGAGGAGCCTTTGAGCTTTTGACATGCGCCATTCTCAAGGATGTGAAATGATTCTCACTGTGGTTCTGACAAACATCTCAAGTGATGCTGAACATTTTTCCATTTGTCAATTAGCTCTTCTTGGTAACCCTCTTTTGTTAGTTTTCTGTTCAGATATGCTACCCATTTTTATTTCAGTCGGCTTGCTTTTCTGTCATTAGTGAATATGTTTTTGATGTGTCTTGGATATTAGCAGGTTCTCTGTTGCTTAACCTGTAAATATTTGTTCCCACGATGTAAGATATCTTTTAATCTACTCTGTTTTCATTACTGTGTAAAGCTATTTAGTTTGAGGTAACCCAGATTGTTTATTTTTCTTTCACATCCCTTGCTATAGGGCTGAAGTCTCCACAGACTTCTTTTCATTGTTGTCATGAAACAAATCACCAGTATTTTCTTCTCCATTTTATCACTGCTGTTCCCATACCTAAGCCAATAATAAATTTTGAGTTGTATTTCAGCATGATGTTACAGAGTGACCCAAGTTCATCTTTTATACAGGACCTTCCAGAATTCCCAACACTATATAAGGAAACTATATATAGTAGACTTTCTCTATTCTACAGTTGTGAGACTTTATTATAAATTAACTACTAGCCATAAAATATGGAATAAAGCAGCAGTAACTAGAACAATATGGCATTCAAATAAAATAGACACATACATCAATTTGGTATAGTCACTCAGCAAAAAAGTACATACATTCCTAAAAACCAAAAAGAAATACCACGTGATCAAGCAATACCACTGCAAAGTATTTACTCAAGGAAGATGAAAAAATGTTTTAAAAGGATTTATACATGCCTGTTCATAACAACATTATTCACAAGAGCCAAATCATGGATCCAATCTAAATGTCCACTGGTACAAAACATGATAAACAAAGTGTGTAATATACTCCAATATAATACTATTGAGCTATTAAAATGGGCAAAATAATGCCTTCCAGGATTAAATGGATGAAACTTGAAATGACCGTTCTAAGTGAAGTAAGTCAGCAAGTGAAATAAGTTTTCTAAATGGTTTCAGTCTTCTGTGCAATATAAATAACCAAAGAAAACAAACTAGCAAAGTAAAGCAAAAAAATGCTTACACCCCAGGAGAAATATACTGGTCACCAAAGAGGATGGAGAGAGGGAGGAGGGCTAGGACATTTAAACCAGAGATTTTGTGAGGGTGGATAAAGTATGTGTGCACATATGGTGTGAGGTTTTACTCCCAAATCTCATTATTTATGTAAACAGGTGGAAAATTCAATAGAGTTGAAGAGAAGTAAATATTTACTACTGTAAGCTGAAAATCATGACAGATAGGTTCATAGATAACTGTGCTGAAATGTCACAAAGGAATATTAGAACCTAAAATGCTTTTTTTTTTTTTAAATATTTATTTATTTATTTATACAAGCACTGGGTACAGTCGGAAATGCGGGAGGGTGAGAGAATTCACCAGAGCCAGAGCGGGGAACAGAACAGGCAGACTGACGAAATACACTGCTGAGGGGAGCAGTGGGCACAGCAGGAGAGGTCTGCGTGCCATGTGGGACCCTCGCCGGTGCTCGGGGATCGAACCGGCACTGCAGAGGCGGTGGGCAGCTCCACAACCCAGCTCTCAACCGCTGCGCCACCAGGGGAGGCCCCTAAAATGCTTTTTAAGGAAATTGACTGTACTTTCTAACACACTTAGAACCCAACAAATGGTAAAATTACTGTGGAATGGGGACAACCAGAGCGGGAGGGGATGGAGAACAAAGAACGGAAAGAGCACAAAGGTCTATGGTGGTAGACTACAGGTTCTTTGGTAGTGGGTGCACTACAAACAATGTCTGAGGAGGGGTCCTGCACTTGCATTATTTTTAAAAAGAGATTCACCAACTTGGGCATTCCCATTATCTATTAAGATGTCTGGGCCTCCCTGGTAGTGTAAGGGGTTGAGCACCGCACTGTGAAGCAGTCCGCAGCCTCTGCAGCGCGAGTTCAACCCCCAGCCAGCCAGGGAGCAACCAACATGGCGCAGCAGACCTCTCCTGACTTGCCCATTGCTCCCCTCAGCAGTGTACTTAGGTCAATCTGCCTGTTCTGTTCCCCACTCCATCTCTGGTGAATCCTCTCACCCCCTACACCTCTGGCCTGTACCCCAATTCTTATATGCATAAATAAATAAATCTTAAAAAAAAAAAGATGTCTACATATGGGCCTCCCTGGTGGCACAAGGGGTTAAGCAAAGCATTATGAAGCAATCCACAGCCTCTGCAGCGCGAGTTTGATCCCTGGCCGGCCAGGGAGCAACCCACATGGCAAGGCAGACCTCTCCTGTCTCACTCGCTGCTCCCCTCAGTAGTATGTTTCGGTCAGTCTGCCTGTTCTGTTCCCCACTCTGTCTCTGGTGGATCCTCTCACCCCACGCATCTCTGGCCTGTACCCCAGCTCTTATATGCACAAATAAATAAATCTTTAAAAAAATATATGTAAAAATGTCTACATATGCAAATACCTATCTTCAGAAAGTTAAGGAACTTTGCAAAAAATGTGTTTTCAAACAACTGATCTATTAGTTAAAGTCTCAGTAACAAACCACAGACTAATGAGAAATTCTACCACATGGTCATAAACTGCCACAGTTATACTTCAACTTCTATGCAGGTAGCTTTGAGCTCAATTCAGGAGCAATTCAGGAGCAAATGACCAAATACTCATTTTCCTCTGAGTAAAAACAAATTCCATCCAACAAAACAGTATTATCAACAATAGTCACCATACTGGACGTTAGACACTCACAACTGATTCATCATAAACCTGGCAACTTTTTTTTTATAATAAATTTTATTTTTATATTCCCCATACAATTGCAACCCCCCATTCTGACCCCAATCCCTCCCCTCCCACCCCCCACCCCCCAAAAAGTGTCTCTGGTTCATAGTTTTTTGTTGATTTTGATTTTCACTTTCTTATAGTTATTCATTTTCCTGGTCCCTTATTTAAGTTTTCTAGATTCCTGCTATGAGTGAGACCATCCGGTATTTTTCTTTTTCTTTCTGGCTTATTTCGCTGAGCATGATCCCTTCCAGCGCCATCCATGTTGCTGCAAATTGCATGTGTTTATCTATTTTGAATGCTGAGTAATATTCCATGGTATATATGTACCACATCTTCTTGATCCAGTCATCTATTTTTGGGCATTTGGGCTGTTTCCAAAGCTTAGCTATTGTAAACAGTGCTGCCATAAACATAGGGGGTGCAGGTGCTCTTTGGAATTGATGTTTCTGTGTCCTTTGGGTAAATACCTAGGAGTAGAATTGCTGGATCATATGGAAGCTCTATGTTTAGTAGGTCCAGAAATCTCCACACAGCTCTCCATAGTGGTTGGACCAGTTTGCACTCCCACCAACAGTGCAGAAGAGTTCCTTTTTCTCCACACCCTTGCCAACATTTGTTGTTGCTAGTTTTTTTAATATGTGCCATTCTCACTGGTGGAAGATGGTATCTCATGGTAGTTTTGATTTGCATTTCCCTGATTACAAGTGATGTTGAACATTTTTTCATATGCCTGTTGGCCATTTGCATTTCCTCTTCAGAGAAGTTTCTTTTTAGCTCTTCTGCCCATTTTTTGACTGGGTTATTTTCTTTGTTGTTGTTGAGTCTCATCAGCTCTTTGCAGATTTTTGTGATCAGTCCTTTATCATTAGTGTTGGGTGCAAAAATGTTCTCCCAGTCAGTGGGGTTTCTCTTTGTTTTTGTTATTGTCTCTTTTGCTGTGCAGAAGCTCTTTAATTTGATGTAGTCCCAGCTGTTTATCTTTGCCTTCACTATCACTGCTTTGGGTGATGTATCTGTAAAGATGTCTTTGATGTGCAAATCACGTAGTGTTTCGCCTATATTTCCTTCTATATATTTTATGGTTTCAGGTCTTATGTCTAGTTCTTCAATCCATTTTGAGTTAATTTTTGTGTATGGTGTGAGGTAGTGGTCAAGCTTCATTCTTTTGCATGTAGCAACCCAGTTTTCCCAGCACCATTTATTGAACAAACTTTCTTTGCTCCAATGCATAGTCTTTGCTCCTTTGTCAAAGATTAGTTGACCATAAATCTGTAAACCTGGCAACTTTTTTTTTTTTTTACAATAACTCACAACAGTTAATGTAATTTATTGATGCATTCAACTAGCAGTTATTGAAAACCTACTACGTGTTTAGCTGTATTCTCTCCACTAGGGGCACTATAAATAAAACAAATGCAAACTCTGTTTATTTACTTTTTTTTATTTTTTTTTAAATAATAGATTTTATTTTTATATTCCCCCATACAATTGCAAACCCCCCATTCTGACCCCAATCCCTCCCCTCCCACCTCCCACCCCCCATAAAGTGTCTCTAAACCTGGCAACTTTTGACCAAACTCTCCCCATTCCCCGCACTGCACAAAATATCTAGTCACAGGTTAACATACAGATTACACAGGGCACCAATACATTGGTGTATATCATTATATATTTTCAAGTGTACAGTAATGTATTTAAAATCTGTTTAACTCTTCATATCAAACAAAATGTCTGGCTTCTACCCCATTACCTATTTCACCCATCAATCCCTCAGCCTCCTCCCCCTCTGGTAACCACCAGCCTGTTCTCTAAATCTCAATTTGTTGTCTTGCTTTCTTTGGTCATTTGCTTTCTTACTTTATCCTTCCATGAGTGACAGCAATAGGCATTTGTCTTTCTCCCTCTGCCATACTTCATATAGCTTAATACCCTGTTGTCCATCCTGGGGTTACTAACAACAAGCTTCCAAATACTTCTCCATGGCAGGACCAGGACGGCAAGAGCAGGTGGAGGCAGGCTCTGCTGCCAGCCCTTAGGGAAACCACCTAGGACATGCTTGCTTTTGACTCTTTGTAGGGATGCTTGTGGATACTAGGGCGAGGACATCATTTCCACTCTTTTGAGAATGTCCCTTGGATACACTGAATTGTCTAATACTTCCAGAAAGACTTTCTGCTCATCCTGGCTAAATCTGGACAAAATATTGTAAGAAAATTTAAATAATAATTCTGAGGTCAAGAAAAGTTCCATTTGCAAACTTCTATTCTGCTTTTCCCCCTAAGCTATGTCTCCAGAAGCCAATGAAATACTTTCCACTCTAAAATACTAGAAATACATCTAGAGGCCAATCCCAGACCCATGCATTTCATGTGATTCATCTCCCTTTAAACTGCTCATGTGATTCATCTCTCTTTAAACTGCTACTTTCATGAGGGTATTAGTAACAGAAAAAAAAAAAAACAGTGTCAAAGGCCTTTTGAATTTTACTTGACAAGCAGCTGCAATGGAAATTGTTGCCCAGGTGTGTGGACTACTTCTCAGTGATGTTCTGGCCACCAAGAAACAAAACTGCAACTTTATAGTTTTGTTGAATGATGCTGAATATGTTGAATGATGGGAATTCACTGAGTTGCTAGATCCTTTCCAAATAAACAAAGATCTGAAACATTAATGAATCATCATAGGATGTTTACTTTTGACTTCTATACACAGGAATTAGAGAGATTTGGCCAAGTAATAAAGATGATTTGAGACACTTTGAATTAATGAACTACCAGAAAGCACACATCTTTAGAAAAATTGAGATACACTCATATATTTCCAATCTAAAGGAATATTTCACAAGAGTTCACAAATGCTGATTTCAGTGCTCAGTAGAAAGTATGGTTCTAAGTTTTAGGAATTCAATTACCACATGTAATTATAAATAAAAAGAAAACTATGCTCTATGGGAGAAAAAAAGACCACATTATTTGATATAAAGAGGTAAAAGAAATAGTGGTGCGATTTTGTAAGAGAAAAGATTAGATACATGACATAGTGTGGTTGAAAGGACAGAAGGGAAGGGAAAGGGAACAAGTTAGATAGGGGAGGGTAGGGGAGGAGAGAGGGGTTGTTCAAGGCAGAAACCCCCACCTTGGGCCACATGACTCTGAAAACCCTCCTGCCCCAGAAGGCAGCTCAGCGCAGAGGAGGAAGCACCTCAGCGCTGACTCTCAGGAGCAGCCATGCTTGGGAGCCTTTCTGAAGCCCAAGTTCTTCTCTCAGAGGGAGCACAGAGCAAGTGGCAGACACCATGAAGGTTCCCTCAGCCCATGAACACAGGAGGCTTGTCCCCTGGCAGGGGCTCCTGCTGGCAGGTAAGAAGGGATAATTATTGCAGGGAGAGGGAGGAGGATGAAGAATGGACACCAGGCTTTCTCCGGAGGAGGACAAAGCTCTAAGAGGGTAGAGAGCGCTTCTCTTTGAATTTAAGGGGAACCACAGGGGTAGAGTAGGATGGATGGGAGCCAGGAGTAAGAAACAGAATTTCCTACAATCTGAAGTGATAAGGGAAAGAAAAACCTCAATATTACATATTTTCCAAAGAGGTCATCTCTGAGAAATAACTTTGAAACTGAAGACAAAAACAATTTATATAGGGGTTGCACTCAAAATATATAAATAAATATAACCAAGACACTCAGCATTGTCCTTACTCTCTACACACACAACAGTGTAAATAAACACCATGACAGGAGGGCCTAGGAGCACTCACTCATTCACCCACAGGATTGGCAGCCTGTCCCTCCACTGGGGGGACAACAAAAACACACAAATCCTTGCCCTGATGGAGCAGAACATTCTTGGTGAGAAAACAGAGAACAAAGAACTAGAATGCGCTGTCAGGTTCTGACAATTATCAGAAGGGCACAGAGCAGACAATGGTCACAAATGACAGAGGGCTTTCAGGGCAGGGGTCAGGGAGGCATCTCCCAAGGAAGTCCTGAGTGTGAGCAGGGGTCTGAGGGCAGGTCGTGGGTAGCCAGAAGACCTAGGGAAGAATACATGAAACAGGGCCTCCCTGGTATCATAAGGGGTTAAGCACCGCACCACGAAGCAATCCGCACCTTCTGCAGCACGAGTTCGATCCCTGGCTGCCAGGGAGCAACCCACATGGTGAGGAAGACATTTCCTGGCTCGCCCGCTGCTCCCCTTAGCAGTGTATTTCAGTCAGTCTGCCTGTTCTGTACCCCACTCTGTCTCTGGTGAATCCTCTCATCCCCTGCATCTCTGGCCTGAACCCCAGCTCTTAAATGCATAAATAAATAAATCTTTAAAAAATAAGAATATATGAAACAGAAAAAATGACAAATTCAGTTTTTGAGGTAATGGGGGTCATGCTGCTGACCTTGAATAAGACCCACCCATACATACATTAAGCCCATGGTATTAAGAAATTGCCTTTTCGGGCCTCCCCAGTGGCGCAGCGGTTGAGCGCTGGGCTGCAAAGCTGCCCACAGCCTCTGCAGCGCCGGTTTGATCCCCGGCTCCGGCGAGGGTCCCACATGGTGCACAGACCTCTCCTGCTGCACCCGCTGCTCCCCTCAGCAATGTATTTCATCGGTCTGCCTGTTCTGTTCCCCGCTCTGGCTCTGGTGAGTTCTCTCACCCTCCCACGCTTCTGATTGTACCCAGTGCTTGTATAAATAAATAAATAAATCTTTGCGGGGGGGGGGGGGAGAAAGAAATTGCCTTTTCATGCTAAAAGATATTTCCAATATTAATTACTATCTATCACTTTCCTCCTAGTCCCACTATTGGCATTCTGGATCCTGCCCATTTCTGCTCAGCTGCGTATTGAAATGGTGCCAATCCTAAATACTGTTGACAAAACCTTTGATGTTCTTATGCGTGCCCTTAATGTGCCAGAGAATCCTCTTAGCTATAGCTGGTACAAAGGTAAAACCACAACTCGTGATAATTTACTCACAGTGATTTATGTAAATATACATATGGTAACAAATGGGCCTAAGCACACTGGTCGGGAGATAGGGTACTTCAATGGCACCCTGCTGTTCCAGAACATCACCAAAGAAGACTCAGTATTCTATACCCTTCACATCCTAAGGAGAAATAATCAAGTTCAACAAGCATCTGCACTTCTCAACATCTACAGTGAGTGATTCCTCTCAGACCTCTGGGTATGGGTGGGTGGATTCCGCTTCACACACTGGATTGACTGAGAACTCTTTTAAGTTGGAACATCTCCATGTGCTAAGGTCATGAAGACTGTGTTGGGCCATCATTAGTGTCTGAGGAAGCATTTAACAAAAGACACATGCCTCTCTAGTTTTTCAAATGACGCTGGTCAAGAGATGGGCAGGGCGGACCATCCTGACAGAGACTATTAAGAATTAGTGTGACTTCACATTTTAGTAGTCATATAAAGCTCTAGGAAAAGGGCTAACTGAAAATGCATGGAGATAACTTCACTATTAATGAGGATGTTGGACATGGGAGAAGAGTTTCCTAAAGCTGACACTGCAGAGATTGCCAGGGTGGACACCTCAGAGGTGTCACTGCATGAGAATGAAGGGGACTGTAGACCTCTCCTGTTAGATAGTAACTTAAACAATGACACTCAACCTCCTGCAGAGGCCATTGTCATTCTCTGGTTAAATTGCAGACTCAGTGTCACCTTAAGAAAGACTGTGATCTCTATTAAAGGAATAGGGTACACAGCTAAGGTCCATGCTAAGTCAGTCACCTGCTCTGTTTCTCCACAGAACCAACTAATGACTCTGCTCGAGGAGGGATGAAAATTAAAGCCAAACAAAAGGACACTGTGTACCTTATGTGCCTACCAAATGATGGTGGGAACTCCTTCCACTGGTTCTTCAAGCAACAGAGTCCACTTCTCAGAAATTGGAGAAAACTGCCCACAGACACCATAACCCTCACAATAGAACAGGTCAGGAGGGAGGATGCAGGGTTCTATCGCTGTAAGTACACCAGTGAAGATGGTAGCAGTAAAAATAACATCTTTATCCTTGAAGTGGTATGAGTGACCCTTCATCCCTCCTATGACACATTAAATTCTAATCAAAAATTTCTTATCTGAAATGCAATGGTTGTGAGGCACTTATTTTCTTGAGCTCTTGTGAATACTTGATGGTCATGGACTATCATGAGAAGTCATGTATTGAGAGAATAAATGCACAAAAATGTGATGTGGCAATGCTGTTGTTGACTTGAGATGACATTTTTCCCAAGATCCCACCTCCTGTTGGTCTCCACTGCACCGTCTCCACTGTGGAGGCGACACATGGTCCCTCAGAGGATGGGCAGTGGTCATGTGACAGTGGAGGGAACACATGATAAACTCAGGAATCACAGCTCTATCTTTCCTCCATAAGTGGATGCTGCCTGAGCTCTGTAATGGATGAAAGGAATATACAGGAGACACCTATGTGGGTGGAAACACCAAGATGAAGTGCATTTTACCCAATGCTACCTGCAAAATCTCATGGTCATTGATAGAAGGAGAGGGATTTCAGAGCCAGAGTTCAGGCTGAAAGCTTAGGACAAGGGGGAGACTCTAGAGAATTCCACTCCCATACATAGTCCTGCCCACCACAGTGCACTATGTGGTATCCCCTGAAGGGAGGTGTTTGAATTAGGGACACCATCTCCTAGGCAGAGGGACCTACATGTCATATAGCCAAATAAATAGGGATACATGCAGGAAAAGATCCTTTCACATGAGGTTTCACCACCACCCCAGAAAGATGTACTCAGGCAGTAAGATTATGGGGGACACAAACCTGAATTGTGATATCCCATAACCTCCACACCCAGAGAAGACCCTGCAGATCTAATCTGGGGCCAACAATACAACAATTCCTAGACTCTTGGGAACAAACAAGGATTCTTACAGAATTAGACATTTCTGGGAGATGGTCCCAGTGGTTGCCCATGTAAGGCCTGAATTCAGTCCTACCCTTAATTTTCCCAAAAACTCAGGGACACCTCAATACGTATTCTTGCCAGGGCCTATGGATCTTGAACATCTGAACCCCAGCTAGGAAAATGTTTCCCCGATGTTTCTGACTCTCTGTGGACAGTTGCACATACGAAGGTAAAGAGGGAACAAATCCAGTGGAAATTCTCATGTAGGACACCTCACCCAGTAAGTATGGACTTGTCAACACCATGGCCTGGCCTGTGGAGTTAAACAGCTCTCAGCTACCCCATTATTTACCACCTTGGTGACTCCTTCCTGTTACTCCATATCTTTCACACAGGAGATATGATTCCACTCAGGATTCCCATCCTGAGCATGACATGACATCTTCCCCAAGACATCTCTCCCCTCCCTGTGCTCCTTGTATTCCTCAGACCCAACTCCTGTCCAATCCTCAGGCTCTTCTCCTCCCATCCTGCTTTCTTGGCAAGCACATTCCACAGTCACCTCCCAGCATCACAACCTCCAGACCTCACACCAGCTCACCAATGTCCACTTTAGGAATGTGTCAGTCTTAGGTCCTCCCCAGGGACCTGAGGGACAAAGTGAGTTCTGCCCTGTATTCCCACTCACGGGTCACTAACTGGGACTATGGGAGACTCTTCTCCCGGGTGCCCCTAACTGTCTCATCTCTGAATGTGGCTCCTCAGCTGCTTGGTGGGGCAGCATCCATCTACTTCACCCATCTCATACACTCACCAATTCTTGTTTTCATGTAACCACCAGACTACTCTCTGGTGTAACAATTCATTTTTGCTCTTTTTTAACTAATTTTTGCTCTTTTTTTTTTCATTTGCCTACCTTTCCATTTTCCACACACAAGTAAAAAAATATGGTATTTGTCTTTCTCTCTGACCTACTCAACTTAGCAAAATACCCTCCAAACTATATGAACAATGATGTACAACATATATAAATTAATTAATTTTTTAAAAAATGGAGGCGCTCCCTGGTGGCGCAAAGGGTTAAGCACAGCACTATGAAGCTATCCTCAGCTTCTGCAGCCAGCCAGGGAGCTACCCACATGGCACAGCAGACCTCTTCTGTCTCCCCTGTTGCTCCCCTCAGCAGTGTATTTCAATCAGTCTGCCTGTTCTGTTCCCCTCTCTGTCTCTGGTGCATTCTCTCACCGCCCCCCACACCTCTGGCCTGTACCCCAGTTCTTATATGCATAAATAAATAAATCTTTTTTAAAAATTAAAATTGTATAAAGTTTCTTTAAAATACAAAAAAAAGGAAAAAGGAAATATCATATGACACAGCAACACTTCCATAACTGAAAAGAGAGTACTATCTAAATTACATTAGGAAAAAATACATCATTTTATAACATTGCGTAAGTTTCAACTAACACACTTGATATCTATTTATAAAAATCATGACTCATCCACCACCTTTACCCTTTTGCCCATCTACCCCCATCTTCTTTCCCTCGGGTAACCACCAATCTGCTCTTGAAATCTAACTTTCTATTCTTGCTTACTTAGTTCATTTGTTTTCTTTATCCATTCCTTATTATCTTTCCCATATTGAAATCAAATACTATGTGTGGCATTCCTCTGAAGTGTTTCACTTAGCATAATACCCTTAGTCCATCCTAGGGTTGCAAAGGTCAAGTTTCCTCACAAATCTCCATGGCAGGGTCAGTGCCAGCAGAGAAGATGGAGGCAGGCTCTCTTGTCAGCCCTGAGAGCAATAATTTATGTCTTTCTTTTGACTAACCTTAGCTTCTGGATGAGAAAATCCTTTGTACTCTCTTTGGGAATGCCTCTTATGCTCTCAAATTGTCTAATTCTGCCAGAAATAATTTCTGTTCATCCTGGCTGAAACCTGACAAGATATTTCAAAGAATTATAAAATAATAGCTCAAAAATTTTGCCTAATCAGAATGTAATATTCAAGTCCTGACACAATTTCTATTTTGACTTTCTCCCTTAAGCTATGAGAAGGAAAAGACATACTTTCCACTATGAAAATCAGAAATGGGGCCTCCCTGGTGGCACAGCGGATTGAGCACAGCACTGTGGGGCTTTCCGCAGCCTCTTCGGTGCAGGTTCGACTCCCGGTCAGCCAGGGAGATAACCACATGGCACAGCAGACCTCTCCTGTCTCGCCTGCTTCTCCCTTCAGCAGTGTATTTCGGTTGTCTGCCTGTTCTGCACCCCACTCTGTCTCTGGTGAAACCTCTCACCACCCCCCAGCACCTCTGGCCTGCACTAGAACCTCCAGTTCTTGTATTAATAAATAAATCTCTAAAAAAAAAAAAAAAGAAAATCAGAAATGCATCAAGATGCTGTCCAGATAACGTTACCATCCCCAGAGTCTTGCATCTCAGTATTAGTTCATCTGGGCCATCTATCTACAATGCGCGCTTCAGGGTGGTATTCTAAACAGAAAAAAAAAAGTGTTGAGAGAACTTTTATTTCACTTTATAAGCAGCAGCTATGGAAATTGTTGCCCAGCTGTGTATAGCATTTCCCATGATGACCTGGGCTACATTCTTTATGTTTTTGGCACAAATGTGTTCATTCTGGTCTTCCCTTCCTGTCTAGGCTCTGGTGCATGGCCTCCATGGGGCTGCTTGTCAGAGAATCCGGGTGCCAATTTATAAAGGCATGAGATTCTACCTGAGATTTTACTTGACAATTGGCTTTAATTTAATAGTAAATGAAAGCCAGAAGATTTGTTTGTGAATATCTTGTGTATTTTGTGTGACCCCCCATGTGTGTTTGTATGTATATTATATTTTATCTTACATTGTGTAGTATTGCCAGAGTTAATGTTTGACTGCCTTAAAACTAAGCACTTAATAAAATTGAAACTCTTACAACATTTATATCATTATAAAAACTAATCCGTTTTTTTCAAGTTAACACAATTTAGAATCATTTTTTGTAAAGAACAGCTACATTTTTGGTTTAATTAAAATAGGCATGTGGGAGCCTCCCTGGTGGAGCAAGGGGTTAATCATCAGCACTATGAAGCAATCAGCACCTACTGCAGCATGAGTTTGATCCCCGGCCAGGGAGGTGACCCACATGGTGCAGCAGACCTCTCCTGTCTCGCCTGCTGCTCCCCTCAGCAGTGTATTTCAGCTGATCCACCTGTTCTGCTCCCCACTCTGTCTCTGGTGAATCTTCTCACCCCCCGCACCTCTGGCCTACACCCCAGTTCTTGTATGCATAAATAAATACATCTTTAGAAAAAAAATACAGGGTGATATCACTTATGTGGAATATAAAGATATCAAAAAGGGATGAGATAAAGCCAAGCTAAGCACAAACCCTAGAAAGTTGATTATAGAACTGGAACTACTGAGGGAGAGGAGTGAGAACACAGTGGCAAAGGAACACAAGGACCTATGGGGATGGACTGTGGGTGCTTTGATGTTGGGAAGGGTGTAGTAACACCAGTAGGGGGAGATCCTCTGCCGCTAAAACACAAATAAAGATTGTAAATCAGGGCCTCCCCGGTGGCACTGCGGTTGAGCGCTGGGTTGCGAAGCTACCCGCAGCCTCTGCAGCGCTGGTTCGATCCCCGGCTGCTCCCCAGCCACCGGAGGAAGGTCCCATATGGCGCGCAGACCTCTCCTGTCGCCCACTGCTCCCCTCAGCAGTGTGTACTTCGGTCCTTCTCCCTGCTCTGCTCCCCATTCTGGCTCTGGTGAATTCTCTCACCCTCCTGCGCTTCTGACTGTACCCAGTGCTTAAATAAATAAATAAATAAATAAATAAATCTTTAAAAAAAAAAGATTCAGGGAAATGCAAATCAAAACTACCATGAGATACCATCTTCCACCAGTGAGAATGGCACATATTAAAAAAACTAGCAACAACAAATGTTGGTGAGGGTGTGGAAAAAAGGAACTCTTCTGCACTGTTGGTGGGAGTGCAAACTGGTCCAACCACTATGGAGAGCTGTGTGGAGATTTCTGGACCTACTAAACATAGAGCTTCCATATGATCCAGCAATTCCACTCCTAGGTATTTACCCAAAGGACACAGAAACATCAATTCCAAAGAGCACCAGCACCCCTATGTTTGTAGCAGCACTATTTACAATAGCTAAGCTTTGGAAACAGCCCAGATGCCCAAAAATAGATGACTGGATCAAGAAGATGTGGTACATATATACCATGGAATATTACTCAGCATTTAAAAAAGATAAACACATGCAATTTGCAGCAACATGGATGGCGCTGGAAGGGATCATGCTCAGCGAAATAAGCCAGAAAGAAAAAGAAAAATACCGGATGGTCTCACTCATAGCAGGAATCTAGAAAACTTAAATAAGGGACCAGGAAATTGAATAACTATAAGAAAGTGAAAATCAACAAAAATTATGAACCAGAGACACTTTTTGTGGGGTGGGGGGAGGGAGGGGAGGGATTGGGGTCAGAATGGAGGGGTTGAAATTGTATGGGGAATATAAAAATAAAATTTATTATTAAAAAAAATAAATAAAACAGCACTTGGACAATAAAAAAAAAAAGATTGTAAATCAACGTTAACATGATTTTAAACAATGGTGCTGGGAAAACGAGAAGGCCACAGGTAAAAGAATGAAGACAGATTATAACTCCATGCACAAAAATAAGTTCAAAATGTACTACAGACTTAGATATAAGACCTGCAACCGTAAAATACAGAGAGAAAACATTCGCAAACATTTCATGACAATATTAAAAATGTCTTTGAAGACTGAATACCTAAATCACAGAAAATAAAAGCAAAAGTAAGCAACTGGGATTACCTGAAATTAAAGAGCTTTTACAGATCCAAAGAAAATATAAATAGGCCAAAAATACATCCTACTGGATGTGAGAAAATATTTACAATTACATAACCGATAAGAGTTTAATATCCAAGATACCAATTTTCAGATCAAAAACTTAAAGAACCTTTACCCAAAAAAGAACTGTTTTCAATGTGCTGAGGGTGGTTATTAGTGGTCAGTAAAAAGCCAGGAGAAATGCACACTTCTACTACATTGTCATATATTGCTGTGGTTGTGTTTACATGCAATTTGCTCTGAGCTCCAATTCAGGAGGAAAATTAAGAGTCTATTTCCTTTCAGTAAAAAAAAAAATTCAATTATACAATCAATATTAACAATAGTCTTTATACTATACAGTAGAAGCTCAGAATTAATTCATGATATAAAAAGCTTGCATCTCTATACCAACCTCTCCTCATTCCCCCACTCTATCTACATGTGTGGTAAAAGGTTAACATCCAAATTACATCAGGAGTAAAAAGTCTTTGTAGGGACCTCCCTGGTGGTGCAAGGGGTTAAGCTTCAGCACTATGAAGCAATCTGAAGCTACTGCAGCATGAGTTCAGGCCCCGGACAGGAGAAGTGACTCACAGGGCACAGCAGACCTCTCCTGTCTTGCCCACTGCTCCCCTCAGCAGTGTATTTCAGTCAATCTGCCTGTTCTGCTCCCCACACTGTCTCTGGTGAATCCTCTCAGCCCCCACCTCTGCCCTGTACCCCAGTTCTTGTATGCATAAATAAATATATCTTTTTTAAAAGTGTTTGTAGCATTATAAGAGTATCAGGTGTACAGTAACACACTAGTAACTACACAAATCATGACCACAACGCAAAGTCTGGCTTCCATCCACCACCAAACAACTGACCCCTTTATCCATTTCACTCACCCACCCAACCTCCTCCCCTTCTGGTGACCA
Source organism: Talpa occidentalis (assembly GCF_014898055.3). Taxonomy (NCBI): domain Eukaryota; kingdom Metazoa; phylum Chordata; class Mammalia; order Eulipotyphla; family Talpidae; genus Talpa; species Talpa occidentalis. The sequence goes on from NW_023601754.1 coordinate 42,573,350, forward strand.
CAATCTGCTCTTGGAATCTAACTTTGTTTTCTTGCTTTCTTTGTTCTCTTATTGTCTTCTTTATCTTTTTCATACAAGTAAAATTTATGGTATTTGCCTTTATCGCTCTGACATATTTCACTTAGCGCAATACCCTGCAGTCCATCCTGGTGTTCCATTTTCTAAAAGGACAAAGTTTTCTTGAACTTTGCTCTGCTTTTGATAAGAATTTGTTGGCGGGCCTCCCTGGTGGCGCAAGGAGTTAAGTCTCAGCACTATGAAGCTATCCGCAGCCTCTGTAGCACCTAGCTGGAAAGTCCCAGCCAGGGAGCTACCCACATGGAGCAGCAGACCTCTCCTGTTTCGCTCACTGCTCCCCTCAGCAGTGTATTTCCATCAATCTGCCTGTTCTGCTCCCCACTCTGTGAATCCTCTCACCCTCCCTGCACCTCTGGCCTACACCCCAGCCCTTGTATGCATAAATAAATAAATCTTGGAAAAAAAGAATTGGTTGGAGTAATCGAGCTATAAAGCAAAGATTTTGTGTTTCCCATTTTCTTCATCATCTCAAAGGTAAGAAGCCACTTTTATCAAATATTAAATAGCCCTCATTGTCTGAATTTTAAAACTAACGATTATTCAGATCTATGTACAGCTTCTGTAAGTGCCTTTGAAATCTTTGACCACAGTCCAGGACACAGCAGAGACCAACAATGGGGCAGGTGAGGAGTCCCCATCAGCCTTCAATGAAGTGAATCCCTCAGGACAAAATGTTCAGCATCACCTAAAAGCTTGTACAATGAAGCCTCTCTGGTCTAACCTATACTAGTCAGGTCAGAATCTACATTTTAATACTATCTTCAGCTCCAACTGTACAGTGTAAGGGGGAGAGGCTTCCAACCTACATCACAGATCTCTCCTAGATGGGCATCCCAGTTACCTGAGTAGTTACTAAAACAGCATTTACAAAGTGTCATCTAGGTATTCGGAATTTTCATAAAGTTCCACAGGTGGTTCTGACACACAGCAGGGATCAAATCCTGAGATAACAGAGCTGATGTACCCCTCAGGCTACTGCTCTGAAGGAAAGAAGGAAAGATGAGAAAATTCAGATCCATATGTGATACTGTGTGTGTGTGTATGTGTGTGTGTGTGTGTGTGTGTGTGAGTGTGCGCGTGAGCATAGGGCAGGGATTACAGGTGGGGAAGGCAAAGATTTCAGCAAATCCCAGGAGTCCGAATGTAAACAGAAAGGGAAAAGGGGAAACGGAGGCAGAGATGAGGAGAGGATCCAGGGAAGGTCCTAGGCAGAAACCCCACCCCAGTCCACATGACCCTGAAAAGCCTTCCTCCTGTAGAAGAAGGCGCAACACAGAGGAGGAAGCACCTCAGGAGCAGCTGTGCCTGTGAGCATTTCGTGAGCCCGAGATCTTCTCTCAAGAGGGCGCACAGAGCAGGCGGCAGACACCATGGAGGCCCCCTCAGCCCCTGCCTACAGAGGGCGCAATTCCTATAAGGGGCTCCTGCTGGCAGGTGAGAGGAGATGGGTGGGATGATAGCAAAATGCAACCAAGGCACTAGACATTGTTCTTACTCTCTAACCTCAGAACTTAATAAATAAACACAAGGACATGGAGAAGGGAAAGGTCACAAAATGAATATAGTGGGTCTTTAGAGGGGGGGCCAGGAAGGCACCTCCCAAGGATGCCCTGAGGGTGAGCAGGGATCTGAGGACAGGGAGGGGGTGAGCTGAGCACACACATGGTTCAGAGAATTCACAGAAAATAAAAAATTCAGAGTCTCAGAGTTAATGGTGAGAGTACAGGTGTACACGTATACACACACACACACACACACACACACACACACACACAATGAGGGATTAGGAACCCGCTTCCCAGGCCAAAACATCAGTACACACACACACACACACACAATGAGGGATTAGGAACCCGCTTCCCAGGCCAAAACATAGGTCCAACTTTTGATCAATTTCTATTACTTCCCTCCTAGTCTCACTATCAGAATCCTGGCTCCCACCCACCACCGCCCAGCTACTTGTGGAATCAGAGCATTTCACACTTGCAAGTGATGTTCTTATCTATGTTCGTGATCTGCCAAGGCATCTCCTAAGCTATGTGTGGTACAAAGGTGAAAACATAGATGGCAATCATCAACTTTCATCTCTTATAATAAACACACAAGAAACATTCCCAGGGCCTGCATACAGTGGTCGAGAGATAATATACTCCAATGGCACCCTGCTCATCCGGAACGCCACCCAGGAGGACTCAGGAGCCTACACACTCGCAGTCATAAAATCGGATTTTCAAGTGGAAATAGCAGCTGCACATCTCTCCATTCACAGTGAGTGATTCCTCTCTGAGCTCTGGGTGTGGTGGTGGTGAGGGGGTGGTGAATTCTACTTCACACTACAGATTGATTGGCCTGAATGGTGCTTCCATTCCCCTCTGCATTATGTCCCCAGGTTGGGGTTTGAGCATATAATGCAGGACACTCACAGCAGAGACAAACTCAAAAGATTGGATTATTTTCCCCAAATCCAGACCCTTCAGATGTTCCCTGCAGAAAGAAAGTCTAGATGTTGGAGAAACTCAGCAGAGAGAGATCAGTCGGAGAACAAGGACTGGGCCTCACCATGAATATGACCCTGGAGCCCTGCAGGATTCAGTCAGGGCCTAAATGAGGGACCTCGCAGAGATGATCAGCCTCCAGAAACCATAGCTCAGAACCCTGAGCTGGAAATCCTGGCTCCTGTGATACAGGTGAGCCCATGCCAGGTTATATTTGGCTCCTGGGCAAGAATAATGGGAGCAGGATCACCAGCCAGGACTCTTCTACAAAAGACACATACCTGAGCAGATACAGAGCCAGGTCATTTTCTGAGAATCGATGTGGAGTAAAAGAAAAGATCCTGGGCCTCCCCGGTGGCACAGTGGTTGAGTGCTGGGTTACGAAGCTGCCCGCAGCCTCTGCAGCGCCAGTTCGTTCTCCGGCTGCTCCCCGGCCACTGGAGGAGGGTCCTGCATGGTGCGCAGACCTCTCCTGCCACCCGCTGCTCCCCTCAGCAGTGTACTTTGGTCCTTCTGCCTGCTCTGCTCCCTGCTCTGGCTCTGGTGAATTCTCTCACCCTCCCATGCTTCTGACTGTACCCAGTGCTTGCATAAATAAATAAATGAATGAATGAATGAATGAATCTTAGGAAAAAAAAAAAAGCCATCTCTGGCCATTATAAAAAAAAAAAAAAAAGAAAAGAAAAGATCCTAAGATCATTAGCCAACTCTAATGTGGTGTGGGAGCTTCAAGAGGATGGATGGTCAATGCCCCAAGGAAAGGACAAAAGAGAATTTGCTCCTTGCAGCTTCTTGTTCACCAGGGATCAGCACAGGGGGTATCTGATGGAGACAAATAATGCCATTATTTGGGCTGCCCATAATTTGGGAAGCTCCTCTGTATAACCTTAATTATGAATGATTTAAGGGAAATTCCAGACCGCATGGCAAGAGCGTTTACCATTTAAACTGTTTGCCATTTAAACTGTTTTATTGAGGGGAAACTAAGCTACAAGGGATTACAGTCAGTGCATCAGAGCCACTCAGACATGATCCACCAGTCAGAGTCACGCCACCTATCTGCAGGCACAGCCCTTCCTCTAAGAAAGTTGGGCCTCCCCGGTGGCGCAGCGGTTGAGCAGCGGATGAGCGCTGGGTTGCGAAGCTGCCCGCAGCCTCTGCGGCGCAGTTCGATCCCCGGCTGCTTCCCGGCCACCGGAGGAGGGTCCCACATGGCGCGCAGACCTCTCCTGCCGCCCGCTGCTCCCCTCAGCAGTGTACTTCGGTCCTTCTGCCTGTTCTGCTCCCCGCTCTGGCTCTGGTGGATTCTCTCACCCTCCCGCGCTTCTGACTGTACCCAGTGCTTATATAAACAAAACAAACAAATAAATAAATAAAAAAAAAAGACTGTCACTTTAAAAAAAAAAATAAAACCAGGAATTATTTAAAAAAAAAAAAAAAGAAAGCAGTGTAGTCCACACCCCAGATCAATGATCAGTCATTCACCTTCTTTATTTCTCCACAGAACCAATGGCACAGAATCATGGCCAACTGAGCAAAGTCAAAGCCCTAGAAAAAGACACTGTATTTCTGACATGCCTCATAAATGACACTGTGATCTCTATCCAGTGGTTCTTCAATTACCAGAATCTGGGTATCACAGAGAGGAAGAAACTATCCAGGGACAACAGAATCCTCACCATAGACAACGTCAGAAAGGAGGATGCAGGGAATTATCACTGTGAGGTCTACAACCAGGTCGGTTCCCACAAAAGTATTGACATCATCCTTGAAGTGCTGTAGTGATCCTTCTTCCCTTCTTTGACATATAAAATTCTAAATCAAAATATCTTATCTAAAATGCAATGGTTGTGATGTACTTACTTTTTTGAAAGCACAGGAATACTCAATGGTAGAGATGGAATGTCCTTAGAAGTTTTTACTGCAGGAATAAATGCACAAAAATGTGAACTAACATTGTCATTATTGTTGGCTTAAAATTATGTTCCACACCTGGGCCTCCCTAGTGGTGCAGGGGTTAAAGTCTCAGCACTATCAAGGCCAGCCACTGTGGTCTAAGTCTGGTCCCCTGGCCAGGGAGCTAACCCACATGGCACAGCAGACCTCTCCTGTGTCACCTGCTGCCCCCCTTAGCAGTAGATTTCAGTAGACCTGCCTGTTCTGCTCCCCACTCTGTCTCTGGTGAATCCTCTCACCCCCACCCCCGCACCTCTGGCCTATACCCCAGTTCTTGTACACATAAATTTAAAAAATTTTAATTAATTAAAAAGTTTTAAAAAAAAAAAAACCATCATATTCCACTCCTGATCCCACCTCCTGTAGGTCTCTATAGCACCATCTCCATGTGGAGGGGACACCAAGATGGCTGTCACGTGTGACATGTGACAGTGGTGGGTTCTCATGATAAACTCAAGAATCACAGCTCACAACTACTCCAGAGGGAGGTATGAATGGTCCCAAGACTATGACATGCCTAAGAGAATATACAGGAGACAACTATATGGATGAAAAGAGCCAAGATGAAATGCACTTACAAAATGCTATCTGCCTAAATACTCTTAGTCAGTGGTGGGAGGACAGGGTTCAGAGACCTCAGGTTGAGGCTGAAACCCTAGGAGAATGTGCACTCACTTTGTAAAGAGAGAGACTCAAGGGAATTTCCATCACATCCACAGACCCCACCCCACCTCAGTGTACCTGTGTGGCATCTTCCTGAAGAGCAGTGTTTGAATCAGTGACACTATCTCCTCTAGGATATGGGACCTCTTGGGCTGCCCCAACCATAGAGGGACACATGCAAGAACATATTTCTTGCCATGTGAGGTATTACCATCATCCCAGAAAGAGCACTACAATCATGGGAGACATAAGCCTGCTCTACTTGGTACAACTTATAACCTCCATGCCAGGACCAGCCCCTACAGGCCTCAATCCCCACAATCCCTATGCTCTCAGAAATGGTTTTTACCTCTCCAAACCACAAGGATTACTGGAGATTCAGACATCCTTGAGAAATGGTTCTAGTGGTTGGCCAGGTAGGGCTTGGCTTCCTACCCTTAATTTTTCCGAAACCTCTCTAAAATATTGTTCCCCAGGCCTATGTAAATGTGCACACCTGAACTCAAGAGATAAGGAAGTTTTCCCTAAGCTTCCTGACTTTATGTGAACAACTGGACACAGGTGTGCACAAAAGAAACAAATCCAATGGCCATTCTCATGTAGGATGCAACACACAATGCCCACAGTGTTATCAACACTGTAAGCCTGGCTAGTGGTTCTAACCCTCTCACAGATACTCCCACCATTCAAGCAAAAAGGTATGGAGTGGCCTCAAAAAATTAAAAATGAGGGTCTCCCTGGTGGCACAAGGGGTTAAGCACAGCACTGTGAAGTTGTCTGCAGCCTCTGCAGCACGAGTTCGATCCCCGGCCACGGAGCTACCCACACGGAGCAGCAGACCTCTCCTAACTCGCCCACTGCTCCCCTCAGCTGTATATTTCAGTCAGTCTGCCTGTTCTCTTCCCCACATTGTCTCTGGTGAACCCTCTTACTCCCCTCCCCACATCTCTGGCTGGTACCCCAGTTCTTGTATGCATAAATAAATCTTTTTTAAAAATTTAAAATAATAATACCTGATGACCCAGCAATACCAGTGCTAAGTGATTATCCAGAAAATATGAAAACACTAATACCAACAGATCTATGCATGTCTATGTTCATAATATCATTCTTCACTGTAGCCAAGACATGGAACAACCCAAATGATTGATGACTAGATAAAGAAACTGTGGAATGTATGTACATATGCATGTATGCATGCATGCATGCATGCATATATGAGGAGGGGAAGTTAGTGTTTTCAAATTCACATAAAGTTCTAGAAAAGGGTGACATGACAACCCATGGCACATATATTTACCATTGGTGAGGTGGCATCATGTGGACTGAAAAGTGATTCCAAGTGCTGACATTACAGAAATGTTGAAACAGACATCAGAGGTGACCCTGGGGTGATCTGGAGACAAAGGGAGATACAGATCAATCCTTAATGTCTACCACTTGCACAAAACCACTTAACTATATCTTAAGTGAGCCAGGTTCATTTTCTGGGTGACCATTACAGAGCTCACTGTGGCCTATGAATGACTGAGATCTCTCATTCATGGGCCCCATGCCCCAGTTCCACTCTCAGTAATTCGCCTTCTCTGTTCCTCCACAGAGTAAATTTTGCTAGTAAGCAAAAGCACAGTCATTGAAGACAAATTATCTCACAAAAGATTACCATATAATACATAAGCATATATAAGGAGTACCTACTTATCAGTAAGAAAAATTTAAACAACCCTATATAAAAAGAAACCCCAAAAAGCCGTAAACAGGCGTTTTACAAAGAAATCCAGTCAATGAGCACACACAAAGTCCAACCTACTTAGTAAACAGGGAGATACAAATTCAGACTGCAAGGAAATGCCATTTTACACTCACCAGATTGGCAAAAATTTTAAAGTGCGGAAAGTTGAAAGGCATGTAGATCAACAAGAATTCTTTATTTGTTCATCAGTAAATGTATAATTGCTACAACCACTTTGAAAAATAGTTTGGCATTGAACAAACTAATTGAACAAATCTACATCCCAACAATTCCACTGCTGGATATCTACACAGGAGAAACTCTTGCACATAAGCACAAGGAGACATATACAAGAATATGCATGGCCTCAATGGCAATAAGCATAAAAAAATTGCTGGAGGGGGAATCAAATCAAAATTAACAATAATTGTATAGTGTTACAATGACACAATAGCAGTTAATAGCTCCATGAAAATAGAACCACAAAATTACACACTGGAACACTGATGAATATTAGAAATATGATGATGACTTTTTTTAAAAAGTTCCTAAAAACCACATGATGCCATTTTAACATCGATAAGAAGCAACTCTAAACATTAGTGTTTAAACAAATTATGCATATGAGATCAAAAAACATAAAAATCCTGGGCCTCCCCGGTGGTGCAGCGGTTGAGCGCTGGGTTGCAAAGCTACCCGCGGCCTCTGCAGCGCCGGTTCGATCCCCGGCTGCTCCCCGGCCACCGGAGCGGGGGGGGGGGGGGGGGGGGGGGGGGGGGGGGTTCCCACATGGCGCGCAGACCTCTCCTGCTGCCCGCTGCTCCCCTCAGCAGTGTACTTCGGTCCTTCTGCCTGCTCTGCTCCCTGCTCTGGCTCTGGTGAATTCTCTCACCCTCCCGCGCTTCTGACTGTACCCAGTGCTTAAATAAATAAATAAATAAATAAATAAATCTTAAAAAAAAAAAAAAAAAACATAAAAATCCTGGGCCTTCCTGGTGGTGCAGGGGGTTAAGATGCAACCTATGAAGCTGTCTGCAGCCTCTCCAGCATGAGTTCGATTCCCCGGCCTGCCAGGGAGCAGTTGCCCACATGGCGCAGCAGACCTCTCCTGACTCGCCCACTGCTCCCCTCAGCAGTGTACTTCAGTCAATCTGTCTGTTCTGTTCCCCACTCTATCTCTGGTAAACCCTTTCACCCCCGACACCTCTGGCCTAAACCCCAGCTCTTGTATGCATATATAAATAAATCTTTAAAAAAAAGCATAAGGGCCTCCCCGGTGGCGCAGCAGTTGAGCGCTGGGTTGCAAGGCTGCCCTCAGCCTCTGCGGCGCTGGTTCAATCCCCGGCTGCTCCCCGGCCACCGGAGGAGGGTCCCGCATGGTGCGCAGACCTCTCCTGTGGCCCGCTGCTCCCCTCAGCAGTGTACTTCGGTCCTTCTGCCTGCTCTGCTCCCTGCTCTGGCTCTGGTGAATTCTCTCACCCTCCCGCGCTTCTGACTGTACCCAGTGCTTGTATAAATAAATAAATAAATATTTAAAAAAAAAAAAAACATAAAAATCCTGAAAATGCATATATTGTGCAAAAATGAAAATGACATAAGAAATATATAAAATAAAATAATAAAATAAAATAAAAAGGTCACTGGAAAAAAAAACATAAAAATCCAAGCCAAGGTAAATGTAGGGCTCATAGAAGATGCCAGGGGATAGAGTGAGACGAAACATAAAGGTAAAAGGCAAGTTACTTCTGATATCCTATTTCTTAGGTTGAGTGATATGTTCATGAGGTTTATTAAATTATACTCCATAACCAAATATCTTTGTTTCATGTTATCTATTTTACATAATAAATATGTCCCAATCCTGGGCCAACCGTTTGGGACCTCTAAGATACCATCCACTTTGACTTGCTGATACCCTTTGGAGGTTATTGATGTGCTCATCTCCTTGGCTGGTAGAATTAACAGAATCTGTGGAAATAGACTTGGTCCACCCAGGCCTCTGCTCAGCCCTCTATAATGATCCACTAGTCCAACTGGTCAGAAACACAGCAGGTGTGAGGCCCACTGGCAAAATTCTCACACAAAACCTTCCTTTAGTGACCTAATTAACTCTTGCCACGGGCTCTCTGGTCTCCACGCAGACTGATTCTACTTACCGTGACCTTACTGCCATAGTAATCCAGGTCTTCATGCCAGTCTAATTTCTGGGGCCAACTACAGGTACCTGTGCTTCAGATCCCACTGATCCAAGCTATCAGAAAAGGCCAGGTCTGGGGCCTCAGGTAGTTCAACTTGTTTCTTGACCTGTAAAGTGAAAATACGAAATGACAGTATCTATTTAGTAAGGCTGAAGTAAGAGTGAATGAATGAGGTAATGCACAGCAAATGCTTACCTACAGAAAAAATACCTTAAATGTCTGTCTCCCAACTTCATTATATAATGGAGAGAATTAACCAGAGCTCACTAAGTTAAATGGCCTAATCCAGAGACTCACCATCCTTACTCCACATTCCTACACACACACACACTCAACTCACAACTTACTTAAAGGTGTGAAATTGCAAGATGGCTGTATCTGCTTCCCTCGTGTGGCCATATCGGGGAATTACACAATCCTCTCCCAGAAACTTAGAAACTGAGCTTTGGGTGAAAACTAGTCAACCTAGTGCTGCTCCTTCCTCTTTTCCTCCATATTTGAGAACTTACATAAAGAAACAACCATTGGCAGAGGAAGGCAGTCCACATTTCCAAGTCAACAAAATTCCCCCTCTAAGGACAGTGATCTGCAGGAGAGGCAAGAAGGATTCTACTCTGGGCAGGCTATTTAACTTCCTTCAGCCAGTTTCATCTTTGCAAAAAAGAACTTCTTACTGAAATGTTGTGGGTACTGAATGGGACCCGACATGTGAAACCCTCACACAGAAAACAGTTCAGCATCTGACAAAGAATAGACACTCAAGTGATCATTTTGAAAAATTGCCTGATGAGATTCAACTCTAACTCATAAGGTCCTTCCTTTTATTTTTTTTAAAGATTATTTATTTTTATACAAGAACTGGGGTACAGGCCAGAGGCACAGGAGGGTGAGAGGATTCACCAGATAAAGAGCGGGGAACAGAAGAGGCAGACAGACTGAAAGCACCGCTGAGGGGAGCAGCAGGCGAGACAGGAGAGGTCTGCCACACCATGTGGGAATCTCCGTGGCTGGCTGGGAATCAAACCCACACTGCAGAGGCTGCGGACAGCTCCACAGCACAGCACTCAACCCGCTGTACCACTGGGGAGGCCCAGGTCCTTCCTTTTAAAGGGAAGGAAAACGAGGTCCAAAAAGGGGAGAAATTTGACCAGGATCTCCCAAGTCAGGGTCTGAAGCCAGGCTGGAGTGCAGGTTCCCAGAGGAAGAAGGAAAAGGAATATTTGGTGTCCTCCTGGGAATATTTGGGGTCCTCCTGGTTGCTGGCCATGATACCACCATTTTTCTAAGAATCCTCCTCCCCACCTGGCCTGCTCCCTTCACCATGTGCACTAACCATTTCCAGCCCCACCACCATCTCCCTGGACATACTTAGCACTCCTCACGGCTTCCATGTCTCCACAACACTCATGGATCACAGGACAAAGCAGAAAGTCAACTTTAAGAGTTTATTTGGTTATATAAAGGGGTCTGGGTGTTTGGTCCAGCTACATCATCAGTGCCTGAAGGCAAGCAGGATGCCTAAGACGACAGCCCAAGCAGGACCCCAACTGGAGGACTGTGCACCACCAATCTGGGCCTTCTCTAAGATGTTGATCACCTCAGTCACTCTCATGCTCCCAATATTCTGAAATTGTGTTAAAATGTTGTTCTGCTCAGCAGCACAGCCCATGAGGAGAAAGGTGGTATTCAGAAACCCTGCAAGGAAGAGAGGGAGGAGTCAGGGACTTCAAAGACTCAGGCCATGCCCCTCCTTCCAGACACACCTCACAAACCAGGACACCTGCTCTCCCACCAAACACTTGGGCACTGGACACCTTTCTCCTTCCTCCTTGGAGTTCACATGTCTGGCCCCCCAACCCAATCCCGTCTCCACCTCCCCCACACTTCTCTCAGAGATGGGAAACACTAGACAGCATAAAGTAAGAATGTGATTAAGTTTCTCTCCTCTCACCTGCCTGAAATTTTAAGGTGGAACTGTAACACTTAGGTGCATGATAGGGACAAGGATCAGTGGTGACAAAATTTGGCAAGCAATCTGTAGAGTGCCCACCCACACAGGTTGGGCAACTCTGGGAAGAATATTCTATAGTTTGAGGAGCGTAGTATGCCTTGAGCTTCACAAAAGGATCCAAGCTGGTAAGGTTGTTGCAGAGATATGTCCGGCAGACACGGCTGTAGGAGGCAATGGACACTCCAGGTGGTGAAACAAGGTAGGAGACTCGCTGGGGGTAAGATGGAATTGGGCTGCAGCCTTTAAACCCTACAACTCCCCTTCTGGTCCCTGAGGAGCATAAGATTAAACAGTTCTGATCAGTGTAATCACCCTTACCCAGCATTATCACTTCTACCCTCCACCCTGCTCTTCCCCATCACCAGCTCTGCCTCCCTCCCAGTGTCTATTCACTGCAGCTGCATTGGGCTCAGACCCCGGGGTCTCCAGCTCTATCTCCTCACTCCTCGCCTCCCCCAGAGTCCCTCTGCTCTTCTCTCCCTTCTGTCCCATCCTTTTCTTCTCTCCCAATAGGCCCCTCTTCCTGGAATCTATTCACTCATCCCACCCACATCACAACCAACCAAGTCCTGCCCCTCTTCACTGTTATTATGTTATGTCCAAAGATGCAATGGGACAAATATCTGGAACTCAAGTCAAGAGCCTTGGGTACAGGGAATGGAGGTGGAGATCAGAAGAGGGAGCCAACAGAAATGTCTCAAAGCCATTTCCCTTCACCTGTCTCGATGAGCACCAGCGTCTCCTCGCAGCCCTCACTCAACTTACACACCATGCTCCTCAAAAGAAGCCACTTCCAGTTATGCAGGGTAACAGCTCTGAAGAGTGAGGATGTTGCTTCATAGCACAAAAGAGCCCCAACCCCTAAAGAAAGAATGTTCTTGCAGTCATCTGCCTTCTCAGCCCCTGAAGTGCCAACCAATTGCCCAGCCCCCATAGAGCCTGTCTGTCCCCTGAGGAGTTCAAACATCCAGCCCTCCTTTCCCCAGTGACAAGAATCCATTCCCCTACCCTCTGGGAGTCCCAAAGTACCCAGCCTGGTAGGACATACGAGGCATAGTAGAGATGGCCCCTAGGAGACAGAAGAGCTGCACGGATTTCAAATGCTGGTGTGCCATGGTCCTGTGTCTGGTTCCTGGATGGTAGAGGCCAACCTGGAACCAATTTCAATCTAGCTCTCGTTAGGTTCTTGTCAGTCCCTGAATGTCCACCTGCCTCTGGCTCAGTTTCTGGAGCAGAAAAATGACGTTCAGTTTCTGTGGCATACAGGGACACAGGTCTTCCCAACCTCATCATCTTCTCTCCTATCTAACCTAAACCCACCACTTTAGTTTCTCATTCTCCTGCCTAGGTCCTTCCAGTTCTGGGCAGAGGATCATGGCTTATTCAAAAGATCACTATTATGCAAGTTGTTCTCCAGTGAAAGAAAATGTGATCTGAACAAAGGTGCATGTGAAAATTGACATATTACTAAGCAACCCTTGGTTTGAAGAGAATATTTAAAAGTAGTTAGAACTGAAAAATGAACATGTTATGTATCACACACACATGCATGTAAGTTTGGCGAAAACTGAAATAAGGTCTGTAGTCTGGCGAAGAGTGTTGTATCGATGTCAATTTCCTGCTTAACATCTGCAGTTATATAAAATGTCCCCACAGGGAAGCTGGAAGAAAGGTTTAAGTTATCTGTCTTCTCAGCTCCTGAGAGTAAAAAATCACTTCAAAATCAAAAGTTGTTTTTAAAGTCACATATTAAAATTTAGGACCCAAGTAGGCAGTATTTAGAAGGAAATTTATGCTTTAAATATATTTATCAGGAAACAAAGTATTTAAGAATATGTTCATTAATTAACTCAAATTCATTAATTAACTCAAAAAGTTGTATAAGGAGCAATAAAGCATTCCTCCACCACCACCAACCCCACAAAAAAGATAAAGATATACAGGTACCACTGAAATAGAAAACAAAAAAATTACCAAAAACTAACATTCAACAATTGACAAGATTAATAACAACTCTCAAATAAATCTAATCAACAGATATGAAGATGCAAATATAATAAAGTGAAAAATGGAAAGTAAAAGATGTCAAATTTTTTATGTAATAAAAATATCATTAGCCACTATAGATTTGAAAACCCAGAAAAAGTGAATAAATTTCTAAAAGAACATGAAATGCCAAAATTGGCATAGAAGAGTACATGCAATTTCTTAAACCAAAAGGAATGGTCACAGATCTCTTGAAAACTAACAAGAAAAAGAGAATAACCCAATGGGAAAGTGGACCAATCATATGAAAAGCAAACCAAAAAGGTTAACAAAGAGATACTCAAACCCAACAATAATGAGAGAATGTCATGTCTAAAAGATTGCCAAAGGATGAGAAACCTGTAAAAAGGTAAGTATTGACAGAAATGTGTGGCTACAAGGACCCTTGTTGGTAGGTGTGGAATAAGGCCCTCTTCTCGATCCTGAGAACAGAGGAGTTGAAAGTTTTGATCAGGAGCCTCCCTAGTGATGCAGGGGTAACACTTCAGTGCTATCAAGCTATTCAGGCACTAGCCACTGCAGCCTGAGTTCAATTCCTGGCCAGGGAGCTGATCCACATGGTGCAGCAGACCTCTCCTATCTCACCCCAGTTCTTGTATGCATAAATAAATAAATTTTTAAAAAAAGTTTTGATCGTCTCAGGCCTAAAACAGCACTGTGAGGAGGAATTTGCTAATGCATACACCAAAGTGTTTACAAATTGCCATTTCTGATAAATCTTAAGTACACACAACAGATTTCCACATTGTCTAAAAGAAACACGCCTGAGCTGGCAGCATTCAGGTGGTAGGGAGAGCTGAAGGCACCATGGCAACCCTCCCTGAGACCCGTGATGAAGGCACAACACGTGGGGGTGCTCACGATGGAATAGCAGGCAGCACTAAGCAGCGACGGCTTAAACATGCACGCAACCTACACATGGGCGGATGGCATCAGCACGGTGCTAGACAGTAAATGACGCGCTATCACGTGCAAAAATAAAAACTCATGCAAACAAAATGCTGTGCATCTTGCACGCACACACACACACCCCCCCCCAAACGGTACTTGGAACCACCTGCAAGGAGTGCTCATGGGGGCACAGGGGCACGAAGTGGGGATTCCGGGAAGGAAGCACAACAATACAGGTGGCACAAAGTTCAGAGGCTTTGGACTCAGCGATTGACGAGGCTGGCATCTTTACCCCGCCATCCACCGGCCGTGGCGTCTTATGCAATGTGTTCAACTCAGTTATAAAATGGATAAAAATAACCAAAAAGGGGAGAAAGGGCTTAAGAAAAATAATGAAGTGGATTAATAACATCTCATGGGGTCGTTGTCGGAGATTGAGAAGATTATTCATTTAAGGAGCCAAGCAAATATGAAGCTGTCGTACATGCTGGCTCCCCTATCCCTCTACTATCTAAGGGATCAAGGTTAACCTCACCAGCTGCCACCCAGGGCTCCCTCCCAGGCCCCACTCCCTGGCCCCCAATAACCTTTCCAACTTGTCTGGTAATGCTCCCTCGTGCTGAAGTCCAGCTAGAGGTCGCTTCTGCCACCCTCTTCTGTCCAGATGGCGGGTACACAGGTTCTGTGACCCAGAAATCCGTGGACAACAAAGGGGCTAAGGGCCACAGAAAAGATGGGACACCGGCGGGGAAATGAAGGCTGACAAAGGATCACACAAAGGGGCCAGGCCAGGCACAGGAAGGCCTCTAAGGCCAAATCACTGGACCCAACGACCTCAGCACAACAGGTGACCCAGACAAAGAAACGGAATGAAATGCTCAAGGAGAAAAGGATCAAACGGCCAGAGAGGCCGTCCCTCTCAAGGGGAGGCTGGACAGAGAGGGAGTCGCCAGTCGGGAAATAAGGAGTGGGGCGCAAAGGCGAGGCCCTCAGGGGAAGGAAGGGACCACCTTAGCGGGTGAGAGAGAACAAAGCCGACAGGGCGGGGTGTGCCAAGAAAGGGGAACAACACAATGGCAGGGGAGGGAAAGGGAGGTGGGGCTACCCCAGGAACACGGAGGAGGCCGCCACTTCAGAGCCCCAGAAGGCGTGAATCCCGGAGAGGCGCGGGGGCACAAATGCTGAGAGGGCTGGCAAACAGCAGCACAGCCGCCTAGGGGTGTGAGGAAAGTGTGGGGGGGGGAAAGACACTGAAACCAGCGGGAAGGGCACACGGACTGACGAGAACCAGGAAAATGGCTGCCCGTGACGAGACGAAACACACGAAAAATGGGTGCACTCGAGACGGTGGGTGGGGCTTGGAAAAGACACGGGGAACAAATATAAGAAAAACAGTAGAGCAGGAGTTGGGGCACCGGGAGAGAAATGAGAGAAAACTCGGGGTCCACCCAGCGAGGAGGCGCAGAGCCACACAGGCGAGCGGAAGACGCTGCGGCGGCAAGACGCAAGACGTGGCAAGACTGCGCATGCGCACGCTTTTGCGTCAACGCCTGGGGGACCCGGTGGGGTGGATCGTTCTGGGGGGCGGGGCATTGCCCCGCCTCGTCCTGGAATAGGTACTCGACGCCCCATTGGCCATCAGCCTCCAAAGGGGACCAATAATTTGCGAAGACAAGGCACAAGGGGGCGGGGAAAGAGGACGTGAGACTCAACTCGACGCGCTACTGGCTGGCCAGATAGTCTGGTACGAGGAGAAGTGAGAAGGAGGTAAGGGGCGGGCCGTCGGAGCAGGATCTAGAAGACTATTGGTCGCCTGTCTCCGTGAGGGAAGGCTGTGCTTGAAGCTCATTGGCCCTTTTGAGAAGGGGCGGGAAAACGCGCGCGAGCGCGGCCGTTCCTCGTCGCAAGGCTTCACCACGTCCTTTCTCTTTCTCCTGACTGAAATTAACTCTGCTCGAAGCTGTGGTAACCATGATGAGAACGCGACCCCGCCCCTCCCCGTCCCTTCTGCCCCCTCTCTCTTGCGCTGGACCCCCGCCCCCAGCATCCCCTGTCCTCCCCCTCGCGCTCCTCGCGCCTCTCCTCTCATCCCCCTTGGGGGGGCCCGGGACGGCGGGGGGCGGGGGGGCACGCTCCACGGGCCCCGCCCCCTCCCTGGGCCCCTGGGGCGGGGCCGCCGGCCTGGGGTGGGGGGCAGTGGCCGCAAGGGGGTGCACGTGAGTGTCGGGGGGTGATGCAGTCGGCCTGGGCCGGCGGGTGCACCCTGACCGGGGGTCGCGATCAGGGCCAGCAGGTGCAGGGAATCCGGGGACGTTTGCGCAGTGATGGAAACAACGATTGCGAGTGGGGCGAGGAATCCCTGAGAATAAATAATCATGCCGTTGCTGGGTGCGAGAGCAAAATCAGGCGGCAGGAGGGCGAGGGGGCATCGGATGATGAGGCAGACACAAAGCCAGGGCGTGGCGACGGAACCTAAAAGCATCAGAGGAATCGGAAAGACGCCGGCGGGGAGGACGCTCGTGGCTGACAGGAGAGACCCGGGGAAACTTGCAACCGGGTGTTTGTGGAAAGGGGGTGTAGGAATTGCTGAAGGGGGCACCCCGAGTGCGTGCGGAGCCCTAAAAACTGGGGTGTGTGTGTGGGGAAGGTGCAGTAGCAGGAGGGAGGATGTTCTGGTTGAAAGAATATGTTAGAAAGACAAGAGGAGAGGATTTATTGGGGGAAAGGTGCTCCCCAAGAGGAGGGTGCTGAGGAGGGGGGCAGAGTGAAGAAGGGAAAACACCTGAGGAGACAGGAGGGCGAAAGCTGAGTCCAGGGTGGAGCACAATAGAGAAGTACTTAAGGGGTGGCACCCAGAGGCAGGAGGGCTGATCAGGAGATGCCCCACAAGGCCATGCTGACCCTTCACACCTGCCCCTAGATCCATGGAGCCCAAGGAAATGCCTGCTGTCCACTGCTGCCCCTCCGATTGTGCCACAGAGGGTGAGACCAAAGCCTCCCAGGGCACAGAGCCTGTCCCCAGGAGAGCTGTCAGTCGCTCCCCAACCTGTGCCCGCTGCCGCAACCACGGTGTCACTGCCCACCTCAAGGGCCACAAGCGTCTCTGCCTCTTTCAGACATGCGAGTGTCACAAATGTGTCCTCATCTTGTGAGTATGAGACCCAGGGGAAAGAACAAAAATAGACCTCATTTTAGGGTGCCCAACCTTTGACTCACCACCCCCCTTTTAGAGAGCGCCGAAGAGTCATGGCTGCCCAGGTGGCCTTGCGTAGGCAGCAGGAGGCACAGCTAAAGAGGCACCTGGCTCAGGGCCTGATGAAGAGAGGAGCGACCCCTCCCAAAGCTCCCAACCGTGTGAAGAAGGGAGCCACTCGACAAGGAGTCCCCCGTGAGTGTCTGGCCAGGAATTGGGTAGGGATTTGGGTGGAGGAAAACTAACTGGGGGAAGAAGTCCCAGAACTGCCACTGAATTAATGTGTGGCCTTAGATAAGGTGTTTCTACTCTCTGGGCATTTCAGTTCCCCAAGTTAAATGTGATCGGGTATTGGGAGTATACAGTGAGATTTGTGGGTAGAAGAGAACTCAGTTTGGAATGGAATGGCGGGTCCAGAAAAATAGCTCACCAAAGCTCTCCCTGATCCCTCACAGCTGGAAAGGAGAACATAGCACCCCAGCCTCAGACCCACCATGGGGCAGTCCCACTGGCACTGACATCCCCTGGGAAGGTAAGGTCTGGGCCCTGAAGGAGTGACCCCTGTCCTAGCCCAAACCCCTGCCTCTGTGCCCTCAACACCTCAGTTCTGGGTCCATCCCTGACTTCTTAATACCACCTTGAGCTAATCACTTCTCTTCCATGAGCAAAATGAGGGGGTGGATTTTATAGCCCTCCAAGATCTGGAATTTGGGGATCCTACCCCCACCACAGAACATACTCCTTCCCCACCCTGGTATCTGACTCCAACCTGTGCCCTCTGCCATTGTAGGAGAACTCCCAGGGGCCTCTGCTGCTCACCCGTACCCCAGAAGCCTTGCCTTTTCCCTGGACTCCAATACCTCCAGGCTCTTGGGCCCCTGGACACTGGCTGCCTCCAGGCCTTTCCATGCCACCCCCAGTGGTGTGCCGCTTACTGTGTCAAGAACCTGCCATCCCTCTGCATCCCTTCCCTGGTAAGATGAACTCAACATTCAATAACGCAACAGAGATTTGAATGCCAGCACACCACTGTATCAGAAAGAAAAGAGGAAGAAGATGCTGGGTAGGAAAAAGGAGCACAGAAGCCATGACCTGTGGCCCCAATAAACTCTGCTTTCTGTTATCCTCATAGGCTTTGACCCGGTCACCTCCCTCCGGCTGCCCACTCACGGGCCCCTCCCGACCTACCCAGGATCTCGCCCGATACTGACAGCTCCTCTTTCTGGAGAATCCCAAGGGCCCTCTCTCCTGCCCCGCACGTGAGTAGAGAGAGAAGGATCATGCACCTGCCCCTGTGCTGGACACCACAGTAGATGGTAAAGAAGAAGAAAAGATCTCAGGCTAATGGGCAGGACAGAGCTCTCCTAGTTCTGCTACTGCCTAGCTGTGAACCTCTGTACAAGTACCATTACTCTGAGCCCGTTTTTCTGTAAGTTGGAGACACTATTATTTCCAAGGTTGTCATGAGAATTAGCAATCATTTATGGAATACAACTAGCACAGGCCTTGAACAAATAGTGGCTATTAAATTGGCCTAAATACATAAGATGGGGTTGAATTACTGAAATGCAGGGGGAGGGAAGGAAGGGAGAGGAAAAGGCTCAGAGGCAATTAGAGAAAATTTCCAAAAGGTTTCTTCATACTGCTCCTGCAAGTCCCATGGGGATTAGGGAATTAGCGGGAGATGAACCAGACCCTGCTAAGGCAGGAACCAGACACCTTATCAGTTTTTTGAAAACACATCAATGATTGCATGATGATAATCCTCACAGTACCCTAGGGAGAAGTTGTTGGGGGGATTTTCACTTTACAGAAATCAAAGCAGGCCAAGACAGGGGGAGGGTCTTGGTTGACACCACAACACCTAATGACACAGCAGGCACTCAGATTTCCAAATTGGAATGTAGCAAAATCCTTCCCCTCTCCCCATGTGTACATGCCTGTCCGTGTGTTTGACTCCTCTGGTATCGTCTTTGTTTCTAGATGCTCAACTCTGATACTCCAGCCCTGTGGCACCCCAGACCCTCTTCTGCTGCAGCCACAGGTCTTGGGAAAGAAGTGGGGTCCAGAACTCTGGGGAAGGGAAGAATAGGGGTAGTGAGGGAACCAGGGGCTGAGGGCGCACTTAGATGGTGGGCAGAAGTGGGGTTCCCAATCTGCTTCTCTCGCTTTTCTTTGCAGGCCCCTGGAGCCTCTCGCCTGGCCTGGACCTCTGCCCCATCAGAACGGCAGCTGCAGCGGGAGGCAGCTGAGGCTCTTGTGGGGCTGAAAGATTCATCCCAGACTCCCCGCATGACTCCTTCTGTCCCTCCCAACTCTGCCTGGATCTCCCTGCTCCACCCCTGTGGCCCACCAGGTAACATGTTTCCTGAAAGGAGATGAGATTGCTTGGGAAATGGAGGCAATGGAGCAAGCAGGGACTAATCAAGCAGATCAGGGGTTCATCGGATTGACTACCCTCAGGCCGGGCCACAGTTCCTGTGATAGGGAGGGACTTGTCCAGAGACATATAGCAAGAGTGGCAGAGCCTGATCTCCTATCTTCAGCCCAAGGCTCTCAGCTGAAGTCTGGAGAGAGGCTGAAGAGGTAACAGGGTCCAATCTGGAAGGAGGGCTGATAACTGCCTTTTAAGGAGCTTCCATTCTACTTGAGAAACATGGATGCTTTCACAAAACTCAGTGACAAACCTAGCAAAAACTAGAGGAATCTTAAGGAATGAGAAAAATACCTTTGGGGACAAAAAGGGAAGGCTGAAAATTCTCCTTTCCAAAATGGTAGATTGGGTAAGGTGTATGGTTGAGGAAACAGACCTGAGAAACTTCTGGAGCAGAAGGAGATCAAACTGGAAAGACTTCTTTTAGGAGCCAGGAAATGTGTCTGAATGAGACAGAGATATATTCATAGACCTGAACTTTAGAAAGACAAGTTGGAGCTTTGAAAAGATAGTCGTGGCTACGATAGTGGGACTGGAAGAGGCAAGACCACGGCTAGGAAAACCAGTGAGGAGGAAGTGTTTGCTATTATCCAGGAGACCTGGATTGAATGGGGTAGAAAGTGAGGGTTGCTGGGAAGGGCAGTGGTGGTGACCTGGTTGTGCCCCTTCCTTCCTGCCTGTAGCTCCCCCTGGAGGAAGAGGATTCCAGCCTGTTGGTCCTGCTCTGCGACCCAAACCAGGCCCCTCTGTGGCTCTGCATCTTGGGCGGCTGGGATCCATCTCCCTCCTAACCTAAAAGCCCAGACGGGGTGGAGGGGGCAGCAGCCTGCAGGCGCTGCATCTTTGTGTTTTATTTATGTATTTATGCATGGAATTTAACCCAGTATAAGCATCAGGCTTTCTTTAAGCTCTCATCTCTTGGTTCCTTTTGTAACACGAGCCTTTCCTTGGCAGAAGATGAATATTCTCTTACCCTCTTTGGATCCTGGGATCTTACAAAATTCCTGAGAGAGAGTTGTGCAGTTTAAGCCAACTAGTACCTGAATAGATTGTTGCATGAATTCATGTTCCAGGGTATTTGTTTGACATGTTATTCTGTACATACCTGTGCGCTCATGTCTGCCTCCATGCATGTGCAAACAGAGGAGAGTATTTTCATTTTATGTCTGGGTTTGTGTGAATGAGCAAGAAATAAACCTTTGTTTTAAGCTATTGTGATTTGGAGATTGTTTGTTACCACAGCCTAGTATTTCCTGACTGACAGAAAACACTTTTATTTCACTTCTCAAAGTGAAAATCAGTTATTCAGTACCTTCCACAAATGAATACAAATGTGGATCTGCTTATGGCCAAGTAAGAGAGTGGCAAACAGTTCCAGCTGTCTAGAGGGCCACAAGCTGAAATGTCTACAGGGCCAAGCAGATCAAATAAATGAGTAAAGAAAGCCAGGCAAGCCTAGAAAACTGGGAAAGCAGGCCCTGCTGAAGGGGGCAGGCTCTTTGGGCCCTAGCAGATTGTTGCCAAGCAGGAGTGTGGGGTTGGTATTGCCACATCTTCTGATTTTTCCAAAGAAATGTTAAAATGTTGATTAATTTTTCTTGTTTAAATCCTCTGGGACTCAAATAAAACTTATCTTCAGGCTGGCTTTGGCCAATAGAATGCCACTTTAATGCTAATCTAACATAACATTTTTCAAGTGGAGAAACTAAGGCCAGTCAGGACAGAAAGAATCAAGTTAGTCTTTATTAAGGGTTTTTCCTGAACTACTCATACAAGTTTTGAAGGACCTATAAAAGGTTAGAGATAATTATCACCACTCTTTGAGCACCCACTATATATAATTCACAGCAGCTCTACCAGCTATGTGGGATTACTCCCATTTGCAAATAAAGGAACAAGCTTAGAGATTAAGTGACTTTCCCATGTATTTTATGGAAAATTGCTGGGCAAATATTGGAAGACGTTTCCTCTCCTTGCCAGGCGCAAATCAATTAGTAGGTAATTTTCATGAAACATAAAAAAATTCAGGACCCCAGGAGACAAACATGAGTCCAGGGTTTTTCAAAATGTCTTTTTCTGCTCAAGATATCACTAAGTAATAATAAGACCTTACCTGCCTTTGTTTCTTAGTCCCCTGCTATTGCGTTCTCCTTATGTTGTTTCAAACTTGTGAAGAGCTTTTCCAAAGACATGAAGACCTGGAGTGCCCATCCCCACCCCCACCTTCAGAAGGGGCAGCCAGAAAGCTCCAGGCACATGCCTGATGACTGATTCTTTTTCTGATGTTATCTACACACCTCTTTTTATTCAAGAGGATTAATGGCGATAACACCCAAGTACAATTTGTTCTTTCCTTCTGGGTCCTTGAGGAGGATGCTTCTGTTCTCTAAAGGATTACAGAGTAGCACATCTACACCACTTCTCAGGACTCCTACAAGATCATCAAAGGATGGAGGTCAGCTTCATACCTCCCTTCCTTCCCTTTGTTATAACTTAGATATATGACCAGCATTTTTTAAAAAGATTTATTTATGCATACAAGAACTGGGGTACAAGCCAGAGGTGCGGGGGGTGAGAGGATTCACCAGACAGAGTGGGGAGCAGAACAGGCAGATTGACTGAAATACACTGCTGAGGGGAGCAGCGGGCAAGACAGGAGAGGTCTTGCATCATGTAGGTAGCTCCCTGGCCTGCCGGGAATCGAACTTGTGCTGCAGAGGCTGCAGATTGCTTCAGAGTGCTGTGCTTAACCCCTTGGGACACCAGGGAGCCCCTATGACCAGCATTTAATAGAATGCATAAGCCTCACTCTGTGGTGCTTTCCCTGGACAGATGATCAAGTCCACATAGTCACCCAGGAGGGAAGGATTGCAACACGTAACATGGCTAACACCATGCTACTCAGGGATCACCAAAGGTTACCAGTAAATACACCAAGGTCACACAGGTGGGAAAATTAAAAGAGAAAGTGTAACGGGTTTACAGGATGACATGAGAAATGAAATGGGTGGAAAAAAATAAAGTGATGGAGACGGGGAGGAGCTAGGGGCAGGGCCCTCTTTACAAGCCTTTCTCATGCCTCTGCAGCCCACCACCCCTTCTTGCCAGAGTTGTTAGGGTTTTTGCACCACTGGCTTAGTCGTCCTTTGCCTTTCAAAACGTTAGGGCTTCCCCTAACCATCAAGTTACCACTGATGAACACATCGTCACCCAGAGTCCATAGTTTACACAAGGGTTCACTCTTATTACTATACGTTCTATGAATTTGGACAAAGGTATAATGGCATGTATAGTTTGTGTGCCCCAAAAAATTCATCTGTTCAAACCTAATCCCCAATATGGTGGTATCTGGAGGTGATGCCTTTGAGAGGTGATTAGGTCCATGAGGTTGGAGTCCTCGGAAATGGTAAAGTGCCCTTACAAAGATTCACCGAAGAGCTCTCTCGCCCCCTTGTGGCTATGTGAGGACTACGCATAAAGATGGCCGTCTAGGTACCTAGGAAGAGGGCTCTCTCCACACATTCCGCTGGTACCTTGATTTTGGACTTCCCAACCGCCAAAATTATGACAATTAAATTTCGGTTGTTAGAAAGCCACCCAGTCTATGGTATTTCGTTACAGCAGCCCAAACTAAGACAGGTGGCTATTTGGGGGGGGGGAATAAGGGAGGGGGGACCCTCGCCAGTGGCCCAGGAGCGAACTGGCGCTGCAGAGGCTGCGGGCAGCCTCGCAGCCCAGCGCTCAACCACTGCGCCACCAGGGGAGGCCCCAGTTGGCATTTTTTTAATAAGGCATTCTGCAGACATCGTATTTCACACTGGAAAAAAAAAAATATTCATCCTGTTTTAAACTCTCCAAGTCTTTTCCGCTAAGAAAACAGCCACACATGTCTAAACATTTCTTTTTGCAGCACGTTAACAGTTTTATAAGACCATAGGTGTGTCCCTCGTGTTCTTGGCTGATGAGCCTTATAAAGATTAAACTAGCTCATGCATGTAAAACCACGTAATGCTTATCTATGCCTGGCACAAACTAGGCACACAAAGAAATAATGGTTGCTGGAATATGTGATGCACCATGTACAGGGACAATCACTTAAAAGGGGAAAATTGTCAGAATGTGTCTCCGTTTAATTTTTTTTCCTTTTTTAATGGAGAGACTAAGCCTTGGGAGGGCAAGTGGTGTGTTTACAGCTGCACAGGTCAGTGGGGTGGGCAGATTTACGCAGGCAGGCTACATCTGATGGCCCAACGAGCCTATTCAGACACTAGAAGGCAGAGCCCAGCTGACTGCTTCGCGGGCCCCGCCCCCGCCTCTTTGTCCCTGCCCTTAGCTCCTCCCCGCCTCCAGTGCCTGACGCCCACTCCGGTCGCCTAAGTGCTGGTGAAGCAACTTCCGCCCTAAGAAGGGTGGGTCTTCCGCCTCCCGCGCTCCCGGGTACCGTCGGCCAAGGGAAGTAGTGGCCATATTTCTTCTTTGCACGTCACCTGGCTTCTCCGTCACAGTTCCGCCCTTACTGCCCCCACTTCCGGCCAGAAAAGCCACTTCCACCGTGAAAGGGGCTCGCCCTGCTGAGGGCTCCAACCGTGGCCAAACCTCTTTCCTGCCCACCCTCCTTCCCCATAACTTCCACCATCGCTCTCCGCCGCCGCTCATCCTCCTAACCACGACGGACGGAAACGAGGCCATACCGCCCCCCCAGCCCAAGACCAGAGCTCTGTCCCCTCTGCCACTCTCCGGGAAAAGACGGTCGGGGAAGAAACCGGCCTCCCCGCACCCCGTGACTTAACGCTTTGCCGTCCAGCCCCTCACTGCACACGGCCCGGCTCGGCGGAAGTGAAGCCTCACTCGCCCTGAGAGGGGCGGAGTTGCCGTCTCTAAGTCTGCTCTCGCGAGCTCTCGTAACTCTCGCGAGGCTCGACGCCCGACTTGTGCGCCCGGGAAACCCCGTTGCTCCCTTTCCCCTGGCTGGCAGCGCGGAGGCCGCACGGTAAGACCGGCGCTCCGATGCGGGCTGAGTGCGGCGTGTCTGGAGCCGTGTCCCCAGCTCGGGGCGCGTGATCCGGGGCCCGGGGAGGCCACGAGAGGCCGCCCCGCCCCCTGAAACTGCGGCCACGTGCGAGCGGCAGGCCCGGGCATGTCCGGTCGGCGCGGTCCGGGAACCGAGACTCGGCCTGGTGGGCAGCGGCGAGGGCGGTGCCTGGGGGGCAGGGCCGGGGGCTGGGGGCGCCGAGCGTCTCCGCAGGTGGGATCAGGCTGCCTTCGTGCTGCCCGTAGAGATCGGGGCCGGCGGGGACTCTGGGACCCTCTGGCGCCGGGGCCCTAGGGCGCAGGACCGGAGAAGGGCCCTGCGGAAGTACCGGGGTGCGGCGGTCTCGGCGGCGCCGGGCTGGGCCGCGGCCCTGTCAGTCGTCCCCACCAGCCCTGTGTTCACGTGCCCGATCTTCCTCGCAGATGCCTGGAGTTACTGTAAAAGACGTGAACCAGCAGGAGTTCGTCAGAGCTCTGGCAGCCTTCCTCAAAAAGTGAGTGTGGGGCCGGGGCTTGCTGGCCCCGCGGGATTTGCCGTGCTGGTCTTCTCTGGCCAGGGGACTCATCTGAGGTCCCTGTGTGGGCCTGTCTTTATATGCAAGTCGTGCGTTGTGTGGGAGCCTCTCTGTATTCTGGGGGGCTGGGCATGAAAAAGTTGGAGATTTCCGAATTGTGCCTTTCCCCGCTGTCTTGGTCCAGGTCCGGGAAGCTGAAAGTCCCTGAATGGGTGGACACTGTCAAGCTGGCCAAGCATAAAGAGCTCGCACCCTACGATGAGAACTGGTTCTACACGAGAGCTGGTGAGGAACTGGGGTCTTCACCTGGAAGGTGGGGAGCTGGGGACCCCCTGGTGAGGACCATGTCTCCTTACCCCCAGGTTTGCAAGCCAAGAGAAGATCTTTACTACTGCAGGCTTTGCGTTGTAGTCAGTAGCTTCATGTTCTGAATCTGTTTCTTAATCAGTAAGAGGTTTGCATGAGGACCTGCAGCTTCTCCTGAGTTGCAAGAGAAACTCAGGAACAGATGAGTGTTTATATTTTGCTTAGAGGTGGTTTGTTTTTAGAGACATCCTTTGTACATTCATGGACTTAGGTACTGAGTTTGCTGTCTCTTAACCGTGTGCCTCCATTGGCCTGTGCCACTTGCTTTCTCATTTGTAAATTCGGAGTTATGGTGAAGAACAAATGAGCTCAGTCCACTCAGATGCTTCTAAAACACACTTGCTCTGAAGTAATCATTCGAGAAAAGTCAGCTGTGTCCTGCTCAGATCATCAGGGTCCCCTTCTCTGACGCTAGCAAGTTCGAGCTGAGTAGTGGGAGATGTGGCCAGGTCACTCCTTGCTCTATAACCTGACAAGCCCCAGCAAGAGTCCAGAAGAAAATCTTAAGTCTTCCAGTGACTGCTTGCCAGCCCCGTGTCTTATAGTGATAACTCAGAAACATTGACAGTGTAGCCTCACACTGTGCAGGGCTAGTTTTCACCTGTCCCTGACATTGGTTTTGCGGGGTGACAGCCTCTGCAAAGACCTCGAAGGCCCTTCAGCCTCTAATTTTAAGTCTTCCTCCAAAGTGGGACCCTATCCTTGCTGAAGCTTGTTTCCAGTAGAGGATGTGGCAAGCACTATTCAGAAACTGACAATTCCAGAATGAGGTTGAGAGGAGTTGGCCTTGGCACGAGTTGCCCAGCACTTGAAACTATGAGGTGGTGTTGTGGGTGGGTGGGGAGGACACATCAAATGTCCATGCTCTCCACTTTCTGACCCCCCGGGTACCAACAAAACAACTCTGGGGTGGGCAGTATAGCCACCCACCCACGCACCTGGGTGCATTCAGAAAGAAAATGGGGCAGGTGACAGGACAAAGATTTGATCTCCCTCCCTGGACACACATTGATGAGACCAGCACCCCCTCTGCCCACCTTGGGAAGCAAGACTGCCTGCTTCTGAATGTTCTTTGACAGTGCCTCAAAAGTTGGTAGATCAGGGCACCTCTGGGTCGAAGTTTAGGAGAAAGAATCTGGTAGCTTTTTCCATTTGGTCAGGTGAATATACATAATGAGTTACATCCCTCCCCCACCGAAACCCTGCCCAACAGATGGCTGTTTTCTGTTGATCCAGGGAGGCTAAGGTGCTAGGGCTCTGTGGGCTGCGAAGCCACAGTCCACCCCACTCACCACTTGAAGGGGTGCTGGCTGTCTTCCTGGATAGCACTCAGATTTTATTTTTTGAGTTGGAGAAAGATTCACAGGGAATGGCACAAATACCCTGGGTGAGACCTCAGTGGGGTGCTGCGACCAATTTCTGCCTGCCCTAGTGGCATGAGGGTGGTGGAGCCTCGATGACTTACCTATTTCCCTGAAAATCTGCCGGCCTCTTAAAGTCTAGAGTGCACCCACTTAGTTTGGTGTTCTGGTTATGTTCTGGGCAAGTTTTGCAGGCTTAGGCGTTTGCTAAAGAGGAAACTTAAGGCACAGGTGGGTGAAATGGCCCTGGAAGGGCATGGCAGGCTGGCTCCAAAGCCAGGTCTACCCTGTTTACATTTTCCCCCTTACTGGAGGCTTGGCCTCTTTTGCCTCCTCATGGTTTTAGGGTAAAGTTTCCTGGATCGGAGGGCCAGTTTGGGGGAGGGGACAGTCTCCAGTGTGGAGTGGGTAGATCCTGCTCTCAGATTGGGTGTGGTACAGAGGCTAGGGCCCTGCTGGAGGGTGATCTAGAAGAGGGACCAGTTGTCTAGAGTAGGTAAGGAGTGCGCCAGAACTAGAAAGGAGTTGTGGAGGGCAGAGGCAGTATAGCCCTGCACAAGCCTCTTGGCTTTGTGATGCC
This sequence comes from Talpa occidentalis, assembly GCF_014898055.3. NCBI lineage: Eukaryota > Metazoa > Chordata > Mammalia > Eulipotyphla > Talpidae > Talpa > Talpa occidentalis. Next base: position 42,600,900 of record NW_023601754.1, read on the forward strand.
CAGAAGCCCTTGGGAGGGAGGTGGGAATTCAGTGTGTCCTGTTAGGTGGCTGACCACGAGCCGCTGCTGAAACAGAACAGCTGAGTGCATTTTATTGCAAGATGGAGCTGGTTTGCCTCTGACCCCTGCGCCAGGCGGGGTACCGGCTTGTGCTGTGTTAACAAAAGGAATGAAGGGTGGGGGCACTGCCAGAGCATGTTAAAGGTGAATTGAAGTCAGAGAAGTGGTTCTTTTTTTTTTTTTTTTTTTTTTTTTTTTAAGTTAGGCAGAGGGCCTCCCTGGTGGCGCAGGGGTTGAGACAACCTTTGAAGCTATCCACAGCCACTGCAGCATGAGTTCGATCCCCAGGCAGGGAGCTATTCACATGGCGCAGCAGACCTCTCCTGACTCGCCCGCTGCTCCCCTCTGCAGTGTATTTCAGTCATTCCGCCAGTTCTGTTCCCCACTCTGTCTCTGGTGAATCCTCTCACCTCCCACACTTCTGGCCTGTACCCTAGTTCTTGTGTGCATAAATAAATAAATCTTTTTTTAAAAAAGTTTGGCAAAGAAAGATCAAGGGCAAATCCATCAAGGAGGGTTCCTTCCACTGCTTACTGATTCAGTGGGTCAGGACTGGCTATCCATAGTTTGGACCAAAATTAGAACCAGGTGTGAGGTGCTGTGCTGGGAAGACGGCCTGTTCAGGTGCCATGTGACCCTCCCCTGACGTGGGACACATGTCTGCTCTCCCTGAAGGTGAGTGGGTGGGGCACCATGGGGCCCTTCCACAGTTTGAGGTGGAGAGTGACTCCTACAAGGTTTTTTTTTCTTCTTTTTTACGGTGGCCCCTGAAAGGTTGGGCGTGGTAAAGGAGAGGAGAGCCAGGCTACATTTCTCAAAGGGAGGGAAAGTTTATTGCGCCCCAGGCGGACCTCACAGACCCAAGGCGGGGGTCAGTGGAGTCGCGCACGTTGTTAGGGGGAAGCAGGGTTTTATAGGGTGAGGAGAGGTCAGGTGGGTAGTTGGGCTCGAACGGCGGGAAAAGTTTGTAGGGCAGGTAGAGGTTCTTTGTCTGAGTCCTCCAGGCAGGTATTCACATTCCTGCCCCCCAGGTGGGCTTTCGGGTAGGCTTTTGCATTCCGGCTTCCTGCGTGGACCTTTCAGCCCCTGCTCTGCCACTTCTGTTTATTTTTATACAAGAACTGGGGCACAGGCCAGAGACACGGGAGGGTGAGAGGATTCACCAGAGACAGAGCAGGGAGCAAAACAGGCAGACAGACCGAAACACTGCTGAGGGGAGCAGTGGGCACGACAGGAGAGGTCTGCTGCGCCATGTGGGTTTCTCCCTGGCTGGCTGGGACTTGAACCTGCGTTGCAGAGACTGCAGACAGCCTCATAGCACTGCGCTCAACCCACTGCACCACCAGGGAGGCCCCTACGGGGTTTCTTGAGGAACAGGTTGCCACCCAAGAGTGTAAGAGGGGAGCAGACTCCTTTGCAGGAACTGAAGGACAGGCCCAGGCCATTAGTGGCAGCACAGGGTTCGCTGTGGCCCCCAGACAGCAAGGGTGATCTTGATTTGTGTCAAGGGCTGAGGAGATGGAGGTGGGAAAGTTAGAATTTCCAATTTATGAAGTTAATACTTCACCTTCTTAATGGGTCAGGAAAATAATTAGCACAGAGTGAGGTGGTGGGGAGGGCCTTGTAATGTCTGATAGCACACCAGCTACTACAGAGTCAGGAAAAGATTAACCCATCCCCACCACCTGAATAAACTTAAGAGTTGGGGGTTTGTCGCTGCTGAGGACTTAAGCTGTCTCTTTAGTGCTTGACAGGGAGGGGAACACGCAGCTGGCCCCTCCACTCAGGGTTGGCTTGCACCTTCCATGCAGAGCTCTCTGGGGCTGACTGCATGCTGACAGAGTGGGGGCATGGCAGGGAGAGGCATGGGAAGGATAGCGGGAGCTGCTGGGCATTTTTGGAGGGCAGGAGTGGTCAGGGACAGTTTGGAAGAACTGCCCTGGCGGGGGCCACCCAGCACCAGAAGGTCATGGGCGCAGCCTGGCATGCTCCTTGCTCGCTGAGCAGGCATTGGAGTGAGTCCCAATTCCCCCTTCAGCACCAAGGGGAGTAGTCACTTGAGCAAAACCCAACATGCTGGTCTGGGAGTCCCAGAATGACATACAGAATTCTCTGCCTCGCCTGCAATTCCGTGGCGCCACAGAGGCCCCTGAGCTCTAGACAGTCTGGAGGGGCTGGCCCTGCAGGCCTTGTGACATGCTGCTAGCAAGGGTCCTGCCACCTGTGTCCTGAGAAGGCTAGCACTGGACACGCTCCCATGGGGTCTTCACAGTGATCCTTTCCCAAGGGGCGATTCCTTAAATGAGGGCAGCTGCCCTGCTGCTTCATAGGAGGAAAGGAACAGCAGGTGTCATGGGGCCTGCCTACATGATCCAGGACAACAGGAGTGAGCACCTCTAAGGAGGCTGGTCCACAGAGGGGGCCATCCACTCTCCCTCAGGTCCAGCCTGATGGACAGGTGGGGCAGTAATGGCCCTTGAGGGTGGGGTCAGGCACTGGGTCTCATGTGTTCCCAGAAACCTGGCTATAAAATCGTGACTGGTGAGCTTCTGCTGCCACACACAGGTTGTGGGTGTGTACCCTTGAGCACAGCCCTTCCCCCAGCCTGCCTCAGCTGTGAAGAGGCCTCTTTGTCTGAGAAGGTCCTCAAGTCCCCTTGCACTCCCCCCAGCTTCCACAGCGCGGCACCTGTACCTCCGGGGCGGTGCTGGGGTCGGCTCCATGACCAAGATCTATGGGGGGCGTCAGCGGAATGGCGTCATGCCCAGCCACTTCAGCAGAGGCTCCAAGAGTGTGGCCCGTCGAGTCCTCCAAGCCCTGGAGGGGCTGAAAATGGTGGAAAAGGACCAAGATGGGTAAGCAAGGGGGGACCTTGAGGCCAGATGGCCAGTAATGAGGCTGTCGAGGCCACCCCACCCACACCCCTGTGCACAGTGCCCAGTCCACCCTGCAGTCTCCTGCCCCTCAGGCAACAGCGCAGGGCCTGGCCCCGACCTCTCTGGCTGGCTACCCCGAGCTCCAGGAAGGTAATTTAGAGACTGTCCGCTTTCATTAGCCTGCTCGTTAACTTTTCCCAATTGATTTTTCGGGGCTTTTGATCTAATGCTTGCACAAACGACACCCCATCAGCTCCCGGGGGTGGGGGGGAGGCTCCCACCCCTGCCCCCATCTCATTAGAATGCAGCCAGCTGGGCTGTGGTGGGGCTTGGCTGTGGTCCGCGGCCAGGTGCTGCCTTGGGAAGCTGGTTCTCCAAGGCTCTCACCTGGAAAGTGCTGGCAGGAGTGGGGCTGAGCCTGCGCTTGGGCCTCATGACCCTTCTCCCACAGGGGCCGCAAACTGACACCTCAGGGACAGAGAGATCTGGACAGAATCGCCGGACAGGTGAGGGCACGCCGGGGCTCTGGTGGGGGAGGGGGTAGGAGAAAACATTCCTGACTTCCTGCTGGAACCAGTTAGAAACACTGGCACAAATGGGCTTGCTTCTCACACTGCCAGGGCATGTTCCCACCCCGTCTTCCCAGGTCAGCCTTCTGCATACTGTGTGTTCCTCCTCTGTGCTTGCTGAGCATGGATGGAGAGGCGGGCTGGCTCAGAACCCAGGCCTAGAGCTGTCTCTTGTCTGTAGGGTGATAAGCTCTTGGCTGCATGCCTGAGGTGAGGATTCTCTGGTTCTCTGAGCTGCCGCAGGAGGGCCCCAGGGCATAACCCTTGTTGGTTTTCTTTCTGTGTCATTGAGTCAGGCCTTCTAGTAGCCTTGACAGTGCTTAGTCACTTAGTCAAGTGTCAGAAAAGAATGGAAGGTGTCTGTCCCCTGGAGGGGGACACCAGGCCCAGGCAGCAGTGGGAAGACACTGGAATCCCATTCACCACTCCCTCTCCTTGAGCCCCTTCGTCCACTGCTGTGACTTGGGCAATACCCCAGGTTTGCAGGAAGGAGGGGAGGTGTGTGAAAGCACAAATCCAGGTAGCTGGCATCCTGTGGGTAGTGGGTCCAAAGGTCCCCAAGCCAGACCCCGCTGCTGATCATTTGTCTCCCATTTCCCACAGGTGGCAGCTGCCAACAAGAAGCATTAGAACGAACAAACGATGCTGGGTTAATAAATTGCCTCATTCGTAATCCTGGTCTGGTCTCTTGATTGCCTGCTCCTCTTCCTTCCCTTGTGAAACTGGCTTGGGGTCCTTGCGAGCCTGTGGTACCTAACAACAGCCTCCAAAAGCTGGAGCCCAGCCCCCCTAGATGAGACAGCTTCCCCCTAAACAAGCAGGATGTCCCCTTCCCCAGGCTGTTCCTGCCTTTGCATTCTCAGAAAATGAGAAAGCTGAGGCCTGGCTGCAGAGGTGGCTCCAAGGCCCCTGCCAGAGCAAAGCTGGAGGGGCGCAGGCTCAGCAGCTTTTTCCCCTGAACGCTGGGCAGGGACTGAAGGCCCTGAGGGCCCGCGCCTGCCCTGTGTGCACCTCCTCTCTGACTGCCAGGGCCGAGTTGTTCACTCTGAGCCTTCCCTTTTGGGATCTCTGGCCTTGGGCCCTGCTGTGAAGTGAAGCTAACATAAACGTCCTGGGTCGTGGGGTGCTAGGGAGCCCCCGGCTGCATTAGTGCTCTCAAGGAAAGGGCGAGCGGGCGCCTGCGCGGAGCCGCGGCTGCAAGGCGGGGCCGCCTCCACGGCCCCGCACTGCGGTTGGCTCGGCGCGAAAGGGGCTGGTTCTCCGCCGGTGATTGGACCCCTTGGTCAGGGCGGCGGATCCGAAGGGCACCCGGTGGGCTCGTGACAGGCCTGGAGAGGGCGCTCTCACCGCCAGTAGTGACCACCTCCCAATTGGGGAAAACTTAGGGTGCTGATGAATCGGTTGGCTCGATCCAGGCGTTCCATCAGCCCAAGGAATTCCTCAGCTAGGACCCACTCCCCAAAAGATGTGGGTGTAAATCCCAACCCTTAATTCTCTGCGGCCCTGAGCAACTTTCTTAGGCTTCCGCTCCAGACTGTCAAAGCCACTGACTCAAGAGGGAGTCGGGGAGATAGCAGGCAGAGAGCGCCCTGGCCCAGAGCACGCCCGGCAGAAGAGCAGCTGGTGCTACCCAGATGTTCCAAATGAAAGAGGATTAAACCGAAAGTCCTCCCCCCGGGGTGTATGAAGCTGTCAGTGCTGGAAGATTTGTACTGAATAAACATGCAGGTCCTACCACGCGCAGGCGCGTTACAAATCAATCATCTAATACACTGGGCAACCCTACGAAGTAGGTGCCCAGAAACAGCTGCAGTTTGGAGCTGGGAAGAGCCAGTCCCAGGCTGAGTGATGTGCCCGACGTCCCACAGCGAGGCAGTGGCAGAGCCCGCTGGTGAACCAGGCAACCTGACTCCGGCTCCCCCGCCACCCACCCGCCCCCGCACCCCCTCACCCTCCCGCCCCACAGCGCACCGCCTCTCGGCAGGGAAAAGGAGGCACAAACTGAGCAAGGCCGGGGAGCAGCACCTCCCCGTTCTGGGCTCACCTCTTTTGCTGGCTGACAATGATGCCATTTCCCAAAGTTCTCGTGAGAACACAATGCCATGCATCTAGTACTCGGGCACTACGCAGACAGGGATGCCCAGACTGCCCAGCCCGAGGCCTGTAATCCGACCGCCGCGCCTCCGGCCACTGGGGGGCAGTGGAGGGCCTGGAAATGGATCGGCCGCTGAACGCGGCCCAAGGCGGACTCCAGCGTCAGGATCCAGGCAGATTCTGAAAGGAGTCAGAAGGGGAGACTGAAGCACTAGGGACTAATGCAAAGGGGAGGCCGAAGCTCAGAGAGGTCCCTGCTATGCAGAGAGGGGCCCAACAGAGCACCTGGGTCCCTGGAGGGAAGGGGAAGGGCCCCGCACCCAGAGAAGAGAAACTAGTGAGCGAGCTGTGTAATATCCTGACAGCCTCTTAAGGTGGGGAGGTGGTGCCCAGGTTACAGGAGACTCAGACGACCAGTCAGCCGCAGAAGAGAGATTTAAAACAAATCTTGGGCCTTCCTGGTGGCGCAAGGGGTTAAAGCTCAGCATTATGAAACTATTGGCAGACTCCCCACCACAAGTTCGATCCCTGGCAAGGAGCTGACTCACATGGTGCAACAGACCTCTCCGGCCTCACCACCCGCGGCTCCCCTCAACAGTGTATTTGAGTCAGTCTGCCTGTTCTACTTCCCACTCAGTCTCTGGTGAATGCTCTCACACCTCTGGCCTACACCCCAGTTATTGTATGCATAAACAAATAAATCTTTAAAAAAATAAATAAAACTCAAATCTTGGGGACAGGGATCTTGATTGGTAAATGGAAGGGGGCTTTGATGGTGGGGGTGGTGTGGAAACATACATCTCAGGTGGTGTAAACCTATTTCCCTAAATCTTTTTTCTTTTTTTTTAAGATTTTATTTTATTGGGCCTCCCAGGTGGCGCAGAGGGTCTAGCGCAGTGCTGTGAAGCTCTCCGCAGCCTCTGCAGCACAGGTTTGATTCCTGGCCGGCCAGGGAGATTCCCAAATGGCGTGGCAGACCTCACCCGTCACGCACGCTGCTCCCCTCAGCAGTGTATTTCATCAGTCTGCCTGTTCTGTTCCCGGCTCTGTCTCTGGTGAATCCTCTCACCCTCCCGCGCCTCTGGCTTGTACCCTGGTTCTTGTATAAAATAAATAAATAAATCTTTTTTAAAATAAATAATAAAAATAAATAAATCTTTAAAAATTTTTTAAAAAATATTTTGTTTTTATCTATTTATGCATACAAGAACTGGGGCATAGGCCATAAGTGCAGGGGGTGAGAGAATACACCAGACACAGTGGGGAGCAGAACAGGCAGATCTACAGCAGTGTAGCTGAGGGGAGTAGCCAGCAAGACAGGAGAGGTCTGCTGCGCCATGTGGGTCAGCTCCCTGGCTGGGGATTGAACTCATGCTGCAGTAGCTGCCTATAGCTTGAAAGCGCTGAGACTTTAACCCCTGCACCACCAGGGAGGCCTTATTCCCCCAAATCTTCTACAGTGTTATAAACCAGTGTTACCCGAATAAAGAAAAATAAAATAAGAATTTTAATTTTAAAAAAAAACCTTGCATGGGCCTCCCCGGTGGCGCAAGGGGTTAAGCACCGCACTATGAAGCTATCCACAACCTCTGCAGCACGAGTTCAATCCCTGGCCGGCCAGAGAGAATCTCACATAGTGCAGCAGACCTCTCCTGTCTCATCCGCTGCTCCCCTCAGCAGTGTATTTCAGTCAGTCTGCCTGTTCTGTTCTCTGCTCTGTCTCTGATGAATCCTCTCACCCCCACCCCCGCATCTCTGGCCTGTACCCCAGCTTTTGTATGTATAAATAAATAAATCTTTAAGAAAAAAAAAAAACCTTGCATCTTGAACTTGAGGGTAAAATTATGAAATTCTTCAAGCATGCAAAATGGTATACACAGAAATGTGACAAAGACCCACAAACCGGCTGTCCACTTCAGGAGGAAAACTAGGAGGGACAAAATCTCTGGACGTTCCCCCTTGACGCCCCAGGAGGTGATCCCTCTCAGGAACTGGGGGTCACTGCATGGCCTGGGTTTCCACCTTGGTCACAGATGCACCTGTTCCTAGCAGCTCGCTGCTGTTTTGCTTTTTGCAAACAAGTCAACTGTATCCTGCTACATGTTTTTTTCTCTTTCGTTTTGTGCCTGAGCTCCGCCTTTCTCCTTCCTCTGTGCACACATAGGGGGCAGGTGCACACATTGGGGGGTGGGTGCTCACAGACATCTTAACAGCCTCAAGTCAGTTCCCACCCTGACCCTCATTTCCCTTCATTTGATGCCCGAGGACCCTGAGCTCACACTAGTGACTGTGACTCCCCAGCTGTACTGCCCCTGGCAAGTGATGCCGTGGCCTCTTGGAACCTCAGCTTCCTCCTCTGTAAAATGGGGGTGGCCTCCCTGAAGGCCAGCTGGAGTTTTACAGAGACTGAAAAGAAAGAACCCAAAAAGCCCCTTGGGGCCCTAACTCCTTGGCTGCCTGGGATGTCAGTTTCCAGCCCCACAGAGATGTTTTCTCCTGGTCTCCGGGAGGCCCTGGAGGGAAGCACAGCCTGTCGCAGCTGGGGGGCCTGCCTCACTCATTCCTCATGCGCGTTACTAGTTGCCCAGATCTCTGAACACCTATGATATGACAGGCCCAGCATTCTGTGCTGCTGAAACACAGCCCCCCTAAATCCTCAATGTCAACCACTCGAGGTGAGGACACCATGGCCCTGAAAGGGAGCAAGGCCAGTGAGGGGCAGACACCACCAAATGGCCAGTGTGCGGCACCCCAAACTCTGGCTCCCTCAGGCTCCTTTGCCAGGGCTGACCGCGAGGAGCCAGGCCTTGAGCCCTACCCTACTCCAGCCGCCTCCTCTCAGGGGAATTGTGGCCTCCACAGGTGCAGAAGCGGTTTCTCTCCACGCAGGGCCTGAAGCAGAAGGCAGGGACTGCCCCAGCCTGGCAGCCAGGGCCTAGCAGGTAGCCAGTGGAGCCCGTCTCCGCCAGGGCCAAGCAGGAAGTGGGGCGGGGTTTGGGGCCAGGCTGAGGTGGGTTCTGGTACCCCAGATCAGCTGCTACCCAGACCAACCAACCCACTGGGAGAAGATGCTGGGGGGTCCCAGAGTCCTCCAAGCCCCTCCTGCCGCCATCTTCCTCCTCTTCTGGATCTCAGCTGCTGGCCTGGGTATGTGGCTAAGGGGGCAAGGGGTGGAACTCTGGACACGACAGAGAGGGTACAGGCAGAGGGGAGGGTGCTGGAGAGACAGGAAAGGAGCCAGAAGAAAATGGCCCGGTAGAAAGCGCTTCCATCTGCTTCACTGTCCCAAGATGGTGAGGGGAGGATGGGGGGGCTCAGCAAAATTGAAGCACATTCGCAGCCCCATGGAGGGAGGCAGGCCGCCCTCTCACCCCCACGGCCAAAATAAGGAACTAAAGTCGCCCTTGACTGAACTCCACGGCCGGGTGGGAAAGAAAGGGGACTTGGGGTACCACCTGCTTCAGAGGGGAAAAAGCTTTCTCCTCTGCCTTGGATCGAAGTCACCCCCCCAACACACACACACACAGAGCCCCTTCTCCGTCCTGGGAAAGGGGGAGCCTTATGGACACCACACTCCCTGTCAGTGCAGCTGGAGGGACTGTGACCAGCTTGTTTGATCAGGAGCTCTGGGGAGGTGGTTCTCCCCAACGTTACACCAGGAGCCCCAGACCCTGAGGTTACTCCCTTTCCCCACCTCTCTGTCCCTCTCTTCTTCACCTTCCTCCTCCTTTTCTTCCTCCCTCCAGAAGCAGCAGAGCCAGCTTTGTGGGCAGGATCTTGGGTTACTGAGAGCTGGGGCTTCCCAGAGGGAAGCCAACCTCTCCTAACCCCCTATCTAACCCAGGGACCAACTCCCCCCTGACCCTCAAGTTTAGATCTGGAAGTTCACAAAGAAGGAGAGGAAGGCCCAGGACACAGAGCAAGATAGGCCCAAAGCTGACAGGAAGAGGCCCCAGGGGCCGCCGATTGAACCCCCCCCCCAACTAGCTAGCCGGCGCTCCCTGGGACCCAGCCATCCCACCTGCAAAACGGGGATAATGACAGAACCTACTTGAAGGGTTTTGTGAAGATCCTGCAAGATCAAGTGCCCGGTACAGGGCCGGCTGGCGCTGGGGGCAGATAAGGGGTCCCGGAAGCCTTCAGGATGAGGTGATGCCCAAAATGATTCTGGAAGGAGCTGCCTGTGTGGGGTACTTCTTGCCCGAGGGAACCAAATTTCCATAGTGTTCACAGTGAGTGTGAGACGGTGGCAAGAGACAGTGCTGCAGAGGCCAGCAGGGATGCCCAGGGGCATGGCACCACCACAGGGGGGTCTTACTCCCCCCCCACCCCCCCGCCCAGGATGTCCTCACCACCCTCTCAAGCCCAAGGAGTGTTCTCTCTCCTCTCAGAGGTGTCTATCCTCCCCCAGGAGCATCTTCACTGTCCTCACCCCCCATGGTGTCTCACTGCCCTCAGGAGCATCCTCCTTCCTGCCTGAGCATCCTCAGTCCTCTGCCCACACACACACCCAGGAGCGCTGTAGCTGAAGGGGCCAGGGCTGGTCAGTGCCCCCTGACCAGAGCCTGACGCACCCACCTCTCCACAGGCCCCTGGGGCCAGGCCCTGTGGGTGGGCCCAGGCTTGCCCTCCCTGACGGTGAGATTGGGGGAGAAGGCCCGCCTCGAGTGCCCGCACAGGGTCAGCAGACCCAACAGCCACCCAAAAGTCACCTGGTGGCTCGCCCTACCAAGCAACTACAGCTACCCAGCGAAGCGTCTGGAATTCCAGACCAGCGAGGAGCTGATCATCCATCAGGTCAACAAGAGCCACTGGGGCTTGTACTACTGCGAGGTGGAGGACGGGAACCAGACCAAGCGCTCCTGCGGCACCTACCTCCGAGTGCGTGGTGAGTGCCAGGGCCAGCCCCAGAGCCACAGCCCCATGGGGCTCCCTTTCTCTCACCTGCAGAGTAAGGGGCTTCAGCAGTCTGTTGGGTGGGCAGGCAGGAGGCAGGGAGGGCAGAGGTGCCAGAGCTCTAGCCACACCCCTCCCCACAGATCCACCCCCCAAACCCTTCCTGGACATGGGAGAGGGCACCAAGAACAACATCATCACCGCGGAGGGGATCATCCTGCTGGTCTGCGCTGTGGTGCCCGGGATGCTGCTGCTGTTCAGGGTGAGCTGTCCTGGGGAGCCACGGCCCTCAGGGCCTGAGCATCTCCACCTAAAACCAGAATGACAGCACCCACCCACCTCGCTGGGGCTGTGAGGGTGAAAGGTATTAAGTAATGCTGGGCCCAGAGGATTAGTCCCTGCTTTCCGCCCCAGGGTGAATCACCCTCCTCCCCACCTTGGCATCTCCACCCTCAAGCCAGGGAGAAGGGGGGCTGGTGTCCTGCCAGAGTCTCTGAGCTGTACTAGCTTCTCTTTGGGTCACTAGTACTGTCATCACGGAGAATGGGAGGCAGGGAGCCCTGGCCTGGACCAGAGACAACTGCCCTGCCTAGCTACCTAGCTTCACGCCTTCGGACATGTGCCTCCCCCTCGCAGACAAAGCACCTCCTGGGCATCCAGGAGAGTCTGAACATATCCCCCTGTACCCCCTTACTGAGGTGTCCTCTCCCCTGACAGAAACGATGGCAGAACCTGAAGTTTGACGTGGATACCCGGGACGACTATGAGGATGAAAATCTTTATGAGGTGAGTGGAAAGGGGGCACTGGTGAGGGACAGGTGAGGGCAGATCTCCTGGGGTTCCTCCATGGGCTGGCGAGGGACAGGTATCCCAGGCCTCCAGGCGCTGAGGCCCAGCACCACCTGTCCATTCCAGGGCCTGAACCTCGATGACTGCTCCATGTACGAGGACATCTCCCGTGGCCTCCAGGGCACCTACCAGGACGTGGGCAGCCTCCACATCGGAGATGTCCAGCTGGAGAAGCCGTGATCTGAGGGCAGCCCGCCTGCCGTGCTCCGAGCCTGTCTCCCTGCACCGCGACAGAAAGCGCTTTCACAATCTTTCCTGGGAGGGTCCTGAGTCAACTTCCCCCTTGGAGGAAGTTGTTCTTCCCTCTAGACTGTCCTTATCCTCCACACACCCTAACTCAGTCCATCCCCTGCTGCTTTTTCCAGCCCCTTCACCCCCATGTGTAATGAGCTCTTAATCGCTGCCTCTAGGGGAGCTGATTGTAGCAGCCTCGTTAGTGTCACCTCCCCCCTGCTCTGTCATGGCCACTTAGTGATAATAAATCCTTCCCAACTGCAAACCTTGGCCGGAGTAACAGATCTCATGGGATTGCCCTCCCTCCTCCCTCAGACCCAGGAGTGGGGGGGGGGGTAACCCCTCTCCCTCAGACAGGGGAATCAGGACCTCCAGTCCCTCTCCACACACCTGGGACCATAGAGCCAGTCTTGGCTGCCCAGAGACAAACAGGCAGTGTCTTGGGAAGGGCTACCCCGGTCCATCTGAGTGGGGAGCACAGGAGGAAGTGAGGGAAACACATTTATGTGTTATGTGACAGTGGACTGTCAGGTGGGCTGGTACTGTATCCAGGCCACAGCCAGACCACACCTGTGGGGGGAGGGGGTGAACTTGTGATGGGGAAGTTGGAGAGTCTGTGGCCCTAACTCGGCGGTGAGGGGGTTGGGAGGGGAGGTGGCACAGAAAGGAGGGCGCATTGACAGACAGGCAGAGATAGAGTCGCTAAGAACAGGGAAAGAGGCTGAGTCACGGAGCGCACGGGAAAGTCAGCAAATGAAGATTACCACCATGAGGGGCCACAGGGCCTCTGAGAGGGACAGAGAGACAGACAGCAGGAAGCGATGGACAGCAGGTCCATGGGGAAGGGCCTGGGCGGGCTGCCTCCTGAGGCTCCCGGGGAGCAGCAGTTGGGGAAATGACTGGGATGGAGATGCAGCAAGATGGAGACCCACGGAGGGAAAAAGTGACAGAAGGAAAGAGGGACAAAGGGGAGCGGGCGGGTTAGACCCCGATGGGGAAGTGGAGCGCGACAGAAGCAGAGAGGGGAGGGGAGGCCCCAGAGGCAGAGACCGCAGGCGGCGGGGGCTGGTGCGCGCGGAGGCGGACGCGGCGCGGCAGTGACCCCAGCCCGCCGGGGAGGTGAGCGCGCGCAGCCGGCCGCGGTGAGAACGCGGAGCCTGCGCCTGCCGACAGACCGACAGACAAGGCCCGGAGAGGTCGGGCGGACCGGGCGGGACCGCGACGGGGCGGGTGCCCGCGGCCCGGGCGGAGCGGGGTAAGGAGGGGCCCGGTTGGCGGCGAGAAGGGGAAGGAAGCGGAGGTGCCGGGCGGGCTCGGGGCGCGGGCAGGAAGCGGGGAGGGGCGGCGGGGCGGGGGCCTCCGGAAAAACGCCCCAACTTCCTGCCCCGCCAGAGCCAGGAAGCGGGAGCCGGGACTCCGGGCCGGGGATCGCCGAGCCCGACCTCGGGCGCCCCGCCGGTCACCTCCCCGCGCGGACACCAGGTACACTGTCCCTGGCCCCGCCCGGCCTCCCTCCCCTCGGCCGCCGGGGGGAGCGGGGAGGCGACGGGAGGGGCCTGGGGCGCTGCCCACAGTGGAGGGGCCTCCTCCGGGTTCCACGGAGCCAGCGGCCGCCGCTGCTCGGGCCTCAGTTTCCCTGTCTGTCAAAGGGCGCAAAGAGGACAACTAATGCTCGCTCAGTTCCCAGTAGGTGGGGACGAGGGGTGCGAGGCCAGAGACAAGGCCTCCCCACGATCCTGCGGAGGACAGATGATCACTCCCATTGTAGGGGTGGGAAAACTGAGGCCCAGGGAGTGTTGCCAACCGACCCGTCCCAGGGCACACACCTCATGAGGTCGAGCGGAGCTGGGATTTGAGCTCGGCAGGTGCTCTCTGCTAAGCGGCCTGTCCTCCAACCCCGCATACTTTAGGGCCACCTGCAAAGAAACACAATTACAACCCAGTAGGCCGCTGTGACGCTGAAATTTGTGGAGCGCATTTGAAAACATTTTGGGGGAGCTCTTTTTCTGGGTCTTTCATTAGCCCCTGGGAGATGCAGTATAGGGGGACAGAGCTGGAGAACTTCCCCCATTGTACAGATGGGAAGACTGAGGCCCGGAGACAATTACTTTTCCCAGGTTACACAGCAAGTCCGAGGGGAAGGAAGGGCTGCCCCAACCCAGGGGTTTTGCTTTCCAGACACAGTGGAACAGCCATGGAGGTTGGGGGTGAGGGGATTGATGTATGAGCGTAGAGAATTTAACTGGGCCCCCAGTTAGGGAGGCAAGAGGGAGGGAGCCCAGGCTCGGGGGCTAAAGCCGGGGTGCTGAGGGCTTGGGGGCGCCTCAGAAATCTGCCTTTGAGCGCTGCAGGGGCGGGCCGAACCCGCCTTACCTCCGGCCAGGGGGCGGGAAATAGGGGGCGGGGTCCAAGAGAGTGACAGGGGCAGTCGAGACACAGAAACGCCAGACCTCCGAGACAGGCCAGAGAGGCCCGAGAGGGCCAGCGTGGCGCCGTGGAAGCTAGAGCGGCCGGCCAGAGCAGTAGAGTCTCCCGTGCTGGCGCCGGGCAGGAGCCGGGCTAGAGCGGCCGGCGGAAGGAGTGCTAGGTGCAAAGGTAGCCTCTGTGGCGGCTAGAGAGTCTCGGAGGCAGGGGCGGGGGAGTGGGGGGGGGAGCCCGAAGCCGGCGCGCGGAGGCTTGGTTCTGGTGACTGCGGTGGCTTCTCCGATCTGGAGCAGGTGAGGGACGCGGCCCCCGGCCGGCGTCAGACCCTGACTCTGCACGCCCGCCCCAGCATCCCTGGCGGTGCACACAGCCTTGTCCCCTGTGCGATTTTGGGCCCCTGTGCGATCACTTTCTAGGTAGGATTTGGGACTCATGTAGATCTGCCACGGTCCATATAGATTACAGGGTCCTGCAGACCTCTTCCGTCCCCAGGATGCCTGCTGGCCCTGCGTGGAGACCCGGCTCCTTGTAGATCAGTAGCATCCCCTAGAAACCAGGCCCTGTAGATTCTGGTCTATAGGGCCACCATGCATCCGGAATACTGGTCCCCTTTGAAGCCTCCTGGACTGACTACTTTCCCTATGGAATCATGATCCTGTGTGATTCCCCTTATCCTTGCGGACTCACCCTGTGTTAAATAAAATCTGGGGCCTAATACATTCCAAAGACCCCTTATGGACTCTCCCCAATTATATTGTATTAGATCCTTTCAGGCTCCTAGAGGTTCTTGGAAACCAGGGTCATCCACTGCCATAGACCAAATGTGCCCACTTTGTTCTAGGACCCCCACTCCTAATGACCTCAACCTGCCCTCACACCCACCCACACCCCACCACACACACAGCTCCATGCACCACACAGCACTCCCTCTGCAAGGCCTTGACCTTGCCTGTAGTTTTTTTTTTTTTTTTTTTTTTTTTTAAATTTTTTTTTTTTTTTTCACTGAGTGGCGACACACCTCATTGCCTTTTTTTTTTTTTTTTTTTTTAATTTTCTAGAGGCATGTCTTATTTATTTATTTATTTATTTATTGTTTGTTTGTTTGATACATGCACTGGGTACAGTCAGAAGCGTGGGAGGGTGAGAGAATTCGCCAGAGCCAGAGCGGGGAGCAGAGCAGGCAGAAGGACCCAAGTACACTGCTGAGGGGAGCAGCGGGCGGCAGGAGAGGTCTGCGCGCCATGTGGGACCCTCCTCTGGTGGCCGGGGAGCAGCCGGGGATCGAACCGGCTGCAGAGGCTGCAGGCAGCTTCGCAACCCAGCGCTCAACCGCTGCGCCACCGGGGAGGCCCAACCTTGCCTGTAGTTTTGTCTGACAATTTCAGTCTATAATTTTGCAACCATCGTGGGACCCCCCCCCCCACCTCATTCTCCTAAGCAGCCAGCCCTTCCCTGGCCCCAATAGTTCTGAGCCCCAGGCTGCTCATTGGAGCCTCGTCCAACTTGCTTGCCTCCCAAGCCATGGTACCCTCATGCCCCTGACTTTACCAGGCACCATAGAGAGACCTAATGTGGCTCAGCTTTGGTTCAGAGTTTAGTTTCCTAAGGTTGGGGTGGGGACTCCTCATGCTGAGAAGCAGCCCTTTCTTAAAATTCATAGACTCTGGAGCTAGGCGGCCTGGGTCTGAATCATGGCTCGTCCATTATGAGCTGTGCTTCAGTTTCCTCTGTATGATGGTGGATCATAATCATTCTCACCGAGAAGATAAAACGAGTTGATACCATCAAGCAGCCGTGCCTGGCACACACTTGATGGCACCTGGTGCCATGAAGTGTTATTAGCTATTGTTCCCTACTGTTGTGAAGAGGCAGAAAAGAGGTAACAGGTGTCAAGTGCATGTTCAGGGCCTGCCTGGCACTCCAAGAATGTGTGCCCTCTCCTTTGCCCTTTTGAACCTCCCTGCCTCTACTGAACATTTCCACCCTAGAGTGGGAGGGGCTTGGGCCATCCATGACCATGGTCATGTTTTCCAGCTCAGAAGTGGCAGCTGGTGGCCTGGTGAAGGTTTTCCACCTCTAGTGGGAATGCTAACAGCATGGGGTTGCTTGCAGCTAAGTGAGTTCATAGGCAAGAAGCACTGGCAACAAAATCCAGGTCGCTAAGTGCTCTGAAGGCTTAGGTCTCATAATAAATCATTACTCTTATTTTCCTGCCTTGGTTTGCAAGTTTTTTGATGTGAACATTTAACAGTGCACAAATCTTAAATGATCGAGGCTCGGGTGTTGGAGCTTGGGTCACTTATGGAGTGGGATAAAAATGATGCCTGCTGGGGTGAACCCACAGGATGGCATTTGGATGCTCCAAGAAGCATCATTGTTTCATAATCGTGATCAAAACCATTGCTGCCATTTATTGAGTGCTAGGGAGGAGGCCTGTGGAAGAGGGAGAAGGGTGGGTCTCAGGCCATGGAGGTTATAAATAGCTTTGGGCTGTGGGAGAGCCCTCGGACCCAGACCTCTGGTCCACCCCACCCCTGTTTCCATGGTTCCTTCCCGCCTGACACTGGCTTGTGTGGCATTAGTCAGACTAATTAAGGACACAGAAGATGTTGGGGGGGATACGCAGGGAGAAGTGGAAATTCTAAGAGACAAGATGGAAGAAATGGCAGGAGATGGGAAAAAGAGAGAGAGAGACTGAGACAGCAGGGACTGCAGAACCAGATGTGGGAAGACTGAGGCAGAGACCAGAGTGAGGAAAGACAGCAAGAAAAGCAGGAATGGGGGTACAGCCAGCTGTGGGGAAATGGAAGAGGGAGTTGAAGCAGAGACAGAAAACAGACAGGTCTGATGGAAGAAAGAAAAGTAAGGAAACACAGAAAAGAGGCAAAGACTTGAGGCAGATTTGAGGGAGAGCCTGCTGGGGAAAAGAAGACAAGGGGGTAAGGGAGACAGACATACCTTGGGGAGGAGCTGTCTGAGGACCAGTCCTTGTTTTGTGGGACTGGCAGCTGGAATGATACCAGGTCCCTGAGGGGAAGAACTTCTGGGTGTGGGGACTCTTGGTCCCTGAGGGAGGAGGGATCAGAGTTTTGTTTTCTTAAGTGGAGAGGGTAGCGGGTTGCGGGGTTTGCCTTTGTGACTTCCTGTCACAGGAAGTGGGGCTGGTGGGTTCAGAGGCAACATCCTGTCCCAAGTCTGTCACATTTCAGAGGAGAAACCCCTTGTGCCCCAGTTTTCTCCCTCCTACCTTCCCAACTTGGCTTGTTTCCAGGCCCTACCTCCCCAGGACTTGGGCCCTGGTCTCCAGACCCAGGAGTCAGGGCCCCCAGCTCCTTTTCCCTCAGACCCAGGAGTCCAGGCCTCCAGCTCCTTTCAGTTGAGGACCCCAAATTGCAAGCTCTTGTGACTACAGCTCTCTCATGGACCCAACTTCTGGGCCTCCACTCCCTCCCACCACCCCCACAGGCTCCCTGTCCTTGGGCTCCAGCCCTGGCTGGCCTCTGAAGGGCTCTTTGTCGCCATACAGAGGCCCCATTGAGCTGTGGAGGCCAGGATGGGGGAGGCTGTTTACTCACCTTCACACCTGGGCCAGGAATCTGTGACTAACAGCCCTGTGTGCCTCCTCCCACTCCCCCTAACCACTGCCCCTCCTCTCCCCTCAGCCCTGCAGAGCCCATGGAGGCAGAAGACGTCGCCCGAGGGGTGGTGAGTGGAGAAAGCCAAGGGGTGAGGGCACTGGGGGGCTGCGAGGTGGGGAGCACTGTGGGCCTAAGCCAACCCTCTCTTTCCATAGGCCCCTGGGCCTCCCCGGCCTGGCCTGGTGCCCGTCAGCATCATTGGGGCTGAGGATGAGGATTTTGAGAATGAGCTGGAGACGGTGAGGAGATGGCAGGGTGGAAGAACTCCTGTCCCAGACTCCTGGGGCCTGGACCCTTAAGTCCCATCCTCAGTGTCCCCTTCTCCATCCTCAGATTCTGTCCCTGCCTCCACTGCCCTCCTCTCTTATCTTCCTGGTATCTACCTCATCCCCACACCCCATCCTGGAACACCCTTCACCCCCCAGTTACAGCACAGCTCTCTGTTCCATCTCATTTCTGGCCTCATCACCCTCCACTGTGACATTAAATCTCAACCATTCCCCACCAACCCTCCCCTCACACACCCCTTCCCTGAGCCCCACCACATAGTCACCAAGGAAGGAGAGGGTCAAGCCCATGCCCCTTCTCTGCTCCCCACTCCCATGCTACCCCTACCCCTCAGAACGCAGAGGAGCAAAACAGCCAGTTCCAGAGCCTGGAGCAGGTGAAGCGGCGCCCAGCCCACCTCATGAGCCTCCTGCAACACGTGGCCCTGCAGTTTGAGCCCGGACCCCTGGTGAGGGCTGGGCGGGGCTTCGTGGGTGGGTGGGGGCCTATACTGGTGGGCGGGGTCGCCGGGTGGGCGGGGCCTGCCCCGGCAGTCCCGGACTTTCAGTGAATTAGACAGTGCTGAGCCCCGAGTGTCTGAGGAGCAATTCAGACCGAGCAGTTGGAGGTCTAACCTCCAATTCAGACCGAGCACTGTAGATGAACCAAAGAACCGCCACCCGGCAGTTAAACCTCAGAGGCTAGCGCAGGCAGAGGGCACAGGCCAGGTCCCACAGAGGGCTGCAGAGAATTCAGCAGCCTGGCAGAATCCTGCCCAGTCCCCGCCCACGCCTACTGCATGACATCCATAAGTGACAGTGCCACCCATCAGCGACAGCACCCCTTACCACAGACTTTAAATCAACCTCCCCACCACAGCCTTCTTAGCAGGTGCTACCAGCAGTCACTCAGGGTTGAGGTAGGAGAATGCCCTTAGCCTTCCAGGGCCTCAGCAGACTCTGAGCCAGAAACAGGAAAACCCAGCAGCAGCCCACAAAGCAGAGAAAGAATAAACTGATGATCCTGAAACCTGTATCAGGCAGAAAGTATCTGGGAGGTGCTGAGAGCCAGGCCTTCCAGAAACCCCTCCAGAATCTACAGACAGGTGATTCAGAAAGGAGAAACTGCAGTGCTGGCTGGGGGGGCTCTGTCGACAGGTTCCTGGCCCAAGAAGACCAGACACGGGCCAGCACAGGCCAGGGCACTGCATTATCCTGGAAGTTCAGAGTACAGCCTCCCTCCCCCAGAAAGCTCGGAGACTGACAGAAGTACCAGGAAGGGGCACCTGGGGCACCAGAAAGGGCACATGGGTTGTCCCCACTTTTTAGAAACTTCAGGATATCAGGAGATTGCCTTCTCTCCAGAAGATGTACCCCTCCCTTTCAGCCCCCTGCATGGAGGCTCTGCTCTCTGGAGAAGGGGGCTCCCCTCATGAGCCTGGGGTTTTCTAGAACTAGAATTCAGCCAGCTTTTGTGCTGACTGCTGTGTCCTTTTACAGATGTGGAAACTGAGGCCTGGTGAGGGTCAAGGCTGGGCTGGGGTCACCCAGATGGCCTCAGGCATTTTGAGGTTTGTCCTCATACTGCTCCCTCACTTCATTTGCTGGGGGAGCAGCTGAGAGATGGTTGTGGTCCCCTGGACTGCTTCCTACCGGCTTGCCATGGAGTTTTGCTTTATGGGGGGGTGGGGATGTGGTCATAGTTTTGTTTAAACTGTTAACAGTGGAGAGACAGCACCCCACACATAATGGGGGGAGTCCTTAGCACACTGTAACCATGTCTCTTACCTAATAAGACCCCCCAGGAAGTTAGGACAGGTTGGAGTCTCCACTGCATTGAGACCTCAGGAAAGGCTTGATGAACAGGTGACTAAGCCCACTTGTACCCGGTTGATTTAATTTGCCCAGCCCCCACTGGCACTGGACCCTGTATTGTGACACATGAATCAGAACCCCACTCCCCACCCACCCCCAAACACTAGCCCTCAAGTTGCACTCAATATTTCTGGGCAACAGTGTGTGGTGCTCTGGGTTCCTGGATTTCAGTCCCAATTTGCACTTGCTACCTCTGTGACCTTGAGTTCAGTTTTCTCATCTGTAAAGTGGGACAACCTTAGCTCTATGATTGAACAGTTAAATGACTGGTGTGCACCTAGCTGCTGCTGCTGCTGCTGCTGGTGAAGAAACAGAACCACGTCACTGGATAGAAGATTAGTGGCCCTGGGGAGACTATGGGTGAGGCTGGGAGGGAGACAAGGGCGTGTTGTGGGGTTGGTAGAGATCAGGGTGCCCCTCCCGGAGGAGGTGGAATTTATACCCCATGGCTTTCTAAGGGCAATTGTGGTTCAGGTGGGGTGGAAGGGCAAATAGGTCATGCTCCGTGTCTCCCCAGCTCTGCTGCCTGCACGCGGATATGCTGAGCTCACTGGCCCCTAAGGAAGCCAAGAAGGCCTTCCTTGACTTCTACCACAGCTTTCTGGAGAAGACCGCGGTAAGAGATACCTTCTAGGCACCCCTTGATCCTAGAGAGCTATCCTGTGCTTTCCAGCCTGCACCCTGCTGAGGGCAGTGTGAAGGGTAGTCTGGCTTTCCTCTCAGGCCACCATGCCCCCCCAGAAGCCTGGGCTGCCGTTCTCCCTGTCCAAGTCCTGCCTTCACCCCATTCTCTCTCCCGAGCAGGTTCTTCGGGTGCCAGTCCCTTCCACGGTTGCCTTTGAACTTGGTAAGGAAAGGAGGTGGAGGCTTTGGGATGCGGGAGAGTTCTCCAGTGGGGGCCAGGACTCCCGGGGAGGAAGACATACGCCCTTGGAGACTCGTTCATCCCTTCCTGGCCACGGCCACCCGAGGAAGCGGGGCTGGTGGAATCCCAGGGTAGATGGGGACTCGGCCTGGAGAGCTGTCACCCCCCAACCCCACCCTGCCCCCACAGACCGCTCGAGGCCTGACCTCCTCTCCGAGGACATGCAGCGGCAGTTCATTCAGGAGGTGGCGCAGAGCCAGCAGGAGGCCGTCAGCCGGCAGCTAGAGGACTTCCGCTCCAAGAGGCTCATGGGCATGACGCCCTCGGAGCACGAGCTGGCCCAGCTGGAGGTCTGGGTGGGGCGGGACCGAGCCAGCTTCGAGGCCCGGGAGCGGCACGTGGCTGAGCGGCTGCTGGCCCAGCTGGAGGAGATGCAGTGAGTGGGGCAGCCCGGGCGGAGGGGAGGGGCTCCACTCCCGCTCCTCTGTCTCCCTCTGCAGCCTCAGGGTCACTTGTTAGCATTTGGGCTCTTCTTCGGACTTTTGAGTCCCCCCAGTCTGGCATTTAGTTCATCTGGTTTTACTCTTCCCGTCCCAGCTCTGGGGTCCCCCACCCCCCAGTTTCCAGATCTTGGGTCCTGTCCTTTCAGCTCCTGTCCACCTTCCTGCGAGGATGAGACTCCTCCCTCCCGTCACCATCCTTCCCCATTGCTCCCCCCTCACCTCTCTCCCTGTCCCAGCTTTCAGTGGGGACAGCGACTGGGCATTCCTCCAGTGGGCGGGAACCCCGGCTTGGCAAATCTGCCACAAATGCGTTTCTTCTCCTCACAGGCACACCATCTCTGCCGATGAGGAAAAGAGGTGACGGAAGCAAGGATGGTGGGGAGGTGTTCAGTCTCCTGGGCCGCAGAGCGGGCCTGGCCCCGTCCTCTCTCCAGCCCTCTTCCCTTCCCTTTCCTCAGACGTTCAGCAGGAAGTGGCTATGGGCTGGGGTGGGAAGTGACCACAGAGGGGAAGGCCATGGGGCAGTTGTGGGCTTGTGGGCATCTGCGGGCACACTGGGGCCCACACCAAATCCCCGTCACCCCGCAGTTCCGCTGTGCTCAGTGCCATCAGTCTGTATATGCGCCACCTTGGGGTGCGGACCAAAAGCATGGACAAGAAGTCGGGGAGGAACTTCTTCAGAAAAAAGGTGCTTCCCTGAGCACCCAAACCTGGCCCTTTCTTCCCAGAGACTCCTTGGGGAGCCACTGAGCCCTGAGGGGTCCAGTTCCACACTGTCAGCATCTCAAAATGTCCGCCCTCCTCGCCCTGCTCCCCACCTCCCACAGGTGATGGGGAACCGGCGGTCAGATGAGCCAAGTAAGACCAAGAAGGGACTGAGCAGCTTCCTAGACCCGGCCCGATGGAACCGGGGAGAGACCCCAGGTGAGGTTCCCGCCCCAGTCTCGCCCCAACTTCTCCACCCTGCACCCCCCTTATGGTCCTATCTCTCATTTCAGCCCCAGATTTTCGACACCCTAAAGTCGAGGCTGATGGTATGATCCTAAAGCTAGAGCATCCATTCTGGTGACCTGAGAGGGGAGGAACGGGGACTTTCTGGGTCTGAGGGAGGGAGCTGGGGGCCTGGACTCCTGGGTCTGGGGGAAAACGATGTCTCCATGTCTCCTGGGTGTCGGGGAGGAAGGGGTTGGAATGCAGTCCTGGATCCCCCAGGCCACTGTAGATTAGTCTCTGAGCTCATTTTCCACTTTCTTCCCTGCTGTCTCCCCAGCTGAAAAATCAGGCTTTGCAGACCGGAAGGGAGGTCTGGGGATACCCTCCCGGGATCGGCATATTGGGGTCCCTGGACAGGATGCCCCTGGAGTTTCTTTGCACCCTTTCTCCAGCGATAGCCCAGACAGGGAACCAGGTGAGACTGCCCTGGCCAGGGCTCCCCCAGCACCTGAGTCCCCAGGGCAGAAGTGCTGCCCGCCCCCGAAATGCCCTCTCAGATACCAACCTTGCCCCTACGAGACCACCCCTCCATTTGCCGCGTCTGCCTCTCCCCACTCACCTGTGTTAATGACCATCCCCTTCCTCAATGTACCACCCTTCCTCGCCTCCCACCTTTCTCCTGCTGCCCTGCCACGTGCCCCCCACTGAGATTCCCATCAGCCCCACAGCTTCATTTCCCAGAATCCTCTGAGCCCATTGCCAATCAGCCCCGTGACAGTGAAGCTGACAGCACATTAACTTTATTTCTCACAGACCCTTGGATCTCAAGCCTGGTCCAACCCTGAGGCCACGGCCCCCAAGTTCTGTCCTAGCTGTCACCCCCCTCTCGGAGTCTCCGTCTCTTCTCTGAGTGGGCATGTCCTCTTCTCAGAAGCCCTTTTCTCAGGCTGAGGGTGGGGAGCAGGAA
This sequence comes from Talpa occidentalis, assembly GCF_014898055.3. Classification (NCBI taxonomy): domain Eukaryota; kingdom Metazoa; phylum Chordata; class Mammalia; order Eulipotyphla; family Talpidae; genus Talpa; species Talpa occidentalis. The sequence goes on from NW_023601754.1 coordinate 42,623,949, forward strand.
TGGATGTGGAGGCCTTGAGGGTGGAGCATCTAGCCTCCCCCAGGCCCCAGCTACCCACAGCCTTCCAGCTATCCATCCCCTGTTGGCATCTGCTAAGCTCTAGGCCCCCACACCCTACCTGACTGTGTAGGAGCCTCAGCCAGCTTGCTTTCCCTCCACCGCCCTCACAGGTGCCGATGCCACCCTGGAGCTGGGGGACCTGCCCCCCCAGGGCCCAGCGAGCCTGGAGGCGCCCACGCCCCTGGAGAGCACTGAGGAGGGTGCTGATACAGAGAGGTGCCCAGGGCTGGGCCGGGGAGGGGAGGGGCGCAGCACCCGGCTCACGGGTCTGGGGCGGGGTGTCTGGGCGCTGCCATCTGCACCTGCCTGTCTCCAGCCGTTTCCTCTCTGCCCCACCCTCTCTTCCACTTTTCTTCCTTCCTTATTTCCTTCTTCCCCTTTTTCCTTTTTCATCTCCTCCTTTTTTTTCTTCCCTGCTTCCTTCTCCTTCCTCCCTCACTGGTTTTCCTCCTCCCTCCCTGTCTCTCATAGTCTCCTCCTCCTCTTCACCCCTCAGCTCCTCTGGCCACTTCTCACCCCTCTCCCTTCTTTTTTAGCCTCCAGCCCCCACCCGCAGCCTGGCTCCTGCTCCTGCTCCTGGTGTCCCTCCCCTCAGCCCCCCACCCTCTGTGCTCTACGCCAGCCTGGGGGCCCTGTCCCCCTCACAGTTGGGGGGCAGGCTTTGCCCCCTGCCTGTCCTTGTGCCGCTGCTTTGGGGACCCTTTGGCGGGTGTGGGGAGGTGAGTGGGTTTCATCTGGGCCCACCTCTGACCCTGTGCCCCTCTCTCCCCAGAAGGTGGAAGAGGTGGGTGCCTGGGCCCTGGGTGGGGGATGGGCCAGCCCCTCCCCCACTTCTCCCAGCCCTACCCCTCTTCCCATTGGCCAACCCCTCCCCTTTACCCCTGTGAGGGGTGCACGGGGGACGGGGTGGGGGACATCACCTTCCCTGTTAAAGAGCTAAGTATTGAAACCCTGCCCACCCCAGCTCCCTGCTCTGCCCCTTCCCCCACCTCAGGGAAGGGAGGGGTCAGTCCCATGGCTTGAATGGGTTTGCCTCCCCTCCCCCTGCCAAACTTCAGTACCCCTCATGACCACCCTCCCCACTGCCCCAGCACCCCCTAATCCACTGCTCCTTCTGACTCTCTCTTCTGTTGCATGTTGATCTCTGTCCTGGTCTCTGCTGTCCCTGTCCCTGTCCCTGTCCTGGTCTCTGTCCCTGTCTGTCCCTGTCTGTCCCTGTCCTGGTGTCTGTCCCTGTCCTGGTGTCTGTCCCTGTCCTGGTGTCTGTCCCTGTCTGTCCCTGTCCTGGTCTCTGTCCCTGTCTGTCCCTGTCTTGGTCTCTGTCCCTGTCCTGGTCTCTGTCCCTCTCTGTCCCTGTCCTGGTCTCTGTCCCTGTCCCAATCTCCCCGTCTCTGTCCCTGTCCTGGTCTCTCCCTGCCTCTGTCCCTGTCTGTCCCTGTCCTGGTCTCCCCCCCTCCCCGTCTCTGTCCCTGTCCTGGTATCTCCCTGTCTGTCCCTATCCCAATCTCCCCGTCTCTGTCCCTGTCCTGGTCTCTCCCTGCCTCTGTCCATGTCTGTCCCTGTCCTGGTCTCCCCCCATCTCTGTTCCTGTCCTGGTATCTCCCTGTCTGTCCCTGTCCTGGTCTCTCCCTGTCTCTGTCCCTGTCTGTCCCTGTCCTGGTCTCCCCCCATCTCTGTTCCTGTCCTGGTATCTCCCTGTCTGTCCCTGTCCTGGTCCCTCCCTGTCTTGGTCTCTGCCTGTCTCTGTCCTGACCTCTGCCTGACTCTGTCCTTGGCCTCGGGGTCCAGGCTGTCGGGGCGTCTGGGGCGCTCAGAGAGCCTGCGGGTGAGTGACCGCCGCCGGACTTCCCGGGGCAGCCTCGGGGCAAAGGGCCGGGGTGGGGGCCGCTCCCGGAGCGACGTGGACATGGACCCCAGCTCCGCCACGGCCGTGCTTGGCCCCACCCGACGAGCCACGTACGTCATTTCTCCCCTGTCTGCGAAGGAGCTTAGAGTCGGGGAGGATGGGGGCTGTTGCCAGTCACGGGTGTTGTGTGGGTGTTGGGTGCTGAGTTCATGGAGGACCTGCAGTGATCACAGGGAGGGGGCATACTTCCTTCTAGAGATCTGGGGGTTGGTCTGCAGCCTGGGCCACCCCGGGGGCATAGTATGCCGAGGCCACAGAGGGGTCTCCTCCCTGGACCGCCTGAGCCGGAACCCTAACAAAGCCTTTGTTCCACAGCCCTGAGCCTGGAGATGATGGGGAGCCAGGGAGGTCAGGACTAGAGCTGGAACCAGAAGAACCCCCTGGCTGGCGGGACCTCGTCCCCCCAGGCACCCTGCTCAGCCTGCCCAAGAGCCAGGTGAAGCGGCAGGAGGTCATCAGCGGTGAGTGCCAGGCCCCCTGAGCCAGTGTGGCCAAGCACGGGCAGACGCAGAGAGCCGTCCACCCGTGCACCCTGGCATTGCGACGGGTAGAACCTGAAGGCGGCCACTTGCTACATGAACGAGAGAGCCCGCTGGCCAGAACCGGGTGTCCAGCCAATAGAGTCTCCCGCAGTCCTCGGTGGTGCTATTATTAAGAGCCAGAAACAGTCTATGAAACTGAATTGTGGCATAAGCCTTGTTTCTTTCTTTGTGGAACGTGGGCAGTGATACCTGTCTCACAAGACTCCTGGGAAGCTTACCCGGTGCTGGGCACAGAATAAGCGCCTTCGAATGTGCCGTTACTGTGGAGATCTTAGCCACAGGGAAGGGTTTGGGAGGATATATTACAGGGCTTGCGTCTGGCTGATGATGGGAATTTTAGTTTTCGCCTTGATTCTTTTTTGCAATTTAGAATTGTGTGCGTGGAGTTTGGCAAAAGGTAGGAAACTCTTTCGGAAGCTTTGTAGGAGGTTACTGACAGATTTCTGACTAGAAAGAATTCTCAGTCAGAGGTTTTAGGGCAGTTGGTGAGCACTTTTTGGGTCACAGAGGTTATACATTCAGAACAGAAGCGTTCTACCAGAAGGTTCTACCATCCCATAGAACTTTCTGGAATGATGGCGTTGTGCCATGTCTGTGCCCAACACAGCTGCCACCCTGCCACATAATTTCTGCATTTTACTTCATTTCAGTTAATGAAAAGGTGAGCATGGCTAGTGCCTGCCACGTGACAGGATAGTGATTTGTCTCACCAAAAAAAATACGTGTAACACAAAATTACGCCTTTAGTCTGCTCAGGCCTGTACCGGCTGGGGGAACCCCTAGATCCAAAGCTATCATATCAGCCTATGGGTGGAGGGGACCAGTTGTGCGAGAAACGAGGCTAGACAGTCAGACATGGAACAGAGCTGCAAGGTTGTAGCTCAAGAGCTCGTCGGACTGCTTCCAGGGCAAATGACCATCCCCATCCCGCTGCCACCTCCTCACACCCCCAGCCTGTCTCTGAGACTGCACCCCCAGATTTTGCTTCCTCCCAACCCTGCTTCCTGCCTGGCACCCGCAGAGCTACTGGTGACAGAGGCAGCCCACGTGCGCATGCTGCGGGTGCTCCATGACCTCTTCTACCAGCCCATGGCGGAGGGGGGCTTCTTCCCGCCAGACGAGCTCCAGAACATCTTCCCCAGCCTGGACGAGCTCATTGAAGTGCACTGTGAGTACTCAGCCGCAGACCCCCGCCACCACACACCACCCCTGTCTGGAAGGCCTCAGCCACTAGACCTGGAGCCTGCCACGTTCTCCTTGAGCACCGAACCCTGGCAGCCTCTGTTCTAGCCCTGCGGACCCCCAGAGCTCACATTCTAGGGGACACATCAGTGAGCACGTGGTGGGGGGATGGGTCCACAGGCCTTGGGGATCAGATCCCCGTGTGCTCTCCATACAGTCTGGTAGCATCCCCCGCCCCCCCCATCACCGTTCTCCACAGCCCATTTCCTTGATCAGCTGATGAAGCGGAGGCAGGAGAGTGGCTTCCTCATTGAGGAGATCGGAGACGTGCTGCTGGCCCGGGTGAGGACCCCAGCCCAAGCCTGCCCCCAGACCCCCACCACCTTCGAGACCCCAGGCCCCTAGCTCTGTCGTCCTGTCTAGGCTGCCATGCCCACCCGAGGCCCTGTCTTCCCTGCCCCACCTGAGACACCCTCCCTGGCCTGCATCTCACTGTAGTTTGATGGTACCGAGGGCTCCTGGTTCCAGAAAATCTCCTCCCGATTCTGCAGCCGCCAATCCTTTGCCTTAGAGCAGCTCAAAGCCAAACAGCGCAAGGAACCTCGGTTCTGCAACTTCGTGCAGGTGAGGTGGGGGGACTGGGCCCCGGTCCCCAGAGGAGGGGTGTCCTGAGGCGAGCCCCAACATGGGCCGCCTCAGCACCACTGTCCCTTCAGGATGCTGAGAGTCGGCCGCGGTGCCGCCGCCTGCAGCTGAAGGACATGATCCCCACTGAGATGCAGCGTCTGACCAAGTACCCGCTGCTCCTGCAGAGCATCGGGCAGAACACAGGTAGGCAGGCCCCGGCCCTGTTCGCCCCACTCTGACCTGGGCCGTGGGACCAGGGCTTCCTGGTTGGGGTTCACAGGGACCGCTCTCTCTGGCTGCCGGCAGAAGAGCCTACGGAGCGGGTGAAGGTGGAGCGGGCAGCCGAGTGCTGCCGGGATATCCTGCACCACGTTAACCAAGCCGTACGGGACATGGAGGACCTGCTGGTGAGCCTGGCGTGACCCCTGGCCAGGGCAGTGGGGCGCACATACGCCAGGTCAGCCCAGCCTTCAGCTTGTCCTGCAGCTGGAGGCCCGGCCTAGGCTTGTCCTGACACCCCTTTCTCTGCCCCAGCGGCTCAAGGACTATCAGCGGCGCCTGGACCTGTCCCACCTGCGGCAGAGCAGTGACCCCATGCTGAGCGAGTTCAAGGTGGCCCCCTCTGCCCCCCATCCCCTGCTGGCCCTGCTGCCTTCGGGTTTCTCCCCAGCTCCACCCCTGGTCATTCCCAATCATTCCCAGCCCAGTGCATCCTGACCCCACCGTCCCCACCCCACCCTACCCCACCCTCGCCTTCACCCACCATCACTCTCCTTGTCCAGAACCTGGACATCACCAAGAAGAAGCTGGTCCACGAGGGCCCGCTGACTTGGCGGGTGACAAAGGACAAGGCTGTGGGTGAGCACCTGGCAGCGTCCAGCGGGGCTGGTGCGGGGAGGGCGTGCAGGGGGTGCTGAGCACGCCTTACCCCTGCAGAGGTGCACGTGCTGCTGCTGGATGACCTGCTGCTGCTGCTCCAGCGCCAGGATGAGCGGCTGCTGCTCAAGTCACACAGCAGGACGCTGACACCCACTCCCGACGGCAAGACCATGCTGCGGCCAGTGCTGCGGCTCACGTCCGCCATGACCCGCGAGGTGGCCACTGGTGAGGCCCATGTGGGCCAGGGGGGCACATGGGAGGGAGGGAGCCACTAAGGACCCTTGAGGGCAGGGCCCCAGAGGGGCCGGCGGGGCCGGGATGTTACTGAGTGAGGCAGATGCTGCCAGGTCTCACTGGCATTTTTAAAAGACGCCATGGCTGCCACTTGGGGATCAGTGGGGAACTGGCAAGGAAGATGGGGGGCAGTGAGGAGGGATTTGCTAACAAACCACTTGGGCTTTGTAGGTAGGACAAGACCTGGGGGCTGGTTTCCTGACTGCTTAAGGGAGAACTGAATCAGGGGAGGCCTGAGGGCATACATGGGGTGACCCTGGCTCTGAACCCTGCCTCCCCCCCCACAGATCACAAAGCCTTCTACGTCATTTTCACCTGGGACCAGGAGGCCCAGATCTACGAGCTGGTGGCGCAGACCGTGTCAGAGCGGAAGAAGTGAGGAGGGCTGGGTCCTAGCACCCAGCACAGGTGGATGGTTGGGGGAAGCCCCCGCACAGGGTCTGGGGGCTCTGACTGCCCTGGGTCTGGTCTGTGCCCTCAGCTGGTGCACCCTCATCACGGAGACTGCTGGATCCCTGAAGGTCCCCGCCCCTGCCTCCCGCCCCAAACCCCGGCCCAGCCCAAGCAGGTGAGGGGGGCCAGGGAGGGAGCGGGAAGGCCAGTGGGGCAGGGGTGGCTTTCTCTGTGTCCCCAGAGCCCCAGCTCCAGTGCTGTCTGCATGTTGTCCGTGTGTGTGTGTGTGTGTGTGTGTGTGTGTGTTTGTATACCCCACCACGGCCTGTCTGCCCCTGGCCCAGGCGTCTGTCTTCCGTGGGCCAGGATTGTCCCTCTCCCCAGCCTCGACTCTGTCCCTGTCTCCCCGCCCCTGCCACACCTCAGGGTCAGGGGTGTGAGGTCACCCATTACTTCTTCCCCCCAGTACCCGAGAACACCTGCTCAGCAGTTCTGAGAATGGCAATGGCAGCCGAGAGATACCTCCGGCTGACGGTGAGTCTGAGGGACTCTGGGGGTGGAAGGTGCGGGGTGTCTATAGGAAGCCTGGCAGGATCTGAGCATCCACCCTACCCCCACCTAGCCCGGACCGAGAAATTGCTCAGTGCCCTCCTGCCTTTCTGCAAATCTGGACCCGAGGGCCAGCTCTCTGCCAAGGCCTATCAGAAAGGTAACCCAACCCTGACCACTCCTGCACCTGTGCCTCCAGAAAACATGTGCATCAAGCCACACACCCCCCTCCCAGCCTGGTGGCCCTAAGTCTCCTCCTGCAGCCTCATCCCTCCTTGGACCTTCAAGCCATAGACTCATCTCCATGCTGACCCACCCCGCTCCAACCCTAACCATGACCTCATCTCCACACCCCCTTCCCCCTCCTGGACGCCGTTTGCAGGCCTGGCTAACCCAAAACTCAGCCTCGCCTGGTGCCCCACCCCCAGCCCCTCAGCCTCTGACTCTGTCCTCTTGCCCCTGGCCAGTGCTGTCCCTGAAGCGGCTCATGGCAGAGGAAGACAATGGGGTGGGGCCTCCCCGAGAAGGGGAAGGCGTCCCAGGGGGTGGCCCCCAGAGCTCCACCCGGACAGAGATGCAAGAGGACCTGTTGGACCTGGAGGAGATCATGAAACCGTTAATGGTGGTGGCCTGGAAATGGGGGGCAGGGGGACTGACTCAGTGGAGGGACCCCTCTCATTGATGTCCCTCAACTAGGACATGGAGGAGGAATTGTGTCGCCTGCGACTCACCCTCAAGGAGTTGTTCAGTTTGTTCACTATGCCCCAGCCCGGCTGCACCTGAGGCTTCTGCCCCAGGCAGGTGAGTGGGAGGCCAGGGAATGGGGTGACAGCATGGCCTGGAGATGAGGGTGGGAGTGGGCACCTCAGGGGGCCCCTCTCCATAGCCCCTGTGTTTCTCTCCCTCAGGCCTGATCTCCCAAGTCTGTCCACCTCGGTCACTGCTTCTCTGGCTTGGGGGCTCTCACCCCTACCTTTCCTTTCTCTTCCTCATCCCGGTTTCTCTCCATCTCTCCTAGATCCCTCAGACCTTCCACAAGGAGAGTAATGGAGGCAAGAGGACGTGAGGGCCGCGCCGCCACGCAGCTGCCGCCGCCTCTCCACCCCAAGGACCAGAGGAGAGCCGGCCACCAGGCCACGCCGGGCCAGCTGGAATCACTGCCGCCCCCTCACCCCTGCCTTCTCCCCTTCTGCCTTCCGCTTGGGGGACTCAGGGCTTTGTTCTGGGGGGGCACCAAAGCACGGCCCCCTTTACGCGGGCCATCTCAGTGTTGTCTGGGGAGACCAGACCACCCCTCCCTCCCCCCCCAAGTGCCTTTGCTCTGTTTTTATATCCTGGATTTGGAGGTTTATTTTTTAATATATATTATGTAAGGAGAGATCCGTGTGTGTGGGGGGCGGGTGGGCCCTGGCAGCCCCCGGGCTGGCGTGGCTTCCTGGGCGCCCCACCGTCTCCCTCTGCGCCTCCCACCCTTCTCTTAGTTGTTCATTCAGCCGTTCCCGTGTCTCAGCGGTTACTCCCCAGGCACCCACACCCTCCCCCAAGTCCCCCCCACCTGCCTGTCACCCACACGCTGGGCACCCCACTTCTCACACTTCCATTCTCCTTTTATTTTTGTAGTAAACTCTCTGGAGGTGGCTACCAGGGGTCATGGGGAGCTGGTGGGGGGCCCTCCTGGGTGGGGGCTGGGGGCGGGGTTATTGCTCTGAGCTCCCTGTCCCCAGGGGGCCTGGATGGGCAGGTGTCAGGACTGGGGCCACACAAACACACAGGTTACAGCACAGGGGTGGGGGAGGCTGGGCGCCGTATTGCACTTTGGGAGTGGGGCCAGGTGGGGACCCCACTCCAACTGGAACTTGGGGAGGAGGCTGGAGGCCATCACGTTCCCTCCCTCCTCTGGAAGGGGAGATGAGACCCCCATTCTGGGATTGGGGAAGAAGGGGACTGGGCCACCATGTACCCGGCCCTGGGTGGGTGCCAAGGGCCACTCCCGGCCTGGGGCAGGACACTGGGGGAAGACCAGATGACAGAAGAGGTTGCACAGGTGGCTGCCCCGGTCCCCGCCTTGGCAGAATCCAGCACCCTAGACCAACTCAGCTGCCGACCCCCGCTTTGCCAGCCTTGGCCTTGGGGGGCACGGGGAGGCCCTCGTCGCCCTCGCTGTCAGAGCTGCAGCCGCTGACGTCGGTGATCTCCAGCTCTGAGTCGCTGTCGTCCTTCCCGCCCAGCGCGGCCTCTGGACCCCCAGCCCCCGGCAGGGCCAGGCGGGGGGCCGTGGCCAAGCCTGAAGGGCGCTCAGGGCCCAGGCCCTCCCCAGTCGCAGTGAGGAGGGGCGCAGCTGTGGGACTTCCCCCGCCCCTGCCGTGGGCAGGTGGCCCAGGGAACTGGCCAGAGGGTTGGGGTAGAAGTGCGGGGGGTACAGAGAAGGGGGCAGCTTGGGGAAGGGGCCAGTGAGGTAGGGGTTAAAGTTCCAGGGGTACTCTGGGAAGGCGCGGCCATACGGACCCAGCAGGCCAGGGGGCTTGGAATAGCCGGTGGCACCTGGCAGGGGACAGGGGTGGGTCAGCGGGGGCTGCTCCTCCCTGTTGGGACTGCCTCTCTAGGGCACAGTAAAGGGGACCCCCTCGCTTCTATATCCTAACCCATCCCTCCATTGTCCCAACCCCCCTCCCCTGCTTCTCCCCCACTATCTCCCCCACTTGTCTCCATTCCTTTAGCACCTCGGGAAACCTTTCTCCCGGTCTCCCTCTCCAGTTTCCCTCCTCCCCACGCCTTGCCCCGCGTGTCTCTGGCTTTTAAACACCCCCGCGCACACATGCACATGGTACCGTGCCCCAGCCTCCTCCCGGCGCCCCGTCCCTCCCTGTATATGCTCATCTCCTTCACTCAAATAACACAGGCAGCAGCCCCCCTCCCAGCGTCCCTGGACCCCAGCTCCTTACCAGAGCCCAGGAATGGGAAAGGGCTGTCCAGTCGCAGTTTGTCTGTCTCAGGGGTGAACAGAGGCGCCCTGGCCCCCGGCTCTCCCAGGCGTGGGGCAGAGAACAGGGTCTGCAGGGTCTGGAGAGGGAGGGGAGGGAGGGGTGCAGCTCAGACTGGCTGCCCCCACTCCAAGGGTTCATGGCAGGGTGGTCCCAAATTCCCCAGTTCTGGGACCCCAGTATCCTGACTCACCTCGGGGGTGAGGGGAGGAGCATCTGGCCCAGGGGCCCCCCCAAAGGGACCAGGGGTCAGCAAGAGCGGGGAGCCGGTGGTGGCTGCTGCCACATCCAACAATGGGTAATTGACAAGCACGACTTTGCTGAAGTTGAACTTGTAGGTGAACCTCTTCCCTTTGGTCTTGTGGAGAATCCGCTTGTTGTAGTAGTAGCTGTGGAGAGAGGGGGGGTAAATGAGGGGATGCTGGGGAGCCCCTGGCGGGCTCCTGATCAGGCTCTGTGCCAGGTGTGGGGCACAGAGCAAACAGTTTGGGGGAGCCGAGGTCAGGTCCCTTGACCAAGGTCACAGGGCAAGGAAGGGGTGAGAGGAGGGCTGGGGTCCCGGCTAGCGGGGGCTCAAAGCCGGGGTGCCGATCCTTCCACCTGGCCTCCCTTCCCTCACAGTAATTGTAGCAGCTGCAGTGCAGGGTCCTGCCCCAGGGGGCGGCCCTGGGGACAGTGAGGGGAGAAGGGGCAAGGTGGGGTCAGGCCCCAGTCCCTCCTCACCGCAGGGCCCGGCTCAGCTTGTCATAATTCATGTGGGGCTTGCACTTGCGGATGCCCCAGAGCCGAGCCACCTCGTCAGGGTCCTTGATGACGAACTCCCCGTAGTCCCCCTGCCAGGCGATGACACCCTGGTATTCCTCCTTCTGCAGCAGCTCCAGGATAAAGTGCCACAGCTGGATCTGCCTGGAGCCCGGGGACGACTCGGGCTTGTAGGCCCAATCCGGGAAGGCAAACCCTGGGGACGGAGGCAGGGGGCAGCCTGGGTCAGGACGCCAAGGCGGGGGCTCTGGGTCCTGCCTCTACTCCCAGTCTCCCGGGAGCAGCCTCCCAGCCTCAAGCATCTTTGGGTTCCTGGTTCCCATTTCCTTAGCGTTTTTGGTGTCTAGTCCCCAATAGTGGGAGAGAACTCAGGTACCTAGAAACTGGGGATTGGCACTTACAGCCCCAGTCCCTTCCTGGCACAGCTCTCCCAGGTTCTGGCCCTGGGGTAAAGGGTGGCAGGGCCTCTTGCATCCTCAACTATGGGGAAGAGCTAAGAGGGGGCAGCTTGCAGGGATGGGCACCCCCCAACATTTACCCTCCCCCCATCTGGTCTCTCCTGCATCTGATACTGGCTGTGATCCTCCTCCCTGTTTCCTGCCCCCTGCTCCATCTTCCCAAAGTCCCCCACTGATACCTCCCACACACGCACATCCCAGTGGACCTGTGTGCCCATGTGTCCCTGCCCCTGCCCATGTATTTATGTCTGTCACACCATGTGTCCCTTGCATGCACCTCACGTATGTCTAAGACCAGGGTGTCTGCAGCCACCCACTCACCCACTGGGGGCACCCAGCCGCACCGGGAGACCCAGCTACACCAGCATGCCTCACCCTGCTGGGGCACAGCACAGTGGGCAGCGCCCCATGCACATACGCCAGACGCCACCCTGCACCCCCACCCTGACAGTCACACACCTCCTTGGGCCCTCAGAACAGGGACCCACCAACTGCACACCCATGACGAGACACGCAGGACCCCAAGGGCTCCGAGAACACACAGCGTGATGGAGATGGTGAGAGCCGAGTGGAGACGCAGGTGACAGGCACATCAGATGACACCGTGACAGCAGAACAATCTCCCTGACCCACACCCATGGCACCCACGGGTCCACTCTCCAAGCAACCATGGCTCAGGTGGGTGTCTTGCACCCACCATGCAAACACACCCAGCAGCTGGTGGTGAGGGGAGGCGAGCCGCCCGGTCTTGCCTCCCCTCTGGAAGACCCCGGGCTCAGCTTTGTGCGCACTCATGCCACAGCCGGTCCTGGCCCCTCCGCAGAGACCCCAGACCCAGGCAGGAAGACAGGAGGCAGATTTCACCTCCTGCACCCTCCACCCCCAGTAAGAACTGAGAGCCCGCCAGAATGGGGGAGGCTGGGGAGGGCCTGAGGCTGAGCTGGAGGCACCAGTGTCCCCTGACTGTGGCCCCAGGGCAGTTCCTCCCCCTTTCTGGTTAAACAGAATTTCAGGGTGAGCGGCAAGGAGGAACAGCATCCCTTCCAGGCTGCTGGTATGAAAGCGGGTGCGAATGCCCCCCGGCCTGAGAGCTGGGGCAGGCCAGACAGCGTCCCCCCACTAAGGCCCTCCATTTCGAGTCTTTCTCATCTTCTCATCTCACATGACAGGTTCCATCAACCCGTGAGCCCCGGCCCATCCCACACCCAGAATGCATCCTCGCGGGGCCAGCAAACCTGTCAGACACACCCACACGTCCCTAACATGACAACAGACAATGGGCACACACGGGCAGACGCACAGCCCTGTGGGGAACCACACCTGCCCCCGATGCACATCCTCACGTGTGGACCCACTGAGACAGACACTCACTGGAAAGGCCCCGCAACCTCAGCAGACACAGGCTGTGACACTGTCCTCAGTGACAGATGCAAAAAGCCCGTGCCACATGGGACCCGGGAGCCCCAGATGCACCCAGACATCCGTTCTGAATGCCACACACCACTCCACAGACTCACCCCCTGAGACAGCTACACGGCTGGGGAGCTGGCAGACAGCACCCCAGTCCTAAAATGCAGATGTGAGCCACTTCCCCAGGAATCACAACAGGCTCAGTCCAGGGACACTCGGGCCACCTCCGAAGTGCACCGAGAAGCAGACACTCAGACAAAGACAGATGGACGGATGCCGGGCGGGCACACACACTCCCAGGTCACCTGTTCTTCCAGAGGCGCCGCAGAGTGACAGGGGCACGCCCCAGGCACATGCACACACACTGCCCATCTGCGGGTGTGTAACTCAGACTGGATGTGTGTCCGAGCCAGTCTTAATGCCCACATCCCAGCTCTGAGCGTCCACTTCCGAGCCAGCTGTCCTCTCTCCCAGGGCTCCGCCTGGCTGGGCCGTCCTGCCTGCGCATTTGTCCACCGGCGCCCCACCTAGCCCCACCGCTGTCCCCGACCTGCCCTGTACACCTAGGACAGTCTCCCTGCTTCCCTTGGCCCCAAGTCCTGGGGGGGAGCAGGCTGAGACCCCAGGGCCTCAGGCCCCAGCTCCTTGTCCCTCTCCAGCCTCCATACCTCACCCACCCACCCAGAAACCCTCCTGTCCCAGCAGGCAGGGGCAGGGACATGTGGCTGGGAAGTTTTTAGCCAAGTTTCTTTTTTATTAAAGGGTGGTAGTCACGGGACTGTGACAGAGCAGAGAGGTGGAGGAAGGACAGTGAGACACACACACAGACAGAGATGCAGAAAGGAGGGGGATGCTGGCTGGACAGGCCTGCGGGCTGGGGACGGGGCTTCCGGGCCAGTTACCAGGGGTCCAGAGAGCCGGCAGGGCGGGCGGGGCGAAGAGAAGGTCGGAGACGCAGCTACAGTCCATGGCGGCGGAGCCGGCCCTGCAGAGAGGCCAGACAGATACAGGGGACAAGACAGGGCAGGGCAGGCAGGGAGAGACAGACAGGGGTCAGCGGGGTGCCCCCCCAGGCCCCACCACCCTCCCCCTCCCAGCGGCTGCCTCCTCCCAGCTCAAGCCCCTCGCAGCAGCAGATCCCAGCTCCGCTGGTCCCTCTCCCACTTGTCTGTGTCTGTTCCCTCCCGGCCGCCTCCCCTCCGCGGCCAGCCCATACGCCCAGAGGCTCGCCACCAGCCACCGCCGCCACCCCACCGATGGCTCCCAGCCTCCCGCGGCTCCTGCTCCTCCCTGGCTCGCTCACTCACACTTGCTGGCTCTCGCCACCCGCCCGTCCCCTGCACCATCTCTGCCGCTGTCTCTGTTCCTCCTCTCCCCTGACCTCACTGTCCGACTCTGCATCTCTGGGTCTCTCTCTGTCCCTCTCTGGTTGCCTCAGATTTATCCTGCTCCCAAGCCGGCCCCCACCCTGCCCACCCAGCTGACCCCGGGCTGGCTCATCCCTTTGGCACTGCAGCAGCCCTGCGCTCCCTCTCATCCGGCGCCCCAGACCCCTGCAACCCGGCCAGGGGGCCACAGCCAGCGCCCACCGGCACAGCCCCTGCCCCCTCTGCGCTCCGCTCCATGCACCCCACAGAGCAGCCCCCAGTGCCACGCACAACACCCCTTTCCTGTCTCTCCTGCTGTCACCCCTCAGACCCCAGCCACAGGAACCTGCCTCCCTCTCAGGCACCCATTTCCCCTTAGGCTGCCCCCAGACAGCCTCCCTTGGATCACCCTTTTCCCTTGGATCTGCCTCCTCTCAGATAGGACCCCTCTGATCCCCACATCCCTCAGACTCCGCTCTCCTGGGGTACCTCATCCCCCTAAGACACTCCATCCTCTCTTCACCCCTTTCTGACAGCTCGGCCCCCTCAGGTACCCCAAGACTCCAGATACCCACACCCTGAGACAGAAGCTCCTCTCAGCCCCCCATCCAGACACGCCATCCCTTGGACCCCTCCCCTCAGACACTGGAGCCCCTCACCATTCCACCTTTCAGACCCTACTCCCTGAGAGAGCACTTTCCTATCTCCCACCTCTAGACACACCCCCTCATTACCAGCTCTCAAACAGGCCATCCTCCAAGACCCCCTGCTCCCCAAATCCTACATACCCCTCAGAAAACTACAGAGACTCTGTGTCCTCATAAATACCACCTCACCCCTCAGACAAGACCCGTCAGAGACCCATCTCCCTCAGACTGTCTGGTCTGACGAACACCCAGTCACCCCAACCTGAGGTGGTCTCCACACCCCCAGCACCCAGGCTCCTCCTCTGCCTTCTGAGGTCTCCTCAACTTTCTGTGTACCCCTCCTGTCTCTCCCCACTCGTCTCTCCTTTCCCTTCTCCGGCTCCTTCCACCATCTCTTTTCCATTTTCCTGGTCTCCAGTCAACCTGGGGTGTCTCTCTTCCCATCATCCCCCACCCATCTCCATCCGGCTCGCTCCCCACCTCTGCGGCCCTCTTGGGGTCTCTCTCTCTCTCCCTCAGTCACTCAGCCCTTTTCCTATTTCTCTGTCTCCCGGTCCCCCCAGCCCTTCTCCAGCCTCTCTCACTCCCTCCCAGTCTCCCCATTTCTCAGTCTCTCTCCACCATCTGCCTCTGTCTCTCCCCGCTTCCCTCGAGTGATCTCTCTGAGTCTCCCATCTCTGTGTCTCTGCCCCCACCAGCCCCTCTGGGTCTCCTCTTCCCGCGTCTCCCATCTCTGCCCTGATCTCTCTGTCTCGCCTCCCCGCACCTCTCCGGGTGCACTCTCTCCCACCTCCCCTCTCTCTGCCTCACTGGGTTCCCCCTCCCTCCTTCCTCCCCCCACCCCGCCCCACCCCCTATGGCCCCTCTCATTTCCGTGTTGGTTTTGATTTCTCTTCCCGACGCTTTCAACTCCCCGCCGCCTCCTCCGGACACGTTATAACGAGGAGCCGTGGGATCGGCGCTCCGGGCCCTGCTCCCACGCTCCCCCCACCCCGCCGTCTCTCCACCCATCTCTGCCATCTCGCGCGGTCTCTGCCTGCCACTCCCTCGTCTCTGTCCCCCTCCCCTGTCAGCCCCACAGGGACTGGGTCCCAGTCCCTCCTGTCCTGTCCCCCGTCTGTGTTTCTGCCCCCGCTGCCCGGCCCTGGGCTGTGGCTCTGGGTCCCCGTCCCCGTCTCTGCGCCCCGGGTCTCTGGGTCTCCACTCTGCTCTGTGCTGAAGTCTCTGGGTCTCCCTGCCTCCGCGTCTCACCTCCCCACACCCCGGTCTATCTCCTCGTCTCTGTCTCTGTCTCCACGTCTCTGTTTCAGTCCCAGGGACCTCTCCTGGGGCTCCTTTGATCTTGCCCTGCCCCTGGCGCCCCCCTGGCCCCATTGATCGATGATCGACCCATGAAGGGAGCGGGACCTGCGGCCCGGGCTGCGGGGCCGGGCAGGGGCCTGGCAGGACAGCCAGGCGGACAGCCAGACAGCCCTAGCCCCATGGCCGTGGCTGCGGAGGGGGAGCTGCAGCAACCCCGCCCCTCCCCGCCGGCCGAGCGGTGCGGATGGGGACTCCGGGCAAGCTTTAATTTTTAATTTTATTTTGCTTCCTCTACCCCCCCACCCCCCATCTCCACCGCCCGCAGCCATGGCACTGACTCTGTGTGTGTGTGTGTGTGTGTGTGTGTGTGCGCGCGCGCGCACGTGCATGCGTGTACGCACAGCAGTGTGGAGAAGGGCCGGGCAGGCTAGAGGCTGCCTCCCTCCTCTCCTTGCCAAGCAGTTACACACACCCACACCAACCCAGGCACACACACCACAGTCACAGTCACAGACACAGGTCAAAGCGCACACGCCACCCCTGCCATGCACAACACACAGCACAGGTGCAAATGGCAGCAAAACCTATTCACCAAAACTGCCAACCAGCAGACATCACACAGACCCACAGGGCAACCCAGGCACACCAACTGCCATGTCACACACCACACAGAGATGTGCACGTCACTCGGCTGTCACACACACATGCACATGGGCACGGCTCTTCACACCAAAACAGACACACAATGAGCAGGAGGCACACACAAGACACCCCAGTTCAGTTCCATGCAGAAACAAAGACACACAATCACACATCATAGACAGACACACACTAACACAGACACATCATCACACCAAGGCTCACGGTCAAACGCAAACACACAAGCGCACAGTGACGCAATGCTCACAGACACAGGGACACACCCAGGCACACACAGCAGCACAGCCGTGCTAGTCACACACCAGGGACACAAAGGCGCACAGTCAAGCACCAGAGACCCTGTGCGCACACGTGCTCGTCCTGCATGGAGACACACCAACACAGGCAAGCAGCCGCCAGACGGCAAACACGGGGACACACATACACCACGGCGGCGATCGGACTGCTGGCAACTGGGAGAGAGGCTGGCTCCGGGGGTGGACACCATCTCTTTAGCTGTGACTTCTCTAACGCATGTGCGTGTGTGTGCCTGTGTGTCTGTGTCTGTGCACGGACCTGGCCTGCTCTGCAGCTGTCTCTCTAGAGGCAGGTCTCCGGCCTCTCAGGTCCCCTCTCACTGAGGGCCTTGGTTGCTCCATCTCCAAATACCTCCATCTCTGAGCCTCTCTGCTTCCGGTCTCTGTCTCTGGGCATCTCTGTGTCTCTCCGTCTCTGTCCCTGTCTATCTCTGAGTCTCTCTTCGCCTGTCTCCTCACCCCCATCACCCTGGCCCCTTGGGCTGGGGTTTAACCAGTTGTTTTGATTTCTCTAAGCTGTGCCGGCCGCCTCGGGAGCTGCCTCAGGCCTCACAACCCACCCCCAGCCCCTTCATCCCTCATCCAGCACCCCCCACCTCCCCTTAACACAATCTGCACAAGTGGAATGAAAATTGATTTTTTTTTTAAATTTCATATCTTCTCCGGGGCTCTGTCTAAAGAGGAGAGAGACGCGGTCCAAGACCCTTCTCCCGCCATCGCCCCCTGCCCCCCCACACACAACATGCACACACATCCCTCCTGGACACACACACACCCTGTCCCATCTGGGCACCCATACTGGCTACCTGCCGCCTCATACAGGCACACCTGTCCAGACAGGTCACTGGCCACACACCCAGACCC
Source organism: Talpa occidentalis (assembly GCF_014898055.3). NCBI lineage: Eukaryota > Metazoa > Chordata > Mammalia > Eulipotyphla > Talpidae > Talpa > Talpa occidentalis. The sequence goes on from NW_023601754.1 coordinate 42,641,128, forward strand.
AGGGGCCATCCCACCGTGGCCACCCAGGAGGCCCCGTGGCTGTCCCAGGGTCGGGAAGGTGACAGGAGCTTTCCTGCCTGGGCTTGCCCCGGAACCCCAACCCCTGAGGCCAGCCCCACTCCCACCCCCCACCTGCATCTACCCAGTGCTCTGACCAACCAGGAGAGGAGCATCCGAGCCTAGGGCCTCATAGGGGCGCACACACACACACACACACACACACACACACACACACACCATCACCCATGACACAAAGACCTACAACACCTGCGTCAACACGCATGTCAACATGGACAGCCCCACACGCCTCTGTGCACTCGTTCAAGTGGCACCCATGAGCCGTCCAACAGCCACACACGACCACAACCACGCCGTCTTCAGCACGCGTGAGGGCTGCCACACAGGACCGGCCACTGAATTGCTAGGCACTGACACTACTCAGCCGGCCTGTCGGACACTCAGCTCCCCCAAACAGCTGCACACTCACATGTGTACATGCGCCTCTGTTCAGAGACGGCTCAGAGACACAGACGAGCCCGAACACCACCTGTGCCCACGGCTCTCGGCCAGTCCTGCGCGCAGACCTGCGGGGTCTGGGACCAGGACCCTCTCAGCGGCTCCCTTGGGTGTCGCCCACACCCCACTCACCAGCCGGCTCCTGGGCCCCTGGGGGACCTGGCTTGCCCCTCCACCCGTCCCCCTTGGACCAAGCTTGCTGGTCTCCTCACCCTCGGGAACAAGTCCTGTCGGGTCACGCAGCCTCACCTGAATGGCACCTGGACGTGGAAACACCAGGGACTGCCCAACGCGGGAGTCCTGGACAGTCACATGCCAGTCACACAGACGTGCTCACACTCACTCGTGTGGACTTTCTCCATCCCGTGGTCTCACGTGCCCACGTTTAGTCACCTGTGCCCAGGAACACACACTGCTCACACACCCACGTCACCCAACACAGAACACAGTCACACCACACACATACACACGCATATACACACACAGAGGAACCTCTGAGGCTACACCGTGAGACAGACAGAGGGACAGTTGGGCAGACAGAGGGGGTGTCAGCTTCTCAGTGTACAGGTGTGTTTGCAATTCCAGGTCTGGGGTGGTGGGAGGCACCAAGCTGGGGAGGGGACACAAAACCTCACAGCACCCTCTCTCTGTCTCTGTCTCTGGGGTGTCTCCAGGTCTCTGTCTCTCTCCCCTGTCTCTCTCTCCGAGTTCCAGTCTCAGCACGGATGTCCCTGGGGCTGCGGCCAGCATGCGGAACCATGTCAGTGGGGGGGTGGCGAGGGAGCCTCTCTGGGGAGGTGGGAGCCGCAGTGCCACGCACCCCGCCTACCAAGCAGCACGGGGGAGGGGAGAGGGAGGGCCCAAGCGCAACCGCGGATGCGGACCCAGAGCCAGGCTGCGGGAGGAGGCCCGCCCCTCCCCTCCGCTAGACACCCAGAGAGGTGGAGGAAGCACAGGGGCTGGGGTGGGGGGACAGAAGCTGGGGGGGCAGGAGAGACAAAGCCAGGAGAGAGGAGAGATAACACAGAGAGGGAAAGAGACAGAGAGGAGAGTGAGTCAGATGGGGAACAGAGGGTGAGAGAGGGGACCCACAGAGGGATAGATTAGAAGAGAGAGGATGGAGAGACAGACAGGGCAGGAAAGAGACAGCATCCCACAAAAAGAAGGGGAGCCAGACCCCAAGAGACAGAGACCGACACAGAGCAGGAGGTCCAAGTTAGGGAAAGACAGAAAGGGGGAGTGAATGAGAGGCTCTGGCAAAATAGATTAGAGAGCTGGAGGTCACAGGCAGAGAGCTGCTGGGAGGAGACCCCAGGTCAGCCAGGAGGGAGAGGAGGGGGCAGAGATGCGGAAAATTGAGGGATTAGGGCAGAGCAAAGGAGTGGAGGAGGGAGAGCCACAGGGCCAGGCAGAGCAGGGAAAGGTGTGAGTCAGGTGTGCACATCTCAAGTGTGGGTTCGTGGCCACTGAACGCACACCTGGACCCTTTCGTAGTCCTGGGGAGTCGGTGTCCCCCCGGGGCCTGACCAGCACTGGCTGCTGCCCCAACTCCTCCCCACCTCCACCTAGTCCCCAATCCATCTCCTGCTCACCCTGAACCCTACCTCTGCCAAATGCCAAGGGATCCTCTATTCCAGCTCCTTCCAGTGTGACCCTGCTCCCCAGCCCTGCCTGACCTCCCGGGCTGGGCATTTTAGCCCGTTTCCATGTGAGCGTGACCAACACAGGGGGAAACAATTCCTATTGGGTGGTGCTGGAGGAACAGAAAACTGGAGGCAGTGCGGCCAGTCCATCCAGGGAGTCAAGACAGAGAGAACCCTCCAGGCCATGCTCAGGGTTGAGGGTCCACATGCGCCGTTCATGGGGCTGGGCACCAAGTACATGCTCAGGAAATACGGTCTAAGTGGAACTCAGGTGAGACACAGCAGGGCAGGGAAACAGACACGGTGAGTCAAGGAATAGACAGAGCTGAAGGGACTGAGACAGAAGATAGGCAGGAAGACCTGGGCTGAAGAGGCACTGAGATGCGGGGCAGGGGGTGGGGGGAAGGCATACAGGGACAGAGCAGAGAACCGGGGGACAGACGGATGGGGTACTGACACACGGAACCAGAAAGGAACAGGGAATTAGACAAGGGAGGAGGGACACAAATGGGGGGAAGCAGGTGGCTGAGGATCAGAGAAAATGAGGAACAGAGAAAGGGGTCAGAGACCCAGGCAGCCAAATAGGAGGGCAAAGAGGGACAGAGGCCGAGGCCGGGAGGGAGAGACAGGAACGGGAAGCAGGAGGCAGAGGCAGGCCTCGGCGGTGCTCGGGGCCAGGTGCAGGCTTGAGCTGACTGGAGCTGGGTGCCTGGTGTCCCACAAGAGCCAGAGAAGGGCCAGGGTCCATTCAGGCTGGGGGAAGCTCGGGGCTCCAGGGGCATCAGGCGCGGTGCTAATTCAGCGCCATCGATCAGACGGGATGAGAGCAATAAATTATTGTGACAAGATGCAATCCTGGCCCGCGCACTGCCGCCGAGGCGGATCGATCCCTGTCCCCAGCCCCACACCGGGTCCTGTGCCCAGGCCTCGGTCGGGACGCCTCTGCCCACCTCTCTCTCCATTCCCCCGCCACACACACTCTCTCAGCCAGCCAGGCAGGGAGGCGGCTCTTGGAAAGAGACAGGAGCATAGTACTCACGGAGGGAGATGGGCCCCTATCTGCCAGGATCTCTCACTTCGCTCAGCACCCCATCCTCACCACGAACCGGGCGGGTCCAACTGCGTGACACCCATTTCACAGATGTGGAAACTGAGGCTCAGACAAAGAGAGTGACTTGGCCACAGAACCACAGGGGTGAGAGGTGAACCTGACCTCAAATGCAGGCCGGTATGGCTTCAAGCTCCCTAATATTTTCACTGTCAGAGGAGAGAACAAGAGACAGAGACAGAAGAGGAGACCAGAGAGACAATGAGACAGAAACAGAGAGCTCAGGGCACAGAGGAGTGGACAAAATCAGATCAGAGAGCTATCAAGAGATATGAAGAGATACAGAGACATCAAGAGAGATGGAAATGGAGAACAAAGAGACAGGAACAAGGAAGAAACAGAGAAAGAGAGACGGAGGACTCAGCTTCAGAGACAGGCATGGGGGAGATGGGCGGATGGACGAGGGAGGGGAAGTAAAGGGAGAGTGGGCAGACAGGAAACTGGAACTTGGAGACAGGTAAGTGTGGAGATGAGTAATTCTGGGGACCGAGGCATGTCAGGGAGACTGGTATTGTTGGCAGAGGCTGCACTGGCTCCCCAAGGCTTGCGGGACAGGTGAGGGTAAGGATGAGGAGGTCAAGGGTGAGCCCTGGAGTCAGCACCGGCAGGAACAGTGTGCTCACAGGGAGGTGGGGCAGGCCAGCGCAGGGAGGCGTGGAGGGAGAGAATGGGAGGTGCAGGTGCTGGAGAACTGGCAGGAAATGTGTTGCCAACGTAACTAGGTGGACATGTGTGTCCAGGAACAAGGCGGTCACCTGACAGCAGGTGTTAGCAGCAGACACCGGGCAGCCCCTGAAGTCAGTGGCCTCAATTTGACTCTGTCTCCAACAGCTACCAGCTGAGACCCCAGAGTGATCACTCCACTTCTCTGACTCAGTTTCCTCCTCTATAAAATGGGGATAAGAGTAAGTCCCTGCTGCAGGAGAGCTCATCAGGAGTCGATGACACGACGGGTGTGGAGAACTAGGACGACGGCTGTCACGGAGGCGGGTTTAACTGACGGAGTGTAGCTGTCATCTTCGTCATCAGTATGTGTGGGGGAGGCACGCGCTGGGCCAAGAGACAGGTAGGGGACAGGTTATGAGCAGGTGCTACTCAGAGGGAAGAGCAGCAGCAGTGTGGCCCTTGTTAAGAAATGTAAAGTCTCAGGCTCCACCCCACAGGCCCTCCTGCAGCAGAAATCTCCCCTCCGGGCCAGCCCCCTGGTTCCTGATGCAGGATGGAACCCCAGGGATTCTGTACAATGCAGCGTGTGTGGATGGCGTGTTTAACAAGCGCCATGAGTGTCACGTAGGCCTCCCAAGAGTAGTGTCTCCAAGGAGATAGCTGGCTGGAGACACAGGCCATGAAAAGGGGTGGGTATTTCTAGAGGGAGGCAGGCTGGAGACAGGTTGGGTCGTACAGGTGTGGGGGACAGGTTGAGTGAGCAGGTAGTGAAGATGAGCACAGCTAGAGAATGGGGAGAGCACAGAATGTCTGCAAGGGCTGTGACAGGGATAAGGCGGCCGCAGGGGGGAGGAGGACAGAGGGAACCAGCTAGCTGTGGGGCAGGAGTGTGTCTAGCAGTAGGTGTTCCCTTGGGGGACAAGTTGGGAGGCCAGGTGAGGGCAGGGACCGACTTGAAGGATGTAAAGCAGACAGAGGTCAAGGAGGACCATGTGGGTGGGCATGTCTCAGGACCTGGCTGCTGATGGGATGAGTGACGAGTCCCTGAGCAGGTGATGCGATGCCTGAGGTAGACAGGTGAGGAAAGGGCAGGTGAGTGGGGATCTTGGTGTGACCTTGTGTGACAAGGAACAAGGGAGTGAGAGACACAGAAATTAGTTATGTGGGAAAAGAAGAGAAGCAGACAGAGAGTACCTGAGGGATAGGTGTGGGGAAACAGGTATACAGGTAAGGCAGGTACCAGTGGCCAAGGACAACTTCCCTGCCCAAATGTGTGTGTTGTGAGAGATCACGAGACAGAGACAGGCAGAGACAGAGAGGACAGTGAGGCGTCACATACAAGGCCAGCAGCCGTTGTTCCGGTGGGACAGGTGGGACTTTCAGAAGAGGGAAGGTACAGAGGAAACCAGGCTGGGGACCGCTGCATGGGTGATCAATCAGCTGGAGCTGGGGCCACGAGATGGGTGGGGTGATGTGTGTGCTGTCTGGGATGAGTTACCTGAAATGACAGGTGAGAAAGACAGGTGTGGGGGGGTGAGCCGGAAGTGTATTTATATAAAATGACATGAGAAGGCATGTGAGGGGGGGTATCTTCTCATGTGATATGTGTGTGGGAGGTGCTTCTGGAAGGACAGGTGTGAGGGTGGACAAGGATGGCATTGTAAGGGAAAGTGGGGGTGACTGAGAGAGGCATTTCCTGAGGCCAGATGAAGGAAGATGCACACGTGTGCGCTTATTTGTACAGGAAGGTGTCTGTATGTGTGTGTATGTGAATATGGCGGACGGGTCCTACCTGAGGGGAGGCAGAGTTGAAGGAATATGGGTGGACGACACCAGTGTAGTTGGAGCCTGAGGGTGTAGGTAGGTGATGCAGGTGTAGGGTCAGAAGGGGACAATGAAACATGAAATAAAACAGATGCAGGGATTCAGGTGGAGAGGGCTGATTTTGGAGAACAGGTGCGACCTGGAGGGGAAGGTAAGATGGGACACGCGTTATCTGAGAGATCTCCGGTATCTCTGGGAGTATGTTTCAGAGGAACGTGTTACCTGGAAGGGCAGGTGAGAGAGAAACAGGTGCAGAGGACAGATGTTACCTGCAGGGGACAGGTATAGGAGACAAATGTTACTTAGAGTCTAGATGTGGGAAACTGGAGGGAGGACACTGATGTGCAGGTGTGCTGCTTTAAAGATAGGTGAAAGGTATTACCTGAGCCCACAGGTGTGCGCAGGGTGACTCTCTGGGTTGGTCTGCTGTCTCAGATTCACTTGCGCCCCACTCCTCCCCTCCCTAGGGGGCAGTCCTGGTTCTCAGATCCCTCCCAGGGCTCTGGCCTGAGGCAGGGTAGGCAGTTAGCTCTGGGCCTGGGTCTGCCAGGCAGCCGGGCTCCTGAGGCTGCTTGGCGATGCGGAGCGCGTCTGGGCCTCGGCGGGCCGGCCGGGTGGGGGGAGCGGGAGGGGGGGCCGTTTAGCCGTGATAGATCCGCGCGCCGCTTGTCTCTTAATCTCCGGAGCGACCGATCGATTCGCTATTTCCCTTTGTTGCCAGAAAATTCGATCCTGGGCCTGGAATTAGGTCCCCGGCTTAATCTGAGCGGAAACCAGCGAGGGGGAGACAGAGACAGAGATGCTGGGAGAGAGAGAGACAGAGAGATAGCGAGACAGAGGGATGCAGAGACAGAGAGATACCGGAAAGAGAGATAGGCACAGAGATTCTGAGAGATAGTCTGAGAGTTGGACCCAAAGAGGAAGAGAGAGGCTTTGAGAGACAGATTCTGGGGGAGTGAGAGGTGAACAGAGACAGAGTTAAGAGGAAGACAGGAGTCAGAGAGACAGTGAGGAGAGACCCATCCAGAGAAGGGATGGCAGCGGTGGCCCAGCGTGGCCCCTGTGACAGGCATGGGATAAGGGACAGGAAAGGCGTGCAGCATGCTACAGCCCCTGTCCCGAAAAGGACATGGCCCCTGCAGGGTCCCAGCCTTGCCCCCAAGTGTGCTGACCCCTGAATGGGTCCAAATGTCCTTCCCACAGGTGGCTCTGGTAACCCCTGCCACCAAATATTCAGATCCCATAGATCTAGATCCAAACTGGCAGACCCCCAGCCTCGAACTCCAGCTCCAAATCCAGACCACCCTGGCCTCCAATCCAAACTCATGCTGACCCCAGCCCCAGAACTCCACACCCCCAGGCATGACCCCCAACCAAAGGGCCAACTCTCAACCCCAACTGTCTAGATCTTCTGCGCTAAATACCATCTCCTGACTCTGAACCCCCACACCCCAAATTTCAAGCCCTCAACGCTGGTCTCTAAAACTCACTAGGACTCTCACCCCAACAGAGGGTGTTCAGACCCACTCTCGGGTCAGCCCCGCCAGCCCCCATTCCCAAATAGTCAGAACCCCTTCCCTGAGTGCCCCGTCTCCCGCGCTCTCACACATTCCTGCGCCCCGAGATGCTGGACCCTGCTCCAAGGCAGAACCTCCAACCTTCTCCTCCTCCCACCCGTACCCACCGCTCGGGCAGGTGACCCCACCTTGCCTCCCCCCTTCTCGGACTCGGGAGCCCAGACTCCAAGGTCTCAGGGGACCACCTCACGCGCCCCGGCCCCCGCCTCGGGCAGGAATCCCCGCCCCCCATCCCCGCCCCTGCGCCGGCCCGCGGCGCTCACTCACTTTCTGGGGCTTGCGCATCCGCTCCGGCCCGGAGAGAAGTGTTTAAAGTTCGGGTCCCGCAGCCATGGCCCCCGCGGCTTCCTGAGGAGGGGGCGCCGGGGCGCGCAGGCGCTGGGGGAGCTGCCCCAAGCCCCGAGGGACGAGGGGCCGGGACGGAGGGGGCGCGAGCTGGGCGGAGCGTCCCCGAGAGACCCTGACGGGGAGAGACAGCAGAGACGCGGAGATGCGGCCGAGCGCGGCCGGGCGCGGCGGAGAGACCGAAGCAGGCGCGCGGAGGGGCCGGAGCGCGGGACGCCGGGGCCGGGGCTGCGCGCGGGCGGGCGCGGGGCGCGGGGCGCGGGGCCGGCGGGGGCGCGGGCGGACGGCCTCCTGCGCCTCCGGCGCCTCCTCCTCGTCGTCCTCCTCCTCCCGCTGCTCCTCCACGGCGCGCCGCGCGCCTCCCGCCCTCGCGGCCGCCCGGCCCGGCTCGGCGCGCAGATATATGGAGGCGGCGGCGGCGGGCGGCGCGGGGGAGGGGGCGGGAGCGCGATCGATGGAATATAATTTTCCTCAAACTCGGAAAATAAAGTTCAGAGCTGATCAAATTTGAAAACAGATGTCGAATCGCGACTCTAAATAAGGTTCGATCCCGGGACTGAGCGAGTGGGGGTGGGGGTGGGGACGGGGTGGGTGGAGGGGTGGCGAGACCCCCTCCTCCGCCGGCTCTCGCCTCCCGCCCCGCCCCTCCCCTCCCGAGGCGGACGCGCGGAGAGACCCACCCGCGCGAGGTGCAGGCGGCAACTCCGGGGCCGGGACCCCTGGGGACACGCAGGACGCCCCCAGGCCCCCGGGACCCCGAGGCGGCCTGCACGCACAGCCCGGACGGCAGACACACGGACATGCACACGACGGGGCGAGCACACACAGCTGCACACAGCTGCACAGACACACGGACGCATACACAGGCACAGGGACACACAACTTGCACACGCGGACCCGCCCTGGCCCTGGCCCCTCCCTGATCCGCTGACCCACCGACCAGGCCCGCGCACCCTTGGTGCCATACAGCCACCCTCCACCCCGACACACAAACCCTCGGTGACACACCGGCCCGTGGGCAGACACGCCGCGCTCCCCTTCATTCACACACAGTCTCGGCGCGCGCACGCACACCAGCAGTGTGGTAGGGAAGGGGCCCGCCCAGCGGATCTGCTCCCTTGAAATAACAATAGCCACTTCAACGGCCCGAGGGAGGCTGGGGAGCCCCAGAGTTCAGCCCCCTCAGGCCTCCGGGCCAGCCACACCCTTGCTCTCCTGGTTCCCTCTCCCCTGTCCTACCTCCAACCTTTCCCTTACTTCTTCCTCCCTCCTTCCCCTCACGTCTCTCACCCATCCCAGGTGCCTGGCTCCCTGCTCCAAGCCCCAAAGCCACCTTCTCAGCGGACCAGCTCTCCAGGTCTGCAGACCCCAGTCACCTGCCTCAGGTGTGTCAGAGCAAGACAGCCAACCCCAAGGGGAATGCTGAGGCCAGGGCGGTTCTTGCTGCCCACTGACCCCCAGTGTGGCACCCCAGCTCTGGTGGGCTAGAAGAGAACCGGAGGCCCTAGGCAGGCTTCTGTCCACCACCGCCCACTGGGGCAGTCACTCAGCATCCCCAGCCTCAGTTTCCTCATGTGCAAAACAGGGCAATAATGACAACTACCCCTACCCCGAGGGGTGTCAGGAGGGTGAATAAGACAGGTGGAAAGTGCCTGGCCAAGCGCCAAACCTTACACACTCGCTGGGTCATTACTACCTCAAACCCATCAAGGCCATCAAGGCAGCTGCTGAAACCCCTGCTTTGGGTGACCCCATGCCCTCACTGGCCTGCATTTGAAACCCTCAAGGGAGCCATGATCCTCTAGGAGTTTAGAACAGCCCTGGGCTGTACACAGCACCCTTGAAGTGAACTCACCGGTGGGTGGTCTCTGACACTGGTTTCCCTGGGGGGGGTCCGTGACACCCACTGGACTTCAGAGAACACCCTCATAGTGTGTGACTCTGAATGCCAAGTAGGGGTGCTCTGGAAACCCTCAGTGGGGTGGAACTGCTCAGCTGCACGTGACCCCCTTTGGGAAAGCAACAACACCCTGCAGGTGCCGCAACACCCTTGGAGAGACCTACAACACCACTGAGCCATTGAGGACACACACAATGTCTTCTGTGCCTGCAAAGCGAGAAGGCACATCTTCTGGGTGAAAGAACTCAGTGGCCAGCACCCCCTTCAGGAAGACAGCTCACACCCTTAGGGAAAATACGGCCTCTTTCATTGTACACAGCACCCTGGGAGAAGGAGCAGCCTTGGAATGTTAGTGAACCTGCAAGACAGACAAGAGTCCCCATGAAAAGGGCTTCTGTGCTCTTAATCTCTAAGTCCCACCTCTAGGAGAAATAGAGGCAGCCCAGGGTGTGGGGAACCCCCGTTAGATGGCAGGTAACCCCTGTAAAGGGCTCATGGCCAAGGGGAAGTCTGGTGCCCTCAGCGGCCAGGCCCCAGTAGGCTGGGCACCACGCACAGGAGCATCTATCTGTTCAGCATCCACCCCGCTCCCCAAGGATCACACCGCCCTGGTTTCTGGGCTGTGCACCTTTGGGCTTTCTAAATTCCGTCTCTGAGCCCATCCGAGTGTGCCCTGCCTGTAAGCACATAGCAGGTGCTCAATAAAACCCAGGGTGCTGGCAGCGCGGGTGGCATTCCCTTCCCCAGCAGGTCTGGACCACCACCCGGGCGGCACACACCCTCGTTAGCAGTGTTGCCTACACCTACTTGACTGAAGGAAGCTTCTCACAGGAGGGGAACCATTAAGCTGTAATTAATATCCCCAGGGAGGCTGCCATGGCAGACACTGTAGTTAACACCCCACTGGGAGAGAACACCCTCGGGGTGTTTAATGCCCCCTGCAAGAGATTGAGAAGAGAGAGAAAAGAGGGAGAGAAAGAAACACCTTCACCAGCCTGTAACACCCAGTGGACTGAATTCATTACGCATGAAGGAGAGAACACCTCTGGGGTACATAACATCCATCAGACTCTTTAAACCCCCCAGGGGTGAGGGATCCCACCATGAGGGGTTGCGCTTGCTCCCCTTCCACTGCTGGTAACACCCTCCCCTACAGCAAGCTCTGCTAAAGGGGGCTGAGGCTGAAACCAGATGGGTGTGAGCTGAAGCCTCAGCCCAGGACTGCACCTCCCAATTCCACTCCCTGAAGCCCCCAGCGCAGGGGGGATGGGCGGGGCTGGTGGAGGCAAAGCACTGCAAAGCACTGCAGCGTGATGGCGAGCACTTTAATGGAGTCACTCAGGCCAGGCACCGGCCCAGGCTCTAGACACGCAATGAAGCCTATCAATTCCCACAGTGACCCCAGGGGGCTGGTGCTGTCATTAGCATCGTCCCCATTTTACAAAATGTCACTTGCCCACCATTACACAGCTACTTAGTTCTGGAAGTGAGACCTGAGTCCAGGCATCCTGTGAGTGTGTGTGGGGTGGGATCTGTGTTGTCTCTAACCCCCAGACTACACTGCCCAGCCGTACGCACTCCCCCTCCCCCCCCCTCACCCCCACACTGGAGATTGGGAGCTGGCCTGACTGGGCTCTAGGTTCCAACTACAACTGACACCACCCAGCAGAGCCCACCCTCCCCACAGCTCTAGGCTCTTCCTCTGCCAAGGCCTGACACCCCTAACCCCACCCCAAGGCACTGGGCTCAAGGCTCCCTAAGGGCACGGCCAATGTCTGATTGGTCTGTATCCTCTCTGAGGAGAGAGCCTGGGGATACCCAAAATGTGAGGAGAGGGAGGGAGAGGACTTTAAAGGAGCAGGAAGGGGAGGGAGGGGCCAGCTGGAAAAAGGGGTTCAGGGAGGAAAGCAGGTTCACCAGATCTCCTTGGGAGGGGGCTGAGGATTAGGGGGCTGGGGTTGGGACTGGGCCAGGCTACCCTGGGGGGGAGATGTTGTTGGGACAGCTGGGGGAAACCAGAGTCTGGAGGGGGTCAAGTCTGGGGGGAGTGGGAAGCAGACAGTACCCCAACCCCTTCTCCCTCCCCCCCAGGTGGCAAGTGTTGGGGAACGGCGACAGACGGCCAAGCGAGCAAATGGGGGAGCTGGGACAGACAACCAGCCAGGGTAAGAGCCTGGAGTGTGCCACGGGGGCAGTCAGACAGACAGACAAGGGCAGGGCTGGGGTTTGAGATGGGGGAGGGGAGTTCCAGGAGAAGGACAGACAGACTCAGGGCTTGGGTGGGGGCAGAGAGGACGGACAGATTGGCTGGGGAGAGCGGCCACGCATGAGCGGAGGACAGACAGAGGACACCCAGGGAACCGGTGGACAGATGGACGCGGGGGACGGCCGGGCTGGCGTGGCCCTCGAGGCCAGGGCCAGGCCGAGGGCGCGCGCAGTGGCGGCCAGAGCGGGAGGCGGAGGCCGGGCGAGCGGCGGTGTTTGTGGAGCTGTCGGCTGCGGTGGAATTATGAAAAATAGCAGGCATCGGAGCCGGCCTTCAGCTTCGATTAGGGGAGATGGGACATGACAGGTGCGATCAATACGCAGCCGTTCTATAAAGTGTCAAGTAATGAATCAATTTCGACTAAATTTTCCATTTTTCAGAGGCCGTTCTCCGAGAGAAGAATATCCTCTTTTGTAAAGATATTATTATCGATTTCGGCGGCAATTTGACATCAGGGGTAGTTAATTCCACTCAGAATAAAATTGAAAACACTTGAGAGAGAAAAGAGAGAGGCGAGGAGTGAGACAGAGGGAGAGAGCGGGGGAGGGAGGGAGGGGCTGGGAGGAGAGAGATGGATGGACAGAGAGACAGAGACAGAGAGAGGGGGACAGAAGGCGGCGAGAGAGGCCCGGAGAGATGGGGGGGGCAGAGATATGTAGAGACAGGGAGACACAGAGAAACTTAGAGATTTTGAATTCTGCAGTTTAGAGAGGGAGGGAGACAGAGTGAAGGGCCGTTCAAGAGACTCAGAGACAGAGACAGGATGGGGGGGGATTGAGAGGTCTTAGAGAGAAAGCCCATACAGACTCGCCACAGAGGTGCAAAGAAATGGACAAAGACACATTCAGAGAAAGAGAAAAATGGAGAAGGAGGGAAGAGGCTGGAGGCAGTGACACAGTCGGGAGAGACACAGAAAGTGAGACATGGAGGAGAAACTTAGGGAGTTGGGAGAGGTGCTGAGGGGGGACAGTGTGAGCCACAGAGAGAAAATGGAGAGGAGAGAGGGGCGCTGGAGAGAAGAGGAGGCTGCTGGCATGGAGTGGGAGGGGGGAACCCGCGGAGGGCAGAGGTGGAGGGCTCACACAGAGGGGAGTCTGGGAGATCTGCCTGTGTTCCCCTAAAGTCACGCTGAATGGGGGAAAGGGGTGTGTGTGAGTGTGAGACCTGCAAAACAGGCACAGTCCTAACTACAGACCTGGCTGAGGCAGCGAGTGTGTGGATGCTGTGTGCCCCTGAGCTTCTCTGGGGGGCAAAGGGTGTGCCCCAGGGTGACTGGGGTGCCCAGGGCCGTATTTCCGGTAGTGGTATGTGTGCGATCATGTGTGTTTGCTGCCATCTGTGTGAGCCCTGGCATGTTATGACTGAATCCCATTACTTGTGAGTCTCCTGGAATCTGTGTGTGTCCCGAGCCTGTGCCTGCACCCGCTGTGGGTCTCTGGCCTCACAGCCCCGGGGTCTCAGCAGCAGGCAGCGGGTGACAACATTTCTGGTTACTGCCTGTCAGTCCTCCAGTTGAAATCTCCATTTATCCCTGAGCAAGTCACAGGCTATGTGAGAGGAAAGATGAAGTTGGGGATGGGGACCCCTGGGTTCTGAGGGAGGAGGACGGGGAATAAACTTCTGGGGCTAAGGGAGCAGGGGTTGGGGGATGGACTTCTGGGCCTGAGGGAGGGAGGCCTAGGGGATGGAGCAAGCGTGAGGGGGTAGGGGCTGGGGACAGGACTCTGGGTCTAGGGGGAGTGCTGAGGGATGGAGCCCTGGGTCTCAGGGAGCAGAGGCTGGGGTCAAGGCTCCAGGTTCTGAGGGAGAGGGGCCGGCCCCCCACTACGGACACTCCAGACCCAGATGGGACGGCAGGCAGACGGGCGTGGGGCTAGCAGGGAAGTGCCTCAGCCATCCCGTCAGAAAAGCCTGCACCTGCTGCCCCCTAGTGGACATGGTGATTGGGCCCGCCAAGTGACGGAGCAGGCAGGTCAAGGGAGGAGGGGAAGATACCCCAGTGGGAGCAGAGACAGAGAGATATGGACAGAGACATGCAGACACCAACAAGGGCAGAGATGAATAGGGAACAGAGAAGTAGGGAGACTGAAGGGTAACAGTATGGGATCCCAGTTTAGAGAGAGAATATATGGAGACAGCAGGGCAGGGACAAAATCAGACAGGGGCACAGAAAGATGGGGTATAGAGCAGGGTTTCTCACAGTGTGCAGAGATGGCTGGTGAGAAGACATGGGTACAGACTGAGGAGAGACAAGAGCGCGACCGTGAGTGGCAGAGAGATCTAACGAAGGGAAGTGCAGAGAAGAGGAAACCCAGGGAGCAAGCAGAGAGCAGCAGGCAGAGGAGGTTGCTACAGGAGCTACAGTCTGAGCCAAGGACAGAGGCAGACCCTCAAGGACAGACAGACGTACAGACACGGGCAGATACACCCAGCAAGACAAGAAAGAGATGGAGAGAGGGATACAGGCACACATGCTGAGAGACAGGCAGACAGAGGGAGGCAGCTGGAAAGAGGTAGAGAGAGAAGCCAGGGCCCCAAGAGCTAAGTGGACACCCCAAGATAGAGCAGAGAGAGCGGTAAGTGGGGTGGAGGCTAGACCGGATTGGGAGGGGACACATGCCTGGAGGGGTTGCAGGCTTCTCGTGGCAGCTTAGGAGTGGAGCTGGGGACCGGCTCCCCGGGCCTGGGTCTCTGCCCATCACCCCCTCCTAATCCCCCCCCACCCGGCGGGCTGCCCGGCGGAGGCGACAGATTGAGCGATGAGACGCATTACGCACTTAATCCGCCTGATTGAATGTTTTGCTTTCGCCCAAATTGAAACATTAAACAACACGGGACGAGAAGAGGCGGCCGCAAATCACTCATGAAAGATTCATCTTCTCCCCGGCAGCCGCCACCGCCCGCCTCCACCGCGCCCGCCCCAGCCGGGAAGCCTTGGAGTGGGGGTGGGGGGCTGGGGCCGTGCCCCTACCCACTCAGTACGGCCCCAGCCCTCCTAATCCAGGGAAGTTCTTCCCAAGATCTGGCCTCCATCCCACAGGTGGTCTCAGAGACTGGAATCCCAGACCCCGGGACCCCAGATCTGGCAGCGTGACCTTGGCCTTGTCCCTACCCCTCTCTGATGCGGAGCCCTTTTTGCCCTGGGGTCAACCCTACTGGCTTCCTTTCTGGATCAGTCCCTGACCTTGGGGGACCAAGGGGGCTGCTCAGTATTGGTTAGGGAGGGGGAGGGGAGGTCTGAGCGCCTCCTCCATATGCAGGGGGCTCTCTGGCTTCTGGATCTAAGAAGGGGCCTTCTGGGGGCCTTGAGTCAGAGAGAGGGAGCCCTGTCAGGATGAGTGGAAGGGGGTGCTCTCTGTCCATCTGGAGCTCAGCGTGTCTGTGGGCCTTGCATGGGTGACCGTACTCTGTCTTGCTGCGTTATGACTTGTTTTGTGGCTGAGCCTATCTCTGTGTCACCATCCCCGTGCTTCGTGCCTCAGTGGTTCTGCTTTGTGCCTGTAGCTCTGGGTCTGTGACTGTCTCTCACTGTTCGCCTGTGTCTGAGGGTTACTTTCCCTGTGCAGATGATGTCGTATTTGAGGGGGGCGGATCTGTGTCTGTGATAATCAGGGTGTGTCTGTGTGGCTTCCTGTGTCCTGTGTATTCATCTGCAATGCTCCTCTGCCTGTGTCTGTCTGTCTGCCTGGGTTGTGTCTGTGTTCTGCTTGCTCTGGGCCTGTAGGTCTGCATTTAACTGTTTCGTGCCTGGGTCTGTTTGTGTGTGTGACCAGTCCCGTGTCTCTCTTCTCTTGGTCTCTGGGTATCTCTTTCTTTGTCTCTGGCTGAGAGAGCACCTGCTGGGGCAGGCCGGGAAGGGGTCACCAGAAGAGGTGGGGCCAGGATGGGGGTCGCAGGGGAGAGAGGAGGCAAGAAAGACGGAGAGAAAGACAGGATAGCAGTGCTGCCTGAGAGCAGGGGAGCAGGGAGCAAGCGTGAGGGAGCTGGGGGGGCTGTTGTGGGCGCCACGGCCGGAGCGGGTGATCAATATTCGATTTAGGTTTTAATTCCGGGGCTTTCGGAGCCTGTCAGCCCTGATGTATGAGCTCACACCGGGGCCGCCCAGCCAGCCACCCCACGGATGCCCATGGCCTGGTGGCCTGTCCTGGTCCCAGCTCCCTTGCCCTGCCGGGGTGGCTGCCTGCTGTAGTGGGGAAGGGCAGGGGAGGTGGGCCTGGGGGCTGGGGAGGCCACATCCAGGGGCCGAACACGAACACCCATGTGTGCATGGGTTCACCTGAGTTCACAGTTGAGTTCACGCTTGGCCACTCACTCATTCACTGGTCCTGCAGCCCTGATCCCTCCTGCCTGTGCCAGGGGAGTAGATGGGGGGGGCCAGGCCCTGTCCCCAGGGACCCTCAGAGGCCCTCCACCATTGTCTCTGGCACCCTGCGCTACAGTGCCCCAGCTGCCTGTCAGCAGTACTCACACACATCAGGACACACATATGCTTGCACACCTACCCCTGGGTTCATGCACACCTCTGCACACCCACGTGCGCACACACAACTCCAGACCTCCACACAGGTCAGAGGAAATCTCACACCACATGAGTCCACACACACATTCTGACACATGCAGCCACACATACACTCCAGACACACACATTAACGGGAGGAAGGAGCAACTGGGGAGACAGGGTTCATGGGAGAGACTGCCAGAGACAGAGGGGTGTGGAGACTTGTGGAAACTCTGAGACTGACCTCCTGACCGAGATGGAAGAGACAGGGAGGTAAAGAAGGCAACGGAAAAACTCAGAGCGCAGGGATAAGAGATTCAAGGAGAGAAGCCAGGGAGGCGTCCATGAGAGTGGGGGGCTCAAGGAAGGGACAGGGTTGGGTGCGGAGGGGGATGGGGCGCTCTCCCTTCTTCTCCACATGCCCCCCCAAACTCTGTCTCTCTCTCAGGAAGATGGATCCACCGCCCTCCCTGATGACAATGCTGTCTGCGCAAACTTTAATTAACACTTTGAGTTAATTAGTTCGAGATCATTTAGGAGTAAAATGTTTTTATTAGGGAGGCTGCGAGCCTGTTGATGGATGGGGCGCGATTCGCTCTTCCGCCCGCGGGGACAGCCGGTAAACAGAAATCAATCAGGGGCCTCCCAACCCAGCCCCCCTAATGCCAAGCTCCCAGCCTAGGGCCCTGGAGTCCGGGCTCCCAGTCCCCTCTGCCTTCAGGGATCTCGAAGTCCAGGGCTGCCCCCAGCCCATGCCCCTTGCAGGCGCCCTCCACACCCAGCCCTGTCCATTGCTTGGGCCCCCCAATTCCTTCCTCAGGCCTCCAGTCCCCTCCCTCAGGCCCAGGAGCCCGGGACCCCAAGGCCCTCCTCTCGGAGTTCAGGTCCCGAGTCCACCTGCCTCAGACCCAAGTTTCCAGACCCCAGGCTTTATCTTCTCCCTGAGACGCCGAAGGCAGCCGTTTGGTTCCTCCGGAGCCCGCTACTCCCATTCCCGTCGGCCCCAAACTGAGGGCCTATCCCCTGGGGGGCGGCCCCTTGGGCGGTGGGTCAGACCCTTCCTGACACTCCCTTCCCCGGTCTCAGGAACTTTCTCCTCAGCGTCTCCGCGGCGGCCTGGCCATCGGGCTGGGGAGCTGGGGATCCACCGGGCCGAGGGGCCCCTCAGGTCGGGTTCCCTGCACCCCCCGCCGCCCCCCAGCCGGGCTGACGGCTTCATCAGGTGTCCGGCGGGCAGGGAAAGGGGGAGGCCTGGCCGGGAGAGGGGGAGGCCGGGCGGAGGGGGTGCGGGGTTCCGGGGCCGATAAATCTTCATCAGGCGGCGGCGGGGGGGCCATTAGGCGCTAATGGGAAGATGGAGGGGCCTGTCGGCCGCGCGGGCCGGGCCTCATTTGTCCTGCTTCCCGCTCCATTGGCCGCCGCCCCCGCCCCGCCCCTCCCCCGCCGGCGCGCGCCCCACTTCCGCGTCAAGCCTTTGGGAGGGGTGGGGGGATCAGGGGGGAAACCTGGGCGGAGGTGGGGCTGGAAAGGGGGAGCTGGAGGGCGGGGGAGAGTTAGGAAAGGAGGAGGGGGCCCTGGCCGAGGAGGGCGCGCCGGGGCGGGCTCAGAAGGTGGGCGCCGCGGGCAGAAGGCCGGGGAGGGGGGCAGACGGCGGTGGGGCGGAAGGCAAACAGAACTCCCTGGAGAAGAAGGGGAACTCGGAGGGGACCTGGACGGGGAGGGGGGAACGGGCGCGCAGCGGGGGAGGGGCGCGGGGCCGGGATTAGGGGAGCGGGTGGGATCCGGCCCGGGATGGCGCGGGCGGCGTCCCTCGAGGCAGAGGCGCGGCCCCCGCCCGTCGCCGCCGCCGCCCGCTCCCGGACTCGCGCCCCCCGCGCGTCCACTCTGATTTCTCGGCCCATTTTTCTTCCTCTCCTGTCACTCCGGCGCTCGCCCTCCCGCCGCCGGCCGCCCCGCCGCGCTCTGCTTCCCGCGGGAACCCCTGCCGCAACCAGCCCGGGGGCCGCAGCCCAGCGCGGGGCCGCAGCGCCCACGGCCACCCCGCCCGGGCCCCCTCACGCGCCGCCCGAACGAGCCGCGCACTCCAGGCGTGTGACCCCCAAATCGGTCACCCCGATATGGACTAAGACTCACAGGAGGGGACTGCAGACCGGGGGGCCAGGTCGTTAGCACTTCTGGGTCCCAGTCTCAGATGCCCCCAAAGGAGACCTCTGGATACCCACAGATCAGGTATGTGAAACCCCACCCGCCCTTAGAAACCCCGGACTGAAGACCCTAGGATCAGACCTATACCTCAAGCTGTGTCACCCCTGGGCAGGTGAATCAGAAAAACCAAGGAACGTACCCTCAGTCCTGCCTCAGACACCCCAAAATGAGAGAATCCCTACTCCACCACCCTCACCCCTGCAAAACTCCAGTCTAAGACATTGATAGGATAAGCTCAGTTACCCCCATCAGTACCTCTAGTGCAGGGATTTACTGCCCTAGACTCAGGCACCCCAAAATTAGGCATCAGGGCCCCAAAAGTTGCATACCTACACTTTTCTCACATCAGGACCCTACAATAAAACCCCCAATCTAGACACATGAGTCTCCAGCTGCCATCACCCCACTCAGCATATGCACCCCATTCTCAATGTAAACTAGAAAATGGGACTGAAACCTAGTCACCCTAAACTGAGCAATTACAGTCTTGATCCACAGATTCAATCAATCCAAACTTGGAACTTGGATCCTACCCAGGTTGAGACTCTCTCAAAATAAACATCTGGTTCTCCAGACTCAGTTTCCTCTATAGCAAGACCAAGAAACCCCCTTCCCAACAAGTTACTGTGACATTAGTCACTTTAGTCTCTCCCATCACCCCTAATCTGAACCCAATCATCGGTGACGGTGACGCAGACTTAGGTGTTTAAACAATCAGCCATTTAAACAACCAGCTGGGGTTCCAGTGCTCCCCATCTTGGCATCTGGTAGCCCAGCATCAGCTGCCCTTAAAAAACACATCTGTGTTCCTGTGTTAGGAACCTCTTCAATAAGTGAACACACGAATGATGCAGCTAGCCTGCCAACCTCAGACCCCTCTAAAGAGAGGACTCTGTGACACTGGAGCTTAGTGATCCCCAAACTACATCTCTAGCCCCCAAACTTCAGTTACTTGTACACTAACCATGAGAACTCTAAAAGCATGCAAATCAAGTTAGGAAACCCCAAATCGGGTATCTGGAGTTGACTCTCAAGGTCAGTTACCATAAACCAAACCCTCGGAACCCCATAATCAGAGAGATTCAAACTCAGAATTTAGACTTAAACACCCCATTAGTAGGTTGATGGTGCCTGCCCGCCCCCCAAAAAAAAAAATCTGTCCATGTCCTAACCCTGGAATCTGCTAATGTGACCTTGTTGGAAAAAAGGTCTCTCTAGATGTAATAAAGGGAGAATCTCAAAGTGAGGTCCTGGGGTGGGCCCCAAAATGCAAAGGTGAATGTTCTTATAAGAGCTAGAAAGGAGGGGCCTCCCTGGTGGCGCAAGGGGTTAAGACACAACCTATGAATCTATCCGCAGCCACTGCAGCACGAGTTCCATCCCTGGCCAGGGAGCAACCTACATGGTGCAGCAGACCTCTCCTAACCCACCTGATGCTCCCCTCAGCAGTGTATTTCCATCGATCTTCCTGTTCTGTTCCCCACTCTGTCTCTGGTGAATCCTCTTACCCCCCCACCTCTGGCCTATACCCCGGTTCTTGTATGCATAAATAAATAAATCTTAAAAAAAAATAAAGAGCTAGAAGGGAGGACACAGGCAGAGAGAAGGGCTGAGGTGACAGTGCTGTGGCCAAAAGCCAGGAGGCCTGCACCACCAGAAGCTGGGAGAGGCAAGGCAAGGGTCCCCCCTCGAGCCTCTCCCTCCATGGGAGGGGGAGCAGCCCTGCAGACAGCTTGATTCTAGAGGTCCTACTCCAGAACTGCAAGAGAAATAAGTGGTGCTGCTTTAAGCCACCCAGTTTGTTACCAGTCACAGGAAAACCCCCAAGCATCTATATCTCTAGACTCAGCAAGCCCCCAATCTAAGAATGTGGACCCCCACAATCAGGTGCCCAAAATGAGCCTCTATTCTCCAGACCAGGCTTCCAGATCTCAGCCCAAGTTTGCATTATCACTGTGCCCAGGAGCTCACAGTCACCCTCAAGTTTATTAATGGGGCCCCCAGGCTCATCCAGCCCCACCCTTATACAGGGATTAACAGCCCCATCACCATTAAAATAAGCACTGAGTTCCCCCACAGGCAGCGACCTCCACCCTCTTCATGGCCACAGCCTCAAAAGACATCTGACCTTGAGACACAACAGGAGGCATCCGGACCTGAGGTTAGTGCATCCCTGAGCTAGTTATAAGTCCCCACATTAAGCCACCCCTAATCCTTGCATCTAGGCTCCCCAAGGTATGAGCCACCAAGATGACATTGAGAGTCCCAGTTGGTCATTCCTTCTGGGCAGCCTGTATTAGGCACCCCCAAATTAGACATTTGAGTGACTTGCCTCAGTTACACCCAAGATAGGTCTCTGGATCCCCAACTTCAGAACCCCACAATCAGGACAGCTGAGTAAATGCCCTCCAATTTGGTGAGGAAGGCCCCCGCCTTAGTCCCCAAGTTAGAATACAAGACCATTGTCTCACCCTAAATTAACCTGCAGGGCCCTCTAGTCAGTAAAACCACAGCCAGTCACTCTAAAAATACATATCTGCACTCTACAGCTTGTTATCTGGCCTCCCAGTTTCAGCTCACTCCAGAACCAGGATGTGGGACACCCCAGCTCAGTCAGCACTAAACTAGGCATGAGGACCTTAAGTTTCAGATAGCCCTAAAGTAATCAATAGAACCCCAAGTTAACATAGGGTCTATCAAACATGGTCACCAGTCACTCTCAACTGGACAGCTGAGCCTCCTTATGTCCCCCAAATAGACAACCAAACCTCTATGCCCTTGATGATACACCAACCCTCCCAGTTTCTGTTACCCCCAACCAAACCTCTCAATCCTCAAGTTCCCTCAGGAAGAGACCGATGGTGAAATGGGCCCCCAGTCTTGACCACCTTTAGAAGCTTCTGGTCTCAGCAGGTCAATAACTGGACATCTGAGATAGGAATCTATAGTCAGTTACCCCTGTGTTAGGCTCTGGATTCAGCCTCCTGTGGCCACCCTCAGCCCCAGGCTGCTGACCCCTTTGCAACAGTGATCTCAGTCCCGGGGTCTCAGGTCTCAGGCCTGTCACCTCCAAACAAGGCATCCTGACCAGATCACAGGGCCATAGCAAAATAGACATAGTGACCACCATCCCCCTCTCTGGGCATCAGGACTCACTCTCCCTTGGAAACACTGGTATCTAGATCAGCAAACAAAATGCCCTTTTGTTACAACCCGATACAAAACGGGTTGTATGGAATTAGCTCAGGACATCCTTTCCCCCTAACACTTTGTCATCCAGAATTGGGATTGGGACCATGAGCTTGGTGTAGACCCAAGTGCCTAAAGGCCGGGCCCAACCCTCCAGGCAGGGGTCTTCTCCATCTGCTGCTCCCTCCCTGGGGGAGGGCAGAGGAAGCACTTTTCCACCCTCTGGTGGCAGCTGCTGGAAGTGCACCCTGGTGAAGGCCTAAGATCAGTGGGGAACCAGACCCCACAACCCTTGGGTCTTTGGATCTTGCTGGGAGCCTGCAGCCTGGGTTCATCCTTGCCTGCTCCTTCCCATTCAGCTCCTATGTAATGGCCACCTTCCCCCTCCTAAAGCGGGCTTCCTTGTCCCTTCCTCCCTCCATTCTGGGTTCCTGCCTCCTGTTCCCCACTTGGCTTATCCTCCCTGATCACTCTTCCTCCAGCTCATCCCCCGTAGGACCCCAAAGGACATTTCTAACATCACACTTGATCTTTCCCTCCCCTGCCAAAAGCCCTTCCACAGCTCCACATCACCTGAAGCTAAAATCCAAAGACCTCACCGAGGCTGCTGGTCTGGAGAGATCTGGCCCCCCAGAACCCACCTCCATCTCCTATAGCTGCTCCCCAATCCCTTCATCCCAACCAGGAACACCTTGTTACTGAGCAGATCCGACCTCAGGTCCTTTGCACTTACTGGAATTCTCTTCCCCCAAACCTCCAAGGAGCAATCTAGTGTCCAGCAAGACCCCCCTCATTCACCACTCTCAGCAAGCCCCTCCCCTTCCTCAGCTACTCTCTCTTCTCCCCCAGCTCCCCTCTAGGCTACAGAGGGCAGATCACTCAGGTGCTTCCTACTCTTGGGTGATTTGGCTCAGGCATGCCTCTCCTACTGAATGTGGGCTCCTGGAGGACAGGGCCTCCCTTGTTTGAGGCACTGCTCTTTCCCCATCTCAGCCCACACGTCAGTAAAAATAATGGGGTATATGCTAGAGCCACAGATGCCATTTTATATTTTCTAATTAAGCACGTTAAGAGGTGTAAATGATATTCTTCGGGGGGGCCCCCCTGCAATGTTACCTCCTCAGAGAGCCCTCCCTGAACCCCCTTGGAAGCTCTCCAGACCCTATCTTCACCTCCCTTTACCTGCCTTGTACTTAGCTCAGGTGTGTCTTTTGTTGGTGTCTCTTTCTGACAGTCTTCATGTTGCAGTGAAAAGCAAATTGGCCCTTTCACCTCACTCAGAGGAAACCATTTCCCTCCAAGTCTAGCTCTCCTGGCCTCTCCCCTCCTCCAAGCCCCAGACGGCTGCTTCCTCTGCCCAGAACATTCTTCCAACCAATGTGCAGTTGCCCTGACCCCTGACTTACTATCACCTCAGGGAGGGCTCTTTCATCTCCAACTCTTGAGGAGAACTTACTCTACGCAGAAGTTAAAGAACAGGCTGTGAGGCCTGCTTGCATAGTTGGCCCTTGGCTGGCATCTGGAACTTACCATTCCCTGATAAGAGTGGCTCATGTGACCACACTGTTCAAACAGTATTGTTTATGCTCAGCACCTGCTGATCTGGGTTTGGAATTTGGGTATATACTAGACTAAAGGGGAGCTCATGGGACCATTCCCCGATAAAGATCCTCGGCATGGAGTATTGTGCGTCCCCGCACACACTTCCCAGTGTCACAATCCACCGCTGAGGAACTGGCACAGGGTCCCAGGAGACACCATCAGGAGGACTCTGTGGAGCCCACCAGTCTCCTGTGTACCATGTGCCTGTCCCCTTTGCCAATGTTTCAAGATAATCACTGCTGTGAGTGCAGCTCCCTACTGAGTCCTAAGTTGTTCTTATGCAGCAGGGCCAGGGCAGGGCCTGTCTACACCAAAATCAACAGACATGAGGGTGGTTATGGGGCCCCGACACAATCTCCTTCCCGACTCTTCTCCTTAGCACTTCATTGACCAGGCTTTCGTTATTTTTCCGGCCCATTGTCTTTCCCCACCTTGTCTTGGTCTCTACAGTATCCCTAGCATCACCCCACATAGACCCACAGAAGAACCTGGGAGAGTATTTGCTGAATGACAACTGTAACAGCTTTATTTCCGAGGCTGGAATCCCTCCCAGGCCTGCGATGGGGAGGCCTTGGCTGGGAGCAGCGGAGCCGTGCGGGGCAGGGGTGACGGCGTGGGGTAGCTGGCTTGTGGGGTATGTGGCTTGGGAGGCCGACCGGTCCTGGAAGTCACCTTACACGGGCTCCATTTGCAGCTCCTCCCCGTCCACAGGCTCGATGTGGTGGAAGGCAGCATGGGTGCCGATGACCACGAGGGTGGCCCCTACAACCAGCAGTTCAGGGCCATGCTCCCTCTCCAGGCCCCCATTGCACCCTGCTTCCCAGAACCAGTACTCACCGAGCACCCAGAAGACGGCCGAGCCTGCACCAGCCAGCCAGAAGAAGGGGAAGGACACGGCCCCAGCCAGAGCATACTGATGGGCTGGGCTCACCTCACGGCCTGGGGTGGGGGGAGGGCAGAGAACATTGGGGCAGCTGTTCTCATACTCCCGTTTTCTCCCAGAATAACCCCTGATGCCTCCTGACAACCTGGTGTCACAGCTCTGGGAGCCTCCAAAGCTAATCCAAACTCCTCAGCCAACGCCCTCCTAGGACTGGTCCCACCCATTTCTAGGATGGCCATGCAGTCCATCAGCCTACAGCACACCTGCAGCCCCTGCTCTCTGCCCCTCACCCCACATCTTCAAGGAGCCTCCTAGCTTCCCACTCCCCTGGACTGCGGTTCTCTGACTGCAGCTACGCTGACACACACCAGGACCTGGTCGCAAACTGGCAGCCGAAGGGTCAAGTGGGGCTTGTGAATGTGTTTTGCAGTCTATACAATGTTCCACAAGAATTTGATTTGTGGCTGACAAAGAAACTGAATGATCTCACATGACAATATGCATTTCCAGCTTCTCACAGAAGCCTGCAAGACTGGCTCTGCAGGCTGGTAGGAGCAGGTGGCTGAAACCAAATTGTGGCTATGCTACAGGCGCTTCCTCTGTGTCTGCTTCCCCAACAGGCCCTTCCCTGCGCTTAACTTGTAGGTCCCTAAAGGGCTCTGGCTTAGGTCTACCTGTGTTCCCAACTCCCGCCTGTCCCAAACTTTGAGCTTCCCCTAGGCAGGGACTTAGGCCCTGCTTGTCTTCCCTGTGGTGCAGGGTGATGGACTGGCCTCAGCTTCCCTCGTCCAGAAGTGCCAAGATTTTGAGGGTCCCAGCCCAGGGAAACAGGAGCTGGGACAAATCTAGGCCATGGTAAGGTCGCCATCTGGTGTTCATTGTGGGTACCTGCAGCTGATGCTTTCTGCCCAGAGCTTAGGAAGTGTGAGGAATAGGCTTAAGGGCCTGGAGGTAAGTAAGGGGAGAGTGGGTTCTTGGGTATCTCATTCTGGGATTGAAAAATAGCAGTTTGGGAGCTGAGCCTGGTTGGGAGCATCTGGTGTGTCTGAAATCTTCAGGGACTGGGTTTGGAAGATCTAGTGCCAATCTAGGCTTGGGCTGGCTGGGTTTGGGGTCTAAGGCTTGTATTTTAAGAAGCCAGGATTTGTACGGTTGGGGATGCATCTGGACAGGGAATTTCTCACCAAAGAGCACGAACTTGGACTGCAATGTGCGCAGATAGAGGATGTAACAGGCGCCAAAGAAGACAGCAAGAGCCACCAGCAGCATGGGAGACGTCACCCTGGAGGGCAGGGAGACATGGTCAGGGAGCTGGAGCTGGGCTAGCCAGGGGCCCTGACCTTCATTAGCGCATGGCAGGTTACATCCTTGGGCTCAGGCAGGGCTAAGTCACATTTGGTCACACTGCGCCCTGGCCACATCGATGGGGACGAGGTCGATGGCCCTTCCATTAAAAAGATGTGGCCCGAGCAGGCCACGGGGGCGGGGCCTGCCGGGGCGGGGCCAGGATCTGGGGGCAGGGTCACCAAGCAGGGAGCAGGCGGGGTTGGGGGGCGGGCCTCCTGCGGGGGCCTGGCTGCCGGGGGCGAAGGGCGGCCGGGAGAGGCACTCACACACAGTATAGGATGAGGCCCAGGAAGACGAACACGTAGTTGCTCTGGTAGTATTCCACGTTGCGGACGAGGCGCTGGCACAGCTCGCCCAGGTTGCGCGGCCGCGAGAAGCGCCGCTGGTCCACGAAGGTGCTCCAGGGCCGGATGGTCGCGCGGCGCCGCTCCAGCCACTCACGACC
Organism: Talpa occidentalis; assembly: GCF_014898055.3. Lineage (NCBI taxonomy): Eukaryota > Metazoa > Chordata > Mammalia > Eulipotyphla > Talpidae > Talpa > Talpa occidentalis. The sequence goes on from NW_023601754.1 coordinate 42,667,142, forward strand.
CGCGCCAGACGGAATCAGTTTCGGCAGCAGGGTCCTGGTGGGCGGGACGGGCGGGTCAGCGGGGGGCCGGGATGGAGTCCGGACCCCCAAGCAAGAAGGGGGGAAGAGGCCCGGACTCCTGAGTCCTGGGAGGTGGGGCGCGGGGAGGGTCCAAGACTCCCGGAGCCCGGGGGAGGAGGGCCGAGGGCCAGACTCCAGAGTGCTCGGGACGAGGCGAGGGCCAGACTCCTGCCTGAGGGGCCGGTTTCCTGGGACCTGAGGGAAGAGGGGGCGGGGGTGGGGCAGGTCTCCCGGGTCTCTGGTCAAGGGGGCTGAAGCCCGCTTGCTCACTTGGCGCTCAGCCCTTCTGCCTCGGCATCGTTCTGCTGGTCCTTCTCGGCCGCCATGTCTGCGTCGAGGCGGGTAGAACCGCTGTAACGAGCCCCGGGCCCTGCAGACCCCGCCGGCCCTGCCCCGAGCCCGGCCTCACCCCGCCGAGCCGACGTGGCGCGGCTCCGGAGGCGCTGGGGGCGGGGTTCTGCCGCGGGGCATCATGGGAGTTGTAGTCCTGGCCCTGTCAGGGCGGGTGGGCGCCATGATGGTGGTCTGGCTCGCAAAACTCCGTGGGAGATGTAGTCGCGCAAAAGCCGGTGGGCGCCTGTGGGCATTGTGGGAGTTGCGGTGGAAGGTGGGTTGTCAGGAGTCGGGGCGTTTTGGGCGCTCTGAAGGCAGAAGTGGGCGTTGTGTCAATGCCCTCTCTCCCTGAAGCACTGTCGTTCTGACTCCAGAGGGCATAGAAAAACACCTGGAAGCAGGCAGGGCCGGGGTGGGGCTCCTTAATCTGCATTTCTGACAAGTTCCACCAGCTAGTGCTGGTGCTGCTGGTCCGTAAGCCACAGTTTGAATGGCGATTCTGTAGAGGATTCGTGTGAGTCTATTCCTTCCTCCCTCAGAAGGCAGAAGCCAATGAGAGGCCGGGGGAAGAAGTATCTAAAGTGGGGAAGCAAGTCTCTCCCCACAACCCTTGGGCGCCCAGGGATGGATGGGATAAACCTGTGAACCACTCCCTACTCCTTTTGGATAAGGAGGGAAACTGGGATAGTGGAAGATCTGAGGCTTTTTAAAACAGGGAATTGTTACAATTAAAAGACTGGGATTCTGGAGTCAGACTGGTGGACATCCAGGCTCCGAGGACCTCATCGCCTCCCTGAACCAGAACCAGTGTCTTCATCTGGAGGTGGGGATCCTCGGGTACCAGACGCAGGCCTATGATTCAGTTACATGGTCCAGACAAAGATGCTTCCTAATGCTCCATAAATGATAATGTCATTCCCACTACCTTGTGAATATTGTGGGGGGTTTTTTAGGATTCACCTTCCCCACCCCCCCCCAAAGATTTATTTATTTATGCATACAAGAACTGGGGAATAGGCCAGAGGTGTGGGGGTTGAAAGGATTCACCAGAGACAGAGTGGGGAACAGAACAGGCGGGTTGACTGAAATACACTGAAGGGAGCAGCGGGCAAGACAGAAGTCTGCTGCACCATGTGGGTCACCTCCCTGGCCAGGGATCGAACTCATGTTGCAGTGCTGTGGATAGCTTCATAGTGCTGCATCTTAACTCCTGTGCCACCAGGGAGACCCTGAGTTCAGCTTTCTTGAATGTAACAGTAACACCTTAGGGCTGCAGGCACCTTGGAAGTCCCAGAGTGCCTGGCGTCTGAGGCATGGGCCTTCCTTTTCCCAATTCCCCACAGCCATGGTTCTCTCAGTCTTTAAACAGCTTCCTCAGTGGCCTGCCCCTGTCCCAATAAGTTGTGAGAAAACAGTTCTGAAGAGGGGTGCACCAGAACGGCCTCAAGAAATGTGTAGAAAAAGAAGTGTGTATGAAAGCGGAGGAGCCTGGGCCCCCTTCCAAGGATTGGGTTCCTCATTTTCTATGCGTGCGCCTGAAGGAGATACCCACATGGGAGCTCTAAATGACTCTTTGCACCCCAACTCTGTCTTCCAGCATCCACATTGCTTTTGGGCTTGGACTTTGAGGCCTGCAGGAAATATTTCCAAAAGGTGGGGCAAGATGTTCTCTAACAGAGGGGCTAGTGAAGCAATAGGCAGGGAGTCTCCTGTGTTGTGGGGGGAGGGTCTCACGCTCCTCCCATACTTTGAGGTATACTTTGGACCTCGGATTGGCTAGGTAGCGTTCATTTCCCCCTTCTTGTCCCCTTCACCAACCTATCAGTGGAGACCAGGATTCCCCTCTTTGGTCCAGTTGGCTTCAGGAAGTCAAAGGAGGCCTGTGAGTACATTGTTAGCCAGGAGCATTAATGGGGAGCAACACTCAAGTTCAAAGTGGTAGAGGCAGCAGAGGTAACCAGTGAAAGAGCCCCCAAAAGAAAGGTGGATCTTGGGCAGAGCAAAGTGTTGGATGCAAAGGTCCAGCCACCACCTCCTTAGGAAATTTGGGGTTGACTTGTTATGAGATGGTTGGGTTTCCTTAGAGAAACTCAGTCCTGGTGCCTTCGCTTGATAACCCCATGCTTGTTCTGAGCAAAGGACATATGGGGCGCAGGCCTGAAGGTGTTCAACAGCATGAGCCGTGGACGGTGGGTTCCAGAGGCAAGGATATTGTGGGGGGTGGGCCTTCTCAGTGGGGTGTGGAAGGAAGCTGAAATCAAGGGATTTAGGGAAGTGGAGCCTGGACCAAGTATAAGAGGATCCTTTAAAACAGGGATCCTGGGAGAGGGGCCCCAAGGCTGAGAAATTTTGAGAGGTGGGAGTCTCCCTGAGACAGGGGAAAGGTGAGAGATGGGGTTCCTACGAGGGGGCCAAGGTAGGTGGGCCCTGAATTAGGGGAATGATGGGAGATGAGGAGGCTCCTGGGAAGACTGGGAGTTGGGCCCCAGCCCTGTGTGGTCCCTCCAGCCAGAGGCATCCTTCTTGCCTCTTAGACCTCCAGAGGAAGTGGAGCCGGCCAGGGCAGGAGGACCTTAGCCTACACAATCCGAAACCTGGGTTACGTCCCTACTGGATCACCTCCAGGAAGTCCCTGCCCTCTCTGGGCCTTAGTTTGCCCACCTCTCTCTGGGAGTACTATCTGCACCAGATGGAGATGGCATTTCTGTGGCCTCCCTCAGAAAGTTCCAGGCTATATGTCCTGGGCATCACCTGCAGTGTGTGGCACATGTTGCCCCTCCCTGTGCCTTTTCTTTTTCAGACTCAGGCACTCATCCTCCAACCATTTTCTTTTTCACTCTCACTGAATCATGTGACTTCTCAGTACCCAGTCACCTGGCGCAGGCTGGAAAGCAGGCAGGCCCCAGTCCAGTTCAGCCCCAGCCCCTCCTCTGACTTGTGTTAGAAAGGCTGCCTTGACGACTGGAACAGCCACCCAACCAGAATGGCTTTGCAGAAGGTCTAGCTATTTCTAGTAAAGTCAAACACAGTCCATCCCATAACTGGCTCCCCCAGTCCTGTTATGTATCCAACAGAGATGCATACATGTGTCTTCAGAAGACATTACTAGAATAGATGTTCCTATCCCTAGCAGCACCCATTTATAATAGACAAATTATAATGTAAACCAATCCAGATGTCCATCGCCAGAAGAATGGATGAACAGTTGTGTTACAGCCATACCATCTGTGGAATATTGTGCAGCCCTGAAAAAGAGCAGGCTGCTGATAATGTCTCAGTGTGGATGGCTCTCACAGACATGATGTTGAGGACAAGAAGTCAGACAGTTCTAAGATTTGTCACCTCTCAGCTGTGTGACCTTGAGCAAGTCACTTCCCCTCTCTGTGCTTTGTGAGGATTAAATGAATTAATACATACAGTGTTTACAAGAGGGCAGAGCACATAGTGAGCGCTCAGTGATTCGCTATCATCATCACCATCATTGTGGGTCTCCCTGGGGTCCCACTCCAACATGGGAGGATTGCGAGTCTGAACCCCTGCCCTCTGTTCTGACTCAAACTTCCGTTGGGTCTAAAACTCTATATTCAATGACGCCAAGGTTCTGTGACTCCCCAGCTCACATCAGTCTACATTCCTGGGGTAGCATGAGTCACCCAGCACTGGGGGCGTGCTGTCCCGCCCACACTCCGCTCCAGAAAGCAAACAGGACACACACGTGGCTTCTCTCTCCCCACTGATATATTTGATAATTGTCCAGAACCAGAGATGGCATCAGCCGGGTGAGGGGGAATAAAAAAGAGCCCAGGGAGGGGGCTGGGAGGTAGGGTGAGGAGGAGAGGGAGAGAAACAGACACAGAAAAGAGAGGAGAGAGGCAGGGGCAGGGGTGGGCAGAGAAGCCAGCCAGAGGGGCAGAGCGGGAGAGAGGCAAGAGATACCTTGAGGGGTGGGGGCCGAGGTGAGGCCACAGGGAGAGAGGGCCCCCTTCCCCCAGAATACAAAATGGGGGGGACGGGAGAGGGCTGTCCTGGGCTTGGGGGGCAGGGAAGAGATGGGCGATGTGGTAGGGTTGAGGTCAGTAGTAGGTTTCTTTCTCCACCCAACCTGCAGAGACAAAGGAGGACAGAAACAGAGACAGAGAGAGAGACAGCAGCAGAAAGAAGGAAAAGGGACAGAGACACAGAGAAAGACAGAGGAGGAGGCCGGGAGACGGGGAAAGAGAAGGATTGGAAAAGAGAGACAGCACAGACGGAAGGGGAGGGGGAGATACAGAGAGTGAGGCCAGCGCTGGACAAGTCCCCACAGCACTTCTCTCCGCCTCCCACCTCCAGCTGCCCCTCCTCCCCCCAGCCTGCCCCCTCACCCCCGGGGTTCCTGCGCAGGATGAGTTTGCGGATTTCGTCATAGACGAAGATGAGGAAACTGTACGGGAAGGCACAGAACCACCAGCTGGGCCTGCAAAGACAGGAGCAGAGGGAGTCAGTCGTGGGGGAGGGACTGAGAGACGAGTCCCACCCTGTGCCTGTAGATGAGGGGTGCCCTGACCAAGGCCATGTTTTGGGGGCTGCAGAGTGCCCCACTGTGAGGATGCCCAGGGTGGGGGGCGCACAGGGAGGAGGCTGGATGGCACCAGCACAGGAACAGGGAGGAGGAGATGGGGTGGGAGGAAAGAGACACTAGGAAAGGTAGGACCTGGATCTATGGCTGAGGCCCAGGGCTGCAGGGTGCAGGGGGTCCTTGGGGTGGCAAGGGGCACTCACTTGAGAGGGTACATGCGGAGGGCCACGTCCATGCCGGGGCAGTAGGACAGGAAGGCAGCCAGGGCCGTCTCCTCAAACAGCCCGAAGATTAGGATCTTGTTCCTGGAGGCACAGGTGGGGAGGGGCTGGGTGTGGAGTACCAGCTCAGCACCCCCACCCCACAGGCACAGTCAAAGAGAGATGGCAAGAGACAGACACAGAGACACACAGTGACAGAGACGAGAGGCAGACAGACCCAAGGAGGTGGTGACACTGAAAGACAGGCGAGACAGACGGATGCATGAGTGGAGAGAACAGAGACAATTCAAAGCAAAAACACACAGTGCGGGGGAGGACACAGACAGACATGGCTGCCTCACTTCATGCCCTGCTGGAAGACTGAATTCCTCCGGGTCTTGCAGATGATCAGGTCAGCCCATTGCACCACCACGATGCTCACAAAGAAGGCCGTGTGGCATGTGAACTCCACCACTTTCCTCTGCTCGTAGGTCTGCGGGGGTCACGCCGGGCTGGGTCAGGGTGGCTGCAGTCCCTCCCAGAAGCCCCGCATCCACACCCCTGGGTGGGGCCCGGGTGAATCAGGGACTATAATTGGGTCCCCCAGAGCCTCTGATGTGTCCCCTTGGGAAGAGTCAGGGGATGTACCAGGAAGGGGAGGACTTGCAGTATCTGCGAGGGACCCCAGAGGACTCTGGAGAGGCTGGACACCAGCAGGCTTGGAAGGAACAGGCAGAGATGGGGAAGAAGAGAGGAAAGGCATCTCACTTGATGGGGCAGAGTGTGGCCAGTAGGCATGAGGCCCTCGAAAGGCAGGGCGGGGGGCACCAGGTGGCCTGGTATGCCTGGTGAGGGGCTTGATGCTGCCTGGGGGCAGAGGGTCACAGCAGGAGGCAGCCCACACGTGGCTGCAACAGCTCAGCTGGCTGCCACCGTGGCAGGGATGGGTGGGGCCCCCAGGTCTTCTCACCCACTGCTGCCCATAACTGTCCTCCAGGTCATTGATGGTGCGGTCATCCCAGTTCAGCCGGATGCCCACCAGGTTGCCAGGCAAGAAGCCATTTTCTGCCAGGATCACAAAGTACGAGAAGAAGCCACCGAGGGCCTGGATCATTCCTAGGGGGGGAGAGAAGGAAGATGAGGAGAGGCTTGGGTGGGGGCCAGCAGCCGGCCCAGTACTCCTGGGAGGTCTCTTGAAGCCCTCGCCCCCCCAGAGAGAGCAGGCCACCTCAGTCCTGCTGGAACATCACCCGGGCCTGGGCTCCCCAGGTGACCTGAGATGCTACCTGGTGGTGAGCACCTGGGGTAGGCTCCTGTAACAGATGCTCAGAGCCCTGCTCACCTAAGGGGGAGAACCTGGAGGGTCCCTCTCTCTTGACCAGGAAATCCTTGAAAGCCTCCGGGGCTTGAGTCTGATGGACCCTGTCATGTAGGAATGACCTCCCCAGGCTTCTGACAACTGCCATGAAGCCTCTTCTTGCCGGGACACTCTCAGAGATGGGGAGTTCAGCACCTCAGGTAGCAGGTGAAGGAGGGGGTAGGGTGGGAATCAGAGAGGTCAAAGGCTGGCCTTGACCTTCCCATCATGGAGGTGTGTGCAGCACTGGGCTCTGGAGTGGACAGCTGGGGCCACTCAGTGTCCTGTGTGCTCCTTGGCTGCACCCACAGACCTGTCCCCCATCTTAGTGACCAACTACCACTACTTCTAGTCTGCTCATCTAACACGTGATCTCTGAGTGCCCACTAGGGGCCAGGCCCTGGGCACTGAAGCGGGGACACCAGCTCCTCACCGATCTGCCCGTAGGCCATGCTGATGAGTCTCTCGTTGACCAGCTTGTCAGTGCGTGGGTTCCTGGGCTGTCTCTTCATGATGTCACTCTCTGCAGCCTCGTATGCCAAGGAGATGGCGGGGACCTGGATGGGAGAGGCCAGGTGAGCCAGGGAAGGTGGAGAGTCGCCTCCCTCCCGGGGCCCAGGGGCGGCCAGGGCTCACCATGTCGGTACCCAGGTCAATGCAGAGGATGGTGATGGTGCCCAGAGGCAGCGGGATATTGGCCATGATGAACAGCAGGAAGGGCGTGATCTCGGGGATGTTGCTGGTCAGGGTGTAGGCGATGGACTTCTTCAGGTTGTCGAAGATCAGGCGACCTGTGGAAGGGGCAGGCTCAGAACCAGGGTGCCCTGGTCCCTTCCCTGCCTAGTCCACCCACCCTTCCTAATGCACCCCTCTCCCACCTGGCTTTCCACACAAACCTTCCACTTTGTCCCCTGTACAAACTTTATTGAACTAAAACCACCTTGGGAAAACTGCTTGGCAGTTTCTATTAAAGTTGAACATCTTCCAGCACTAATGACTCGGGAACGCTACTCCAGGGTTTACACCCAAGAGAAGGGAGTGCTTACTGTCCACCAAAAACCAAGTCCAAACTCAGAACCAACCCCAATGTCCATCAAGGACTGGCCCATCCTTAGAAAGGAATACTGTCCAGCAAGAAAAGGCAGGAGCTACCGACACACCTAACTTCAGGGATGAGCCTTACACAGTCATCTTGCATGGATTGCATCTAAATGATAAGGTTCGAAATGAAACCATGGCACTCAAAGTCAGGAGAGGGATCATTTCTGTGTGGGGTACACAGGCTGAGATGGGAGCTCACAAAACCTAACGGGGACTGGACATGTCCACTATCTTGATGGGGGTCTGGTGGTTGCATGGGTGTGTAAACAGAGAGTGCATGCGTGAAAAGTCATTGAGCTGCTCAGCTTTATGTATTATGTCACGTCTCTACAAGAATTCAATCCAGGGCCTCCCTGGTGGCCCAAGGAGTTAAGACGCAACCTATGAAGCTGTCCTCAGCCTCTGCAATCTTTTTTTTTAAAGATTTATTTATACATACAAGAATTGGGGTACAGGCCAAAGTTGTGAGGGGTGAGAGGATTCATCAGAAATAGAGTGGGGGGGCCTCCCCGGTGGCGCAGCGGTTGAGCGCTGGGTTGCGAAGCTGCCCGCGGCCTCTGCGGCGCCGGTTCGATCCCCGGCTGCTCCCCGGCCACCGGAGGAGGGTCCCACATGGCGTGCAGACCTCTCCTGCCGCCCGCTGCTCCCCTCAGCGGTGTGCTTCGGTCCTTCTGCCTGCTCTGCTCCCCGCTCTGGCTCTGGTGAATTCTCTCACCCTCCCGCGCTTCTGACTGTACCCAGTGCATGTATAAGCAAAACAAACAAACCAGCAAACAAATGGATAAAGCATGCCTCTATAAAAAAAAAAAAAAAAAAAAAATTAAAAAAAAAAAAAAAAAAAAGAAATAGAGTGGGGACCAGAACAGGTGGATTGCCTGAAATACACTGCTGAGGGGAGCAGGGGGTGAGACAGGAGAGGTCTGCTGCACCATGAGGGTCACCTCCCTGGCCGGGGATCGAACTCGTGCTGCAGTGGCTGCGGACAGTTTTATAGGTTGCCTCCCAATCCCTTGCACCACCAAGGGGGCCCATAAATAACTAAATCTTCAAAAAAAATTCAATCCATACAATGTGTATAGAGTAACAGGAACTAAGGTGAAGTCAGCCAGCCCCTCCCTCCACCTTCCCCCAGGCGCTGAGGACGAGCCATAAGACCCACTGGGAACACGGAACAGAAAGGCCTGGTGAGCCCCTCTGTATCAGAGGTGCCCAGGTATTCACACCCGCAATTCCCTGCCCCTGCAATGTGCTGCCTTCCACACACTAGTTGTGTCTCATCTTAAAATATTTAGAAAACGATGACCAAAATGTTCTTGTACATAACCCAGTGTGCAGTGGGAGTGGGGGAGACAAAGCGAGATCGGCATGAGCTGGTAACTCTTGGAGTTGGGTGACAATGACGCGGGGGTTCCCAAGGCCGTGTGTGCTATTTGGGGGTATATGTGGAGATTCCTCTAGTGGGAGGGGCCTTGCTTGTCCACCTGTCCAGGGGGATCCTGTTCGCCTATGTGACTCCCTGGGCGTCTTCCTCTTAGCACTTGTCACAGTTTGTAATTCTGTTTGTTATGTTACAACTTGTTGAAGGCTGTTTCACCCAGGCCTTCCAGGGCAGGGCCCATGTCTGCTCTGCCCACAGCTGTATCCCCAGCTCCTGTGAGACGTGCCAGGTAGAAGCCCAATGTGTCTGGAAAGCAGGAAGCCTGTGTGTGAACAGGGAGGATGCCTCAGTGGCTGGGCAGGGGTTAACCATGGTCCTCTGGGGCTTAGAAGTCAAGGGCATTTCATTTGTCACATTAGGCTCAGTTTCACTCTCTGAATTCTCTTTTCTCATGAATTGTCTCTTACACCAGGGGCATTTCAAATGGGAGAGAGAAATGGCAGGAAAATGCACCACAGCCTGAACTGTGGTTATTTCTGGATGGTGAGGTTATGGGTGATTCCAATTTTCTTAATGCTTTTCCACATTTTCTATAATTATCATGAATTACTTTAATGACTAGAATAAAATTAAATGGAACAAGCGCCATCTGTGGCCTCATCAAGGCCCATCAGGAGGTGGTGCCTTTCGGGTCTGCAGCCCGGGCTCCCTGTGTCCCCCCCACCAGACGCCGGCTCGGCCTCAGGCTCTGGTTCCTTCACACTGCCTGTTTCCCACACTGCTTCTCCGCCTGCAACTGCCTTCCCTGCTGCTCCACCGGGCATTCCAACACGGCCCTGGGGACAGGTGCTACAGCCCTAGGGGCTCCAGAAGCTTCCCTGTCCCTGGAAGCTGGGCTGGGCAAAGGGCCTGAGGGTTCCCTCAACGCCCTCTGCTTCCCAGGTTGCATTGACGTGTCTTTTTAAAGTGCTTCCAAGTCTGTCTCACCCACCAGACAAGAGGACCCCGAAGTGCATCAGCTCCCTGTCCCCCAGGAGCCCCCAGCCCCATGAGGAGGGGTGATGGAGACAGAAAAGCACAGGCTCGGCTCACCAAGGACTGTGGTTTTCCAGAATCTCCCTGCCACTTGTGGCATTGCAGCCCTGGCCTGTTGCCCTCGCCCTTCTGAGTAGCCAACTCACCCTCCTCCACACCGGTGACGATGGAGGCGAAGTTGTCATCCAGCAAAATCATGTCCGCAGCCTGCTTGGACACGTCAGAGCCAGCAATGCCCATGGCCACCCCAATGTCAGCCTTCTTCAGGGCAGGGGAGTCATTCACACCATCTCCAGTCACAGCCACAATTGCCCCCTGGAGGGAGGGAGGGGGAGGATGCTCAGCAGCCTGCCCCCCACCCCCACCCCAGCCCAGTCCCTGCCCGGCCTCCAGGGCCAGAGCTCAGGCCCACCTGTCTCTGGCAGCCCTCCACAATGATGAGCTTCTGCTGTGGGGACGTCCGGGCGAAGACGATCTCGGTGTGGTTCTGCAGGATCTCGTCGATTTGCTCGGAGGTGAAGTCCTTGAGGTCAGTGCCGTGGATCACACAGGCCTTGGCGTCCCTGGGCAGAGCAGAGAGAGGTCAGAATGTGGGGGGGGCAGCACAGTGATGCCCAATGGACAGAGGGTCGGTCAGGTCAGGTCCACAGACAGGAGAGGCAGAGGACTCTGCGAGAGGAACGGGGGTCTCTGGGGGTCAGAGATGAAGGAAACGGGGGCTGGAGGGGGTAAGTCAGCAGGAGGGAGAGGGCAGACTCGGGAAGGACTCTGGGCCAGTGGACTTGGAGGGACAACCAGGGAAGGGGTGCAGACCCAGAGAGAGGCAAGCGATACAGAGACGTAAAAAGGCAGGGAGAGAGCATGGACACAGGCCTGTGGCTCTCGATGATGCCTCCTGCCCAGATGGGAGTTGCTAGGAGCCCATTTTAGAGAGGAGGAAACTGAGGCTCATGGAGGCTAAGTGACTTGTCCAAGGTCACACAGCCCCTGAGCAGCATGGCTGGAATGTGAACCTACACCTTGCTGGACTACCTACACCAGTGTGGTTGGACTACCAGGCTACCTGTCCTCACCCATGGAAGAGCAATGGGCTCCAGGGCTCAATCAAGGGAGCGGGGACCCACAGCTGGAGAGGGAGGTCTGGTGGGGGCGGGGGTAGGGGCTCACCGGGGGTTGACTTGGCTGACGGGGATATTGAGCCTGGCAGCAATGTCCTCCACAGTCTCGTTGCCCTCAGAGATGATGCCAACGCCCTTGGCAATTGCCTTTGCTGTGATGGGGTGATCGCCTGTGACCATGATGACCTGCAGCATTGTTTGGGGTTGGTCAAGCCTCACCCACTGGCCCCTGAGGCCCTGGCCCTGCCTCCCTGGCTGCCCAAGGCCACACCTTGATGCCAGCACTGCGGCACTTGCCCACTGCATCGGGGACGGCTGCTCGAGGTGGGTCAATCATGGACATGAGGCCCACGAAGCAGAGGTTGTCTGTGGTGAAGTTCACGTCGTCACAGTCGAAGGCGAAGCCCTTGGGGAACTGCTCCTCGGGCAGGTAGTAGTGGCAGAAACCTGGTGGCAGGGACAGGGTAGGGTATGAGGGTTCCGGCCTTGGGCCTCAGTGCCTCCAGCCCCAGTTCTCAGCTGTCAGTCTCCCCAGTCAGCCTCCTGGTCAGTCAACACTCATTCCCTAAAGATGTCCATTCATTCATTCATTCATTCACGTGCATTCTGGGACGCCTCATGGCTCCCAGGGTCTGGGCTGCCACCCTTCTTTGTCTCCAGGGGCCCTCCAGAGCCAGCCAGACCCCAGCCCCACACTGGCCCCGCCCATGGTGCCCACCGAGCACGCGCTCCCCCAGGCCGCCGAGCTCCAGGTAGGCATTCTGGAAGGCCTCCTTCATCTCCTCATCCAGTGGCTGCTCCTTGCCCTGCAGCAGGATGGTAGCGCAGCGGTCCAGGATGCGCTCGGGGGCGCCCTTCATCACCAGCAGGTAGCGGTTGTCGTTCGGGTCCTCAGTCTCGTGGATAGACAGCTGGGGACAGAGTGAGGGCGGCTGCTTGAGCCTGGCAGGGACCTGGAGGCTGAACGCATCCAGTGGGGGGAGAGGAGGGGTCAACCCTTGCCCACCAGAGCCACGGGGTCCAGGACAGACCACTGCCTGGCTCCCCAAAGGGCACTGCCCAAATCTTTCCACCTGCAATCTCTGTCTCCCCAACTCTTACGCAGAGATCTCTGCTTATCCCTACCTATTCCTGTCTGGCTCGGCGCCTCAGCTGTCCTTACCCTGACTTCGTTCACCCCACTACTCACCCACCACCGCGCCTGATCAGCTCACCTCTGAAACACACCCAGGTTCTGACACCTTCTCTCCTCCCACTGCCCCCGGCCCCGCTAGCCAGCAGTGTCTCTCATAAGGAATATCGATCGCAGCATCCTCCATACCGAGGACCCATTTCTGCCCTCCCCACCCCATATTTCCTCCCTAAGTTGTCAGACAGATCCTTCAAAAAATGTTGTCAGTGAAAAATGCAGCCACATTGGAACCCAGAAGGTTAACCACAGGGTGACCATGGAGCCAGCAATTCCCAGGGAATCACCCCAGAAACATACAAACCATATTCACACAAACGTCCATGAGAATGTTCACAGCAGCAGCATTCCTAGGAGCCAAGGGTGGTGGCTGTACAACCCTGGGGCTGTGCTGAAACTACCCAATTATACTCTTGAAATGGGCAAGCGAAGTATGTGCATTAGATCTCAATAAAGCTGATTTTAAAATTAAGTCAGTGCCCATCTCCCTCTGCTTGGAATCCTCCTGTAGCTCGCTCCCCCTCAGTGTCATACCCACGTCATCGCCACGGTCCCTGAGCCCCATGAGACCTGGTCTAGTCCTACCAACCTCACCTTCTGGACACACTTCCTGGCTCACTGCTTCCGGACTTTGGCTGCTTGGCTGTCCAGACATGTCAACACACTCCTGCCTTTGCACATGTGCCTGCTGCCTAGAACACACTTTCCCAGACACCTGTGGGGCTCCTCCCTCAGGACCACACCAGACATATTCTGTATTTCTTTGTGCCTATGTCTTTGCCTTCTAGCACTAAAGTGTAAATTCCACAAGAGGGGAAACATCACTGTTTCGCTCACAGCTGGGTGTATCCTCTGCACCTAACACACGCTCAAAAATTTTATTTGTTGAGGGCCTCCCCAGTGGCGCAGCGGGTTGAGTGCAGCACTGTGAAGCTGTCTGCTGTCTGCAGCCTCTGCAGCAGGGGTTCAATTCCCAGCCCGCCAGGAAGATACCCACATGGTGCGGCAGACCTGTCCTGTTTCGCCCTCCACTCCCCTCAGCAGTGTTTTCGGTCTGTCTGCCTGTTCTGCTCTCTGCTCTGTCTCTGGTGAATTCTCTCACTCTCCCACACCTCTGGCCTGTACCCCAGTTCTTGTATAAGAAGTTCTTGTAAGTTTTAAGTTCTTGTAAGACTTAAAAAATCTTAAAAAATATATATATTTGTTGAATGAATGAAAGACAGCTTGGCTTGTTCCCAATGTGCTGTAGGAAGAGGCTAGTCTTCTGCCTCTTCTCCAGTGGAGACCTTCTCCCTCCTGAGTCCACCTGTTCCTCTCCCCATTCAGTGGATACTACCATTCCCATTTTATAGGTGGGGAAACTGAGGTGCTGGGAAGACTGGTGTATCTTGCCCAAAGCTGGAGGGGTAAAGTGGACCATTTTAGGGGCATCCTGGAGAAACCCAGGTCCCGGCCAGCTCTCCTGGAGAGCTCAAGTACCTGGTACTTGTTGGTGGAGTTGAAGGGGATCTCAGCCACTTTCTTGTTGCGTTCCCGCATCAGTTTCACAGAACCAGAGGACAACTCAATGCACTTGAGCAGGGCAGACTCAGAGGCGTCCCCGGCCACATCCCTCTGCGGGGAGAGGGCTGTCAGAGTTCAGCAGTGGGGAGTGGGCAAGGCCAAGGCCAGGGAGTGGCCGAACCCACCTTGAGCACAGGGATGTTGTCTTGGCCACCCTTGAAGACAGCGCGATTGCAGAGTCCGGCAATGTGAGACAGGGCCACCCAGGTGTGCGAGCTCTTGTCGAATGAGGTACCTGGAGGAGGCATGTGTCAGGGCTGGGGGGAGGGGGGCTGTAGTTTCTCTAGCCTCGCCAGGGCCCAACCCTCACCTGATTGGTCCTCAGTGGTGTCAGCCTCGTGGATCTGGTTGTCAAACCACATGTGGGCAACTGTCATGCGGTTCTGGGTGAGGGTCCCCGTCTTGTCAGAGCAGATGGTGGATGTGGAGCCCAGCGTCTCCACAGCCTCCAGGTTCTTCACCAGGCAGTTCTTCCGGGCCATGCGCTTGGCTGTCAGCGTCAGACACACCTGGGGGGCATGCAGGTCAGTCACCGGGAGGCCTCCCGCAGGCCATGGGCAGGTTAGACCAGCAACCTGAGGCCAACCACCCACCTGCCTGGCGAAAAGGCTGGGGGCCGCCCCACCCCCAAATCCTGTACCAGAATGTTCACAGCAGCAGAGTTCATCACCATCCACAACTGAAAACACCCCAAACAGCACTCACGACGACAGAAGGGATGAAAGGATGGTGGAATAAAAGTTGGAACGAAAGAACAAGCTGCTACTCTCTGCAATCGCATGAAGTTCAAAAACGTGACGTTCAGCAGAAAAAGGGGCAGAAGCGAGCGCTCACACGGGATGATTCCACCCACGGGAACACAGGTGGAATTCATCTAGGCTGCTAGAAGCCGGGAGAGGGGTTACCCTTGGGTTGGGGGGCAGGGCTGAGCCCAGAGGGAGGCCGCTCAGGAGTGTCTCCCTTGGTGTTTGTTTTATGCATGTAAAGCCTTTTGACCTGGAGTAGCTCTGCATATGCTAATGTGGAAAGTAGCAGGATCTATTAAGTAAAAGAGTCAAGGAGCAGGACCTCATTCCTGGGTGAGCCCCTCCTCTGCCCTCGAAACAATTTATCACACGCACTGGCGCCTGCCCATGCACATCTGTAGGGTCAGAGCAGAGCAGAGCATGGGCTTCAGGAGGGGGTGGCCCTGGCTGGCTAGGGGAAGGGCTGCTAGTTTGTTTTTTAGCTGTTTTACAGTATTATTTAGACTTTAGGGGGTGAACTTCTGGACTCTGTAAGTTACCTTAAAGAGTGAGAAGATTGTTAGCCCTCTGTGCCTCGCATGACTATGCTGCTAACTCTGAGGCCCTGGTCCTCCTCATTCAAGACCTGGAGGCTCAGCCTCCGCAGAACAGGGCAATCAGGCCCAGCCCCCTCCTCCCTCAGACAGGGTCTGGGCCTTACAGTGACGGTGGCCAGCAGGCCCTCTGGGACATTGGCCACGATGATGCCGATGAGGAAGATGACAGCCTCAAGCCAGGTATATCCGAGAATGAGGGAGAGGATGAAGAAGGAGACGCCCAGGAAGACGGCCACTCCTGTGATGAGCTGGATGAAGTGCTCAATCTCAATGGCGATGGGCGTCTTGCCCACCTCCAGCCCCGAAGCCAGGGTGGCGATGCGGCCCATGACAGTGCGGTCCCCTGTGGCCACCACCACGCCCCGAGCCGTGCCTGCAGGCCAGAGGGGAAGGGGCAGAGTTTAGGGTGGGGCTCAGGGAGCTCCCTGAGGCAGGACCCTCCCACTGGGGCCACTTTTGCCCTCTGACCAGTGCCTCCCATGGCACCTACTCACCTTCTACGCAGTTGGTGGAGAAGAAGGTGATGTTCCGAGTCTCCAGGGGGTTGTCGTGAGTGCAGTCGGGAGAGCGGGTCTGGGGTTCTGATTCGCCAGTCAGGGAGGAGTTGTCCACCTGCAGGGTGCGTGCAGGGGGAGAGGGCTCAGGCCCCACCTGGGATCCAACTGGGGCACAGGCAGAAGACTAGGGCTTGGGTGGATGAATGGTGTCTGGAAGTCAGAGGTTAGGCTCTTAAAGGTGGAGAGGAAACAAGAATTCTTGAATTCTATGATATCTTTGGGTCTCTGAGGGGTTGCGCTGGGGGCTGGACTCCTGGGTCTGAGGGAGGGACCTGGGGGCCGGACTCCTGGGTCTGAGGGAGGGACCTGGGGGCTGGACTCCTGGGTTTGGGGCCTGGATCTGGGTCACTCCACAAGGGATCAAGCTGGGCCCCAGGCGCCGGGCCCACCTTGCAGCCGTGGGCTGAGATGATTCGAAGGTCAGCTGGGACTCGGTCTCCGCCCTTGATCTCCACCAGGTCCCCAACCACCACCTCCTCAGCATTCACCTGCATCTTCTCCCCTTCCCGGATCACCAGGGCTTGCTGGGGTAGAGAGGAGGAAGAGTCACCTCCCTGTCTACGCCTGCCTGGGGTCACTTGGTATGACCTTGACCACCTGGCCCCTTCTTGGTCGCCCTCACCTGGGGCACCATGTTCTTGAAGGACTCCATGATCTTGGAGCTCTTGGCCTCCTGGTAGTAGGAGAAGCAGCCGGTGATGATGACCACGGCGGCCAGCACAATGCCCAGGTACAGCTGCAGGGATACTTGGGGTTATGGCCTGCCCAGAAGTGGCTCCCCACCAGTCCCACCCCCAATTGGGTGAAATGTGGGAGGGGAGCTTTGCATTAATGGGGTCTGTACTTGTGTGTCTCTGCCGCCTATGTTTGAGTCTCTGGGTCTGTCCATCTCCCAATACTGGGGTCTGCCAGACTCTGCCTCTGTTAGAGAATCTGGGAATATGTACATCCATGTGGGTGTCTGTCTGTCTACATGCCTGGGTTTAAATTTACAGGCATATTATGTTTGAGTCTGACCGTGGGTCCCTGCCTGTCCCTTTCTGTTGGCCTGCTTAGGTCTGGGACTCTGGATCTGTCTGTCTGTCTAAGTTTTAATACCTGAGTCCGTGCTTGAGTCTCAGGTCTCTGTCTGTTAGCTGGTTATGCCTGCAACTCTGTGCTATCTCTGCCCATGTGTCTGGACCATCTCTGCCTGTGTGTCTGGACTCGACCATGTGTCCAGGTATGACTGCATGCATGTGTATATGTATACAAGTGAGCATCCATGTTGTTGGTGTGGGGTCTATGTTTACGGGTCTGCAGTTTCTTGAGCCCATGTCCCCTGTGTAGATGGATGATCCTAGCATATCAGCAGGAGGCTGTCCATGAGCACACTCACTCACTGGGTGTCTTTCAGGCCATAACCACCTGCTGGTGTTTGTCCCTGAAGCCACTGAGGTCACACATCCTGCTGTGCGGCCTTGGACAAGTGACTTGACCTTTCTGAGCCTCAGTTCTCCTTATACCACCTCTGGTCCATCCCTTGGTGATTGTGAAAGTTACATGAAAGAAAGGAGGAGACTGGGCCTTGAAGAGTCTAAAGGGATGGGGGGGGAGGGGGACATGCATGTGTGTCCTTAAATGTCTGTCCCTTGCTCAGGGCAGGGTGAAGGACACTCACATTGTCACCAGAAGGGTCATCCTCGGTGCCCGCCTGGATGCCATAGGCCAAGAAGCAGAGAATGGCCCCGATCCACAGCAGGATGGAGAAGCCCCCAAAGAGCTGACGGCAAAACTTGACCCACTCGGGGGTGGTGGGCGGTGGTGTGAGCGCATTAGGCCCGTCCCGGGCCAGGATCTCCTGAGCTTTGCTGTGGGTTAGACCCTAGGGGGACATAGGACTAGCATGGACCCCTCCCTGACCACCCATGGCATGCCAACGCTTCATGAGAACATCCAAGCACCCGGGGGTCCACCCGTAGCCCCTCCTCAGACTCAGGAGCCCAGGTCCCCAGCCCTCCCCCTCAGAGCCAGAGCCCAGGCCCAGCCCCCCGCGCCAGCACACCTGCACACAGTCTGTGTTGTATTTCCGGCAAACCTCTTCCACTGACATCTTGTGCTCTGTCTGAGGAACAGGAGTTTGGGGGGAGGCTGTGAGAATGGGCAGGGGGCAGGGGTGGGGAGGGGAGGCCTCTGGGGGGTGTGTGGGGAGCAGAGGGCAGGGCTTACCATGGCCACCTCCTTCTTGAGGTCATCCATGTCTCTGCTCTTGGTGGCCTTGCCCTTCTTGGGTGAGCTCTTGTCATCTTTTTTGTCCTGCGAGGTGGTGACAGGATAGATGTCAGAGCCAACAGACTGCGGGCGAGAAGGGGTGGCAGGGGGACCCCAGCCCTGCGCCCCATTCTCACCCTGGCCTGGGGCTGCCTTTGGGGGCCTCAGCCTGTCTCGTGGGGCCCATCTGTGTCTCCCTGAGTCTGTCCTGTGTCTCTGGGTGAGAGTCCCTTCTGGCTCTGGGCATCTCAGAACCTGCGAGTCTTGAGTCTGTCAGTGGAACTCATTATCTCTGGGTCTCTGTCCCTGAATATCTCAGTGACTCTCTCCTTCCTGTGCCCATCTCTGAGGACCCCTCCCCTTCACTCTATGTGTCCTTTAACTCTGTTTCTCTGTCTGTCCTGCTTCTTTTCTGTCTGCCTGTCTCTCTCTTAACCTGTCTCTCCAGGTCTCCAATCTGTGTCTGTCTCATTGTTCTATTTTGTCTCTCTCTGTGTCACCTTATCTCTCCGTCTCTGTGTATCTCTGTCCCTCCCTGACCTCTCTCCCTCATCCTGTTATATTGTCCGTTTCTCTCGCTCGTGTTCCCTCCCCAAGTCTCCCTGTGGGTTTCTCTGGCTGAGTTGGCCTCTCTCTGTCTCTCCATCTCCTTCTCTGGAACTATCTCTGAGTCTGTCTCTGCGATTTGGCATGTTGGGGCCTGGGGCCTCTTTTAAGCGTGATTATTGTCTGTCTCTGTGTCTTTCTCCATCCTCCCCTGCCTTGCCTGGTCACCATGTCGTTCTCTCTCGAGTGCTCTCCTCTGAGCTACTCAGTGTGTCCTTATCTGTCTCTGTCTTGTTTCAACCATCTTGTCGTGTGCTCACTATCTCGCTCTGCCATCTTCTCTCTCCCCCGTGTCTATCGTGCATCTGTCCTTCCGGCTCCAGGCCCCTCTGTCTCTCTCTACCTCTTCTGGACCATGGGTGTCTCAGTCTGTCTCTCAAAGGACCCAGCAAATCTTGGGAGGCCCCACAGGTCAGGCAGGAGCGGGAGGAATGGGCATTCCAGGTGTGGGTCACAGCAGGGATGATGGCCTGGGGCTAGCCAGCCTGGCGGGGTGGTAGCCAGTCCTGCAGGCCTCCACCAAGTGGGAGTGGGTGGGAGCCAGGTTTGAATGGGGGGTAGGCGGTCAGGTCTCTGGAGGACAGAATAGGAACTGGCCAGGATTTGGGGTGTGGAAGCCCCAGACTGGCTTGAAGTAAGTGCACTATGAGGGGGAGCGACTGAAGTTCCTGTTTGGGGCAGATGAGGAAGCTGGCAGGAGAGGGGAGGGGAGGTGGGTGCTGATAGAGGGAGGGCAGATCTACTGGCTCAGCGCCAGGCCAGGATCCCAGGCTCAGGGAGGCTCAGCACTAATCCCCTTGTGACCTTGTAGAGGGCCAAGCAGCCTGCAGTCTGCCCCCTGACCAGGAGGCAGAGCCTGGGGGGCTATTGGGAGAGGCTACAGCCAAGAGGCCAGGGAACCTCTAAGAGGGCTGAGAGGGTGGGAGGGAGGCTTGGCCTTGGGCCAGCCCTGCAGCGGCTCTGCGGTCTGAAATGAAAGGAGGCAGGAGGCTCAGGGAGCAGAGAGGATACTCCTTAGACCCCATGCCAGGAGGGTCTCAGCTTCCATACAGAGGTAGACCCAGAGGTGGGAGATGTGGAGATATAAGGTCATGGGGTCAAAGTAAGTAATGAGGGGGTAGGTAGCAGAAGAGAGATCTGCAGGAGTGTGGGGAGGAAACCAGTTGCCCAATCCTGAAACCTTAGGGTGCAAGTTGGTGTTTGGGTCCCTGTGAGGTCGAGACATGGGACCCAGGGACTCTTTGGATCTGAAAAAGGAGAGGAGTCCAGCTCGGGGGCTGGCCTCCTGGGTTTCAGGGAGAAAGGCTGGGGGCTGGATTCCCGTCTGAGAGAGGAGGGACAGGGGTATTTGGACTCCAGGGCTTGAGGGAGGAGGAACTGGGGGCTGGATTCCCATCTGAGGGAGGAGGGACTGGGTGTGGGGACACTTGGGTCTGGAGGAGGAGGGGGCTGAGGACCCCAGTCCTTGGCAGGCAAACCTTGGCTCCGGCCTGCCCTTGCCATGACCAGACTCCCTTAGGGGGCAAGCTCCATCTGTTGGAGGGAGAGCTGAGGCTTTCCCAATGAAGGCAGGAGGCCCAGATGGGCACACTGCAGGGCGGGAGCACCTCCGAGGGTGGGGGACACGCCTGTCTCGCTGCAGCCCGCCTCTGCAGCTCCTCGCCATTTTCTGTGCTGTCCGCCTCCCCCTCACACCCGCCCACTCTGGCGGTCTCGGCACCTTGGCCAGGCTCTCCCTCCCTCTCTCTGGGTGTCTGCGGCCAGCATCTCTGCCCCTCTCTCCCTGCACCTCCTTCATTTCCCCTCTGCCTTCTCCAGCCATCATTCAGGCTGACTTTGGTTGTCTCTGTCCTTGGACCTCCTGAGCTCAGCCTCAGTTTGTCTCTCTCCATGTCTCTCTTTGTTCCTCTATATAGCTCGGCCTGTCTCTCTTTGTCTCTTTCTCTCTATCTCTTTTAGAGTGTCTCTGTCTCTGCCCCACATGTATAAAGTGTCTAATTTCTTCTCTGGTCCCCAATTCTTTTCCTAAGACTCCCCCCCCCCTTCTTCTCTAAGGCATTCAGCCTCAGTCCTCTCCTCCAATCTGCCCATCACTTCCCTTCCCTCCATCCCACTTACCTGGAAGCCATCACTGATTCCCACCTCCCCCTTCTTTCTCCCAGTGCTTTCTCCACCCAATTCTTTTCCCATCCCCCTCTTCCACCCCACTCCATAGATCTCCAGCCCCATCCCCCACTCCCATCCTTAGGCCCATGAGCCTTCATCCGCCATCTTTCTCCTCATCCCTCATATTCCCTCTCTCCATCAGCCTCTCCCACCCCAGCCCTCTCTCTTCATCCCACCCATCCCAGCCCACCTGCCTCCACCCCCAGACCCACACCCCATGGCCCTGCCCCAGACGGGAGGGAGGAATCCAGGGCTGCAGCAGGGGTCAGGTGGTCAGCCAGGGAAAGAGGTGAGGCGGCATCTGCTGGAGAGACTTACAGACGAGACAAGGACACACGGACATAGGGGCAAGGGCACAGCCAGGCATGCATGACACCCCTCCCCCCAACACACACACATCTGCACATGGATGCCCCCAACCAGGCACTCAGATTCCTCCCATGGCTCTCCTGCTCCTCCCAGCCTCCCAGGTGGGCTCTCCCAGATTAGGGGCTGGCCACACTCTGCAGCCTGGGGCCGCGCCGCACTGCGGAGGCCCCCCATCCAGGTCTGGAAGGAGACAGAGAGGTCATCTGGTGTCTACCCATAGCCAGGACCTGTCTCTACCTGGCCAGGGAAGCAGAGGGGCTTCAAGACCCCCAGACACAAACACCAGCTCTCAGACACACCCAGACGCGGTGGCAGATAGTCAGACACAACTGGGGCCTCACAATTGCAAGTCGAATGCACTTGCAGGGCCTGCCCGAGCGAGCGCACACACGCACCATGCACAAGCACACATGCACACGCATGACACGACCAAGCATGCAACCGCGCCAGGTCAGGCAGAGGTGCGAAGGGCCAGCCCCTGCCCGCCAGGCCCCGCACACAAAGACTCGCAGACATGCGCCACAGACCCCCGCCGACCCTGAGGGGAGGGGGGCCGGGGTGGGCGGCTGCCCGGAGTCCGTCAGTGCGGCCACGCCACAGACCCGCGGGGCCGGCCGGCTCGCGGGGTCCGGCAGACCTGGCCCAGGAGCCCCGGCCCCCCGCGGACAGCCAGTGTCACCGGACCCCCGAGTCACCCACGAACACGCAAGCACCGCCCGGCCGGCCCGGCACCTACCCCCATCTTGGCGGCTCCCGAGGAGAGACGCGCGCGGGCGGGGCGGGGGCCGGGGCAGGGGCCTCAAGGCGGGCTCCGGCGCGGGCTCTGGCTGGGGGCTCTGCGGCGCCCGCGCCTCGGTCCGCGCGTCCGTGCGGCCGTCAGCCCTGCCGCGCAGAGTCTGCGGCTCCGCGGCCCCCGCCTCCTCATATGCCCGCGCTCCCGGGGGGGCGCCGCGGGCCAATCAGAGGCGCCGCCGCCCTGACGGACGGCCCGCGGCCCCGCCCCCGGTACTGCAGCTATCCTCCCCGCCCCCAGTCTCTGCAAAGTGGCGGCGCTGCCGAAAAGGGGAACGCTGCGGGAGGGGGAATCCCGGAGACCCCCGCAATGTGGGGTGGCGCCTCTAAAGAGGGGGCGCTGAAGGAGGAAGAAACTCCCAGAAAACGCCGCAATGTGAAGGTGTACCACCAGGGAGAGGGGCGCCGAAAGCCCCTTAAATCACTGCAATAAGGCAGGGGACCCAGAGCATCTCCCTCCGCAGTGAGACAAGGGGGGTGCGCTGGAGACTATATGGGGGTGCTTTTCAAGAGGGGGCGCTGGAGGGAGCACAAGAAGCAAGGAAGACCCCCAAATGAAGGGGGAAGCTGGAGAGGGCCCTAAGACCCCTCCAGCCCCCCGCCATGGCAGAGGTACCCAATGAGACACAACTGCACAGGCTCATCACAGCCAGAGGACTTGGCCAAGCATCACTCTCGGCCAGGACCATCAGCCAGACAGCCAGATGCTGGGACACTCACACCACCCCATCACACACCACCGGTTTCACAATCACATTCCGTCACACACCAGCTTGTTCCCTCACACACACTTGCACACCCCACATAGAACCACAATCAGTCACAAAGCATCATGTAGATCAACACACCTCTCAGAACACACACATCACACACTCCATGACACACAACATTACCTCACACACATCACACACCTGGCCTTGTACCATTGCACATGGACCCAAGAGCCAACACACGTCCACACTCAGCACTGCGCACACACAGTCCTCGCTTTTTCTCTACACACCACCTGAGCTTTGTGGGTGCTTTTGCACATTCACACAGTATCACACACATCATCACACACAATCCTCCCCAGTGTATCCAGCCATGAGCCCGCAGTGAAAATTGCCAAATTGTTGCCGATTGTGAATGACAAGACAAAAAGGGCACACAGAACTACACATAGCCCGAGAATTCACAGAAACAGATCACACACCACCATCCCACACACCTCCCACGCCACACACATTACGTATTGCCGCGTTATCATGCACAACTTTGTTGTACCTCCCAACACACCCCAACGCCCCCACTCACACACTGCACACATCCATCCCTGCATGCACATGCAGATGCTCAGTGGCCCCCACACCCAGGCCTGCCACATACACACAACACCCCATCAGCCACCCACTGGAACCTCAGGAGTCACCGCCTCCCACCCACCCCTCTTCTTTATGGGGAACACCCCCAGATACCACCTGGAGATGGTAGAAGGGGCAGAGAGCATGAGAGCCCATCTCTGAAGCTCTCAGAATGTGGGACCTTTCCCACTAGAGGAAGGAGTGGGAGACACAGGCAAGGGGCATAGTACAGGGAAGCTCGGTATAGGGAAGAGGGAGAAGATTAAGGGCCTACGGACAGGAAATGTGTGAAAAGCTGGAGACCAGAGTGATATCACAAAAGCACAAACAGGAAGAAGGATTGGGGGGAGGGGGAGAGCTTCAGAGTCACAGAGAGATAGACCAAAGAGAAGGAAGCGGTGAGTTTTGTGGTTTTCTCCAGCACCCTGAGCCTCATCCCAATCCTGTACTCTGACCCATCCCCATCCCTCCCTGCAGTCTCTAGTTGCCATGGTAACAGGGAGCCCGAATATGCAGCAGCAAAGGAGGCTGGGCTTGCAGACCTGGCCTGTCTCCATGGAGATTGGGGAAGGAGGGAGAGAGCCATATCTTTTAACCCAGGTGCTTGGCCTCTAGGCCCACCTCCCCAACTCTGCCCTCCTCCCTGGGGAGAGAGGGTCTGTCAACATATCCCTCCACTCTCTGGACAAACTGGCTGCAGGAATGGGCATGGACTATGCAGAAAAGCTTTGGGGGGGGGGACGACAGAGAAACCTGGGGTGAAGGATATCATGAGATTCTAGGCTTTCTCTTCTTGCTCTCTGTTGGGATAAGGGAGACCTTGTTCCCCCACACCCCACCTCAGACACAGGCTCATTACCACCCCCCACCATGCACTCCCTTCTCAGACACAAGCGTGGTGAGACTGATGACTGTGCATCGTGCTCCCAGCGCGAGGCTCTGCGGAAGTTGTGGGGGGAGGAGGGAAGACTTAGGAAGGTCACAAGGATGGATGGGGACAGGGAGCTCAGCATGAGAGGCATAAGGAGAGACATAAGCGGAGACACAGACAGAGTCCAGAAGCAGAGAGAGGCAGATATAGACAGACAGACAAAGACAGAGAGACCAGCAAAGACAGAGATGAAAAAAAACAGAAGGAGGGAGAAAGAGCAACAGAAATACTCGGTGAAGGTGACAGAGACACAGAGACAAAAGAACCAGGCACAAAGAGGTCTGGCAGCCCATGGAGACTCAGAGATAATGACTGGGGAGAGACTCAGAGCAGAAATGGGGTTAGGGAGGAGACTCAGAAATGGGGAGACCCCAGAGGCTATCAGCCACGTGGTACTGGGACAGAGAAGGGGAGATAGCAGAAATGCCTGCAGTCATGTTCTAGTCACCTGGACAGACTGAGACATTGACTAGTCAGAGACACTGACTAGTCTGTAAAAGAGATGTGGAGACAACAGCTGAGGCGCAAGCTCACCATCCCCCACGGGCAAATATCGGGGACTCAAAAGGGGCAGAATGGAGACTGGAGCCGCTGTGTGCCAGGCAGAGTGGCCCACCTAAGAACCCCCTGGCAGGCAGGCAGGCTGGCAGGGTGGGGGAGATGGAGCAGGGCTGCCAGCCAGGCCCACCACCAGGCCTAGTGCTGAAACGGACAGCTCCCGAGGGGCGGGCCCAGCCCGTCCCTCCCTCTGCTCCTCAGTGGGGCTGTCCTCGCTGCCCTGGCCCCATCTAGTCCTCTAGGGCACCTCCTCTCTCTCTCCTCCACCTCAATGTCTGCTTCTCGCCATCCCAACTCCCTTGCTCTTACTCTCCCCGCTTCACCTGTTTCCACCTCTGCCCCATCCCTCCTGGCTCCATTCTACCTCACCCTTTCCTCTCCTCATCATAGCATGCCCCCCTCCCACCATCTCCCCCCTGCTTTGCCTCTGTTTCTTTCCCTATTCCTCTCCAACCCTCCTCATCGTCTCTCCCCATCTCTCCCCCATCTCTGGCTCTTCCCTTTCTGGCTTTCCCACCCCCGCCCCGTGTCTCTCTCTCTCTCTTTCCCCTTCTCCTCGGCCTCGTTTTGGCTCTCGCTGTGTGACCTTCACTCGTCCTTTCTCAGCTGCAGTTTCCACAGAAACCTCCAGTGGGGCGGCGAGGGCGGGGACAGAGCGCAGACCCACCCTTCTCTCTGCTCCACCAGCCCTCAGCTTCCCTCCCGCACACGACTGGGATTTCTCACTTCCTCCCTTGGGGGCCGGGGAGGTACATATTCGGCAGAAAGAGAGGGTCACAGTCACAGACAGCTGAAGATGGCCTCCGGGACACACACACATGCACACGGATGACAAAGTCGGCAAGTCACCCCAGCTCAAGCACACCCTTGCCACCATTCGGGCACCCCAGGTGCCACCACGCTGCCGCCGAGTAGTTCTCTTGCCCTCCCCTCCTCCAGCCCCATCTGGTTTGTCTTTCTGTGTCTCCTTTCCGCGCGTCTCCACCTCTACAGATCCCCACATCTCTCTCCATCTGTCTCGGGGTCTCTGTCGCAGCCTCCTTCTGTCCTAAGGGAAGGTCAGTGGGGAGGAGGCAGCGGCTGGGACCTGGGCTGCCTGCTGGTGCGGGCAGGGCTGAGCGGGAAGAGGGCAGACGAGGCCATCCAGGGTGTGGGTCTCAGCCACCCCCCAGAGCCCTCACACCTCCAGAAAATGAGACCCGGGTATCCCCAGTGTTGGGGTTTTGTTCTTTTTTTTATTCCAACAGGGGCCGGGGTGTGGCTGGGGGAGGGATCTCATAGAAATTCTGAGGTTTCTCCCCAAAAAAAAGAGAGAAAGAGAAGAGTCGAGGGGCACCAAGGGATACCCATTTGCCCAGAAGCCCTCCCCTCTTCCGGAAGTGGGGAGGGCTGCGTCCAGTCTTGGGGGGCCTGAGCATTCCCAAGATGGGGTTCTCCCCGCGGACTGCTTCCCGCTTCCGGGAGCGGCTTCCGCAGTCCGGGCCCCGGAGTTCTCGGCTCCCGCGCGCCCTTGGTCCGCGGTGGGGGGCGGCGAGCGGGCGTCCGCGGCGCCCACCGGCGAGTCCACGAGGGGGCGCACCAGGCTCCGGAGCCGGGCCTCGGACTTCACCAGAAACCGAAGGCAAAATCGCGGTGTCCGGGCACAAGTCCTGTTCCTCGCCCGCTGGGGGGGCGGCGGCGGCCGGGGCCTGGGGCGGACTCCAGTCCTGCGGTCAGTCCGGGCGCCCGGCCGCCCGCCCGCGGTCACTCGTGCTCGGCCAGCTCGCGGGGACCGGCGGGGCCGGGGCGCGGTCGGGGCGGGCTGGTGGCCTCGGCGGGGGCGCCCAGGACGCGCGGGGGCGCGCCGGCCCCCGAGGCCCGCAGCGCCTGGATGCGCCGGCACTCCTGGCAGACGCGCACGTGGGTGCAGGGGGTGGGGGCGGCGGGCCGGGCCCCCCGGGCGGCCCCGGGTCGTCCAGGAGGCGCTGGGGGCCCCCGTGCGCGCCGCCCGCGTCCCCGCCCGCGCCGGCCGAGTAGAGCTTGCCGTTGCTCAGGCGCATCTCGCGGACCGCGCGCAGCGACAGCAGGGCCCGGCTCGGGCCGCCCGGGCGCCGGCGCCGGCGGGAACGCGACGTCTTGCGGCAAGACACCGCATGCCGCAGCTCCTGCAGCATCTCCTGGCACACCGACACCTGCGGGCGGGCGGCGGGGGCGGGGGTCACCCTCCCGGCTCTGCTCGCCGCCCCCCCACCCCAGGCCTCAGCGACCCCTCTTCCTCTTGGCCTCTTCCAGCTCTCTCCAAACTCTCCCCTCCTCCTCCCCCCTCCTCACGCCTTCCGAGCTCTCCCCGCCCTCCAACTCCTTCACTTTTCCCGGCGGCCATTTTCACCTCCTCTTCCTCCCACCATCTCACTTCCCACCCACTTCCCTCCCGGTTTCCTGGGCTCCCGTGCTGCTGTCTCCCCTCTTCTGTCTCCTCTCCACTCCCGTCTCACTGGGGCTTGTCCCTGAACCTGCCCTTCACCGTCTCTCCTCTCTTTGCTGGTCTTTTCACTCCAAACTTCCCGATGGCCCCTAGGCCTTCCCTTCGACTTGGTTTCCACCCTCTGCCTCTTACTCAAGCAGCTGTGATTACTAGGCAAATTCAGCCAGGGCCTCCGGTGTGCCAGGCACTGTTCCTGGCACTGTGGATGCAGCAGAGAACAAAGCAGAGAGAAGCTCCCTGCCCTCCTAAAGGTTCCATTCCAGTGGTGATGACATGTAATGTCGGAAGTTCCAGGGTGATGGGTGCTTTGGAGGAAAATTAGCCAGGAGCAAGAAGTGGGGAGTAGTGACATGGGATTTTGAGACTATGTTAGGGGATAGTCACTGAGAGGGCCTGAAAGGTGGGGGGAGCAGGCAGAAGGCTCAGCAGGACATGCCAGTGTCTCATGGCTGGGAATGGGGTGGTAAGGTGGAGAGAGGGTGACATGGGGCCATTTGTGCAGGCCCAGTGGCCACTGTGAGCACGGGCCATCTTTGAGTCAGATGGGCGCCACCAGAGTCTGAAGTAGAGGACCACTATGCTTTCATGGCATCACTCTGTGCTGTGTTAACAGGCTGCAGGGAGGCCAAGGCCAGGAGGAAGAGGCCCATGGGGCAAGCTGCTCCTGACACCCAGGGCAGAGATAACAATGGCTGGACCAAGGGGATGGGGCAATGTTGGCATGTGGGGAAATTCGGACGGTGGCGCCAACAGAATTTGCTGCGGTCAGACAGCAGGGGCAGGCGTGAAGGATACCTCCACATACTCTGGCCTGAGCAACCATAGTGATGATGTGGTGGGCGGATGGGCAGGAACTGGATCGGAGTGAGATGTCTGTATGGAGCTGAAGTGACAGGCCTGGGTTCAAGGTCCCTGTGTGAGGTACACATTTGGGGGTATGGCAGGCATCTCCCTCACACTCCCATGTTCCCAACCTTGTAGAGTCCCCTCTGCCTTTGTATCAAGGTCGCTGTGTGACCAATACAATCAGCCTGGTCAGCTGACATTGTGGTTTCTGCCGGCTCCCTCCTGGACCTCTGGCTCTGGGGAAAGTCAGCTGCCACCCCGTGAGGACACTCGAGCAGCGTTTGGACAATTCGAGGAACTGAGGCCTCCTGCTAAATGCCATGTGAATGGAGTATCGATCGTGTTCTTTGTTTTCTTAAAGCATCTTCGGATGCATTTATGTCTTAAAAACCTTCCTGGCCAGGAAGCGACTGCTCCTTCCAGAGCTAGTGATTCTTAGAGAGCTGACCTTCCTCGCACACAAACTTACCGATCCCAGTGTCTGCTCCCTGTCACCCCTTTTATCTAACTCTTACACTCCAAGCCAGTATTTCTCCTGCCCTGAATCAACCCAAGGCTTGTAGCAGACAACTCGAGACCATGCCCCTAACCAGAGTCCACTGCTTTTGCCCACACCAGTCCTAAGCTGCTGCCTCTGCCCACCTGACCTCTCCTGTGGAAACTCCAATGGCAGCTCTGACCTAGCTTGCTCCTGGCTCCTGCCACGGCCTCACCAAACCCAGTGCTCCCCCTGTGGTGCTGTGTGGTGCCTTGTGCTCCCTCCCGGGAAATGTAAATAATAAAAATCTTCTTGGCCTCTCTGTGTCATTGCTCAGTCACCTCCATACGTTACAACCCCACAGGTACAGTTCGAGGCAGTAAGCCAGCTTGGAAGTGGATCCACATCCTCCAGCCCTGGTCAAGCCTTCAGCCAACATTGTGACCGTGACCTCCGCAGAGACCCACCCAACTAAGCTGTTCCTGGATCCCTAACCACAGAAACTGTGAAGTAATAGAAGTTTGCTGTTTTAAGCTGCTAAATATTGGGTCATTTGTTACGTGGACTAGTAGATCATGAATATAGGAAGGCGAGCATGTAACTGGCTACGCTGGATGAGATCACCAGGGGGGTGGAGGAAAGCAGAAGAGAAGCAATCAAAGGACCAAGCCCTAGAGCCCCCAACGAAGGAGTAGCTGGAGAGGCAGGAGGAAAATGAACAGCCAGTAGGGAAGGGGGTGTTAGCGAGTGACTGCGGTGCTGAGGCCCTGTCGCTACCTCTGTCAGCTGAGGCCCGAGACTGGCACTGGGCTTCAGATGTGGAGGTCACTGATGACTAAAAGTGGCTTCAGGGGAGAAGGGGGGACAGAATCTGACTGGACTGTGTCCAAGAGTGAAGGAGAGGAGAGGAACTGGGAACGGCAGGGGTCAACTAGTCTTTCGAGGCTGGAGGGGAAAGGGAGAAAAAGGGTGGTGGCTGGGAAGGGAAGCGAGGCCAGGGTTCCCTTAATGGAGAAACAGCAGCACATTTGTATGCTGACGGGCTTGAATCCAATAGAGGAAACTGATGATGCAGGAGGGAAGGAGAAAACTGCTGAAGGGTGTCCTTGGGAAGGAGAAGGCAGTGGCAGAGATGGGACACGGGTGGAGGGTGCCTCGGCTAGGAGCGAGGTGGATCATGTAGAGTTACTAATAGTGCGAGTTGAGAACGCAGGCAGTGGGTAGATGTAGAGGTGGCCCAGGCAGTGGCTGCATGTGGAGGTGGCTCAGGTAGTGGCTACAAGTAGGGATGGCTCTGTGCCTTTTATTCTGACACCTCTGCTTTTTCAGAGGGGTAGAAGCAAGGTCATTAGCTAGAAGTGAGAATGGGGAGAAGAGATTGGGAACTGGTGGAGAGCGGGGAAGGTCAGAACCGGCTAGGAGTGCAAGTGGGTCAGGAAAGCTGGAGGGCAGCACATCTGGGCAGCAGTGAGGACCTGCAACCTGGAATATGGCGGGCGAGCAGCGGGCAAGTCTGTGCTTTCTTGCAGCTGCTGTCAGCTGCCTTTGTCTCCATTTCTCCTCTGATTTCCTCTTGTTTCACTACCTCTGCCGCCCCGCCATGTGCATTTCCTGTGGCCCTTCTCACCTCCTCTCCCCCGTCCTCATCTCTGCCTGTGCAGCTTTTCCTCCTCCGTCCTTGTCCTTCCTCCAGCCCAGGTTCTCTGTCTGACCTCTTCTTCCACTCCCTTCACCCCTGGAGCTCGCAGGGTGCTCTCCTGGCCCCTCCTTGTCCTGTACATTGTTCCAGTAAGGCCCCCCGTGCCACTGCTTCATGCCTGACACGTTGGGGACCCCATCATTCTCTGCACACACCCCCACACCACCTCACCTCTTCAGATTCTGCCGACCTCCTTGTGGACCATATGAATTCCATGACCGCCACGAAGACAGCAATGATGAGGCCACAGATGAGCACGACAAATATACCACCTATGTTCTCCATGCCCAGGCCTGCGGGCGGAGGGGAGAGCCGCGCAGTCAGGCTGTGGGCAGGGGCTGCATGGGGACTTTCAGGGTGGGCACCGCGTGCGGGATGGCTGACCTTTAGCTCGATGGTCCTCCTCCTTGGGGCATCGGCCTCCCTCCCACCACTTGCGCTTCAGGATCTCCAGCCGGTTGTTCTCCTGAAGCTGCAGGATGGCCAGTGTGATCTCATCCCGGAACGGGGAGCCTGCACCGGGTGGATGAGGCGTAGACGGCCGTGAGGGCCCGAGTTCTGCCTACCCACTCTACCTGCTCCCTCGCCGTGGCTTCCCTGCCACCTGAGATGTGCTCCCTGAGTGGGCCAGGCACCACTACACCCCATGTCATGTTTGTCACAGTCTCCGTCCTGCGGCCTCCCCTCACCACCACCCAGTACCCCAGCGGACAATCTCAGAAACACATTTGGGTCTCCCTTGTGCTGCAGACTCTCCAAGAGCTTCCCCTCGCAGCCAGAACAAAGTCCTCCCCATGCCTATGAGATTCTGCATTCACAGGCCTGGACACCCCATGCCTACAAGGTCCTGCATTCACCAGCCCAGACACCCCGGGGCCCCTGGCACCCCCTGAAGCTCTCTCATCTCCAACCACACTGGCTCTTTGGATTCTCCAGGCACAGTTCCACCTTAGGCCCTTTGCCCAGAATGCTCCCACCCTCACTTCTGGCAGGGATCTCTGTTTCCAAGGTGCCTCCACCGGGGAGGAAATAGGGGGTGTCTTCTCTGACTAACTTTAAAATGGCACCAAACACCTCACTTCCAGTCAGCCTCTTCCCCTTAAACCACTTCGAGCATCTGTCACCCACTGACACCATGACACAGCTACGTGTTTATTGTCTGTCTGTACCCCTGGTAGAAGTTGGGGGGTGCAGCTCCCTGCTGTTGCATGACAGCATCCAGCACAGTGCCTGGTGCAGAGGGGCATCCCCAGGTCTGCCAAACGAGGGAACGGATTCCCGGCACCACCTCGCTCCTCCCACCCTCAGATCCTCCCCAGGATGCGTGGGCCCCCGGGAGCCCATGTTATCGTCTGTGCTCATGTCTTCTGGACCACCTACCACATGTAGGGGCGAGGGCGAGGGGGGAGTTTGGGGTCTATAAGGCACCTATCGTGTGCCAGATCTTTGATTTACAGAAATTATTTCAATGAGACAGTGAGGCAGGTACGACCCTGACTGTTTTCTCAATGAGACAGGTGATGTTCTTGCCTAAAGTCAAGTGCTGAGTCAGGAGGGGGCTGGGATTTGATTCCAGGGCGGTGTGACTCCAGAGCCTGCCCCCCCAGAGCACCAGGCTACACGACTCCCTACAAAGCTGCTAAGATTTGGGGTAATTTGTTATGCAGGCGCAGGTAACTAACGCAGCAGCCATAGGCATATAGACAGCTTTACAAACGAAAATGACAAAATCGGGTGACAAAATTGGTGGTGAATTTTCAGCACCGAGCCCTGGAAAAGTAGATGTTGAAGTATAAATTGGCACCTCCCTCCAAATCTACCTGAAATATCCATCCATTCCTCCCTCCTTCCTTCCATCTACCTAGCCATTCACCCAACCACCCACTACCCAGCCACCCAGCCACCTGTCCACCATCCATTCATGCAACAACATCCATCATCCATTGCTGAGAGCCTGCTTTGAGTCAAGCGGTGGGGTCTGGTGCAGAGAATAGGAAGTAAATAAAAACTAGGTCCTCACCCTCGAGGGGCCCGTGGGCAAGTTGGGGAGGCAGCTAGGCAAGCGTCCTGGCCCACATGGGCAAGCTGTGCATGCAGCCTCCCGGGGCTCCCCAACCATTCCTGTGGGGCTGGAGCCCGCTATACCTAGGCCCAGCTTTGCAGAATGAGGTTGCAGAGACTCAGGACGGTGATGTCACTCACCCAAGGCCACACACAACACACCAGCCTGCCTCAGAGAGGGCCTGGCCCAGTCCTCGGCCGCTCCTGAGGGTCCCCACTGCCTTCCCCGGTCCCACAGCTGCCTTACCCAGCGGCATGCCGATGCCGTAGCCCTTGGTGTCGAGGAGGCCCCCTATCTGGGTGAGGTTGCAGTTGAGGCGCCGGTGGTACTCGTTCATGGTGGACTCGAGCAGGAAGGCATAGCGGGAGTTGAGGACGCGGGCGATGCCCTCTTCTGTGCTCTTGACAAACACGCTGGGCTGCTTCGACTGCATGTAGTTCCACATACGCTGGTACGTTTGGTACCGCGAATTCTGCAAAGAGGGGGCATAGGGGAAGTGGGGTAAGGGTCTTCCCTCCCCTGCCTTTCCCCCGAGCCCTGTCTCCTCAATTGGCAAGCATGAAGAGATCAGAGGTAGACAGAAAGACACAACAGAGACAGACAGACAGACTGTTCAAGGCCAGTTTCAAGTCAGCCACACACCTACCAGCCCAGTCAAGACAAGGATCAAAGGTCTCTCTCTTCTATCCCTGGGTCTGGCAACTCACCCAGCCTGCCTTCCTAGCACTCTCTAGCCTTGTTCACTGACGCTGGGAGCAGACACTAGACTCCAAATCAGCGCCGGGGCTGGTTCAAGGAGGGCCACGTCCATGCCAAATGGGACAGCTTACTTGCTGCTATACACCCGAGGGAACCTTCTGCGAAGTACGCCCTTGGCAAGTCCCAAGAGGGGGTGTATGTAGGCCACTACCATTCCCCCCAGGCTCTCTGCCTCTTCCACAGAAGGTCTCGACACTGCCCTTCCTAGATTGTCACAGGCCCCTCCTCTGGCCTCCCACCTTGGAACTGGTCTGAGCACCCACCTTGGGGACTTGTGAGTCCACCCCTCCTTCCTCTCTCCAGACCCGTGGTCTACCCCACCGGCCTCAAAGGGAACTTTCAGCTTTAAGAAGGTGACCCCTCTGCTCAGTAACCATTCCCATCTCCCCACTTCCTGGGTCCAATCAGCTATCCTGGCATCGATGCCTCAGCACCCCCTTATCCAAACCCCTTTGCCAGACTTGTTTTCTTTTTGACTCCTTCCCCTCACCCAGAATACATGGGGACAAGTTCCCTTCACCTTGAAGGGAGTCAGCATCCTCTCTGTTGGCTTATTTTCCTGACCCTGCTCGCAGCCTCCTTGAACCCTGTTTCTTCTGTCCAGCACTGATTCAATATCGATCTCATATCTGCCTTCCTCCCCTGCTCCCCAGTGAAAGTCCAGCCAGACAGCAGCAGCCCCAAGAGGGTACAGGCATGTCTTCTGCTCCCCAGCCTCTTCGACTCTCCCAATAGCCAGTCCCTCTGACCTGGGAGGCCCTCCCAGTGCCCCCCTGAGCTGCTGTGCACGGCGGGCATCCTGGCACCCAGCCTGGGCGGCTCCGGTGACCCCACCTGGAAGAAGGTCATGGTGGAGCCAGCGTGGATGGTGCCGTACTCAATGTTGGTCTGGTCTGCCAGGTCGTCGGCTGACTCCACGGGCACCTCCATGCGCTGCACGGTGAGGAAGGCGGCCAGGTTGGCCGTGTAGGAGGAGATGATGATCAAGGTGAAGGCCCACCTGAGGGGTGGGAAGGGTGAGCCACAGGCTGGAGTCACCTCTACTCCCCTACCCCCATGGTTGTGTACTCCGTTGTCAGTGCTGCCCTCAGTGACCCCAACATCTAGAAGGCCCAGTGACTGCCAACTAGTGGAAAGACTGGGAGCACAGATTCTGGAGCCAGACTCTCTGGGTTTAAATGTTGCTTCCAAAGACTTCCTCTTCCAGATATAAGAAAATAAGGTGGTCTAGAAAGATCCTTCCACTGTGAACACGGACAACTGGACATAACTTAGGAAACTGTTTATAGAGACATAGGACGGGGGGCCTCCCTAGTGGCGCAGGGGCTAAAGACAGTGCTATCAAGCTACTGCCAGCCACCACAGCACAAGTTCGATCCCCCGTCGGCAAGGAAGGAAGCCACATGGCGTAGCAGACCTCTCCTGTCTTGCCCGCTACTCCCCTCAGCAGTGTATTTCAGCAGATATGCCTGCTCTGTTCCCCACTCTGTCTCTGGTGAATCCTCTCACCTTCCACACCTCTGGCCTACACCCCAGTTCTTGTATGCATAAATAAATAAATAAATCTTTTTTTTTAAAAAGACATAGGACAGCAGGCACAACGGGACCCCAATCCATAAGAGAGAAACAAACGCAGTGAGCCCCATCATAGTCTAGGCTGTCTGACTGGATTTAATGGAGAGAACGCGGAGCCAGGAAAGGAAACCCAAGCAGCACAGCAAACTTGTTGAGTTAGTGAGAGGTCAGGGAGGCCTGATGGCTGGAATATGAGGGACTGCATACCTGAGAGGAGGGAGCTGCACAGAGAAGGGGTTCCCAGTATCGGCATGAGGTCCCCTTGGGTATTTGGCTGAATATCTGCCAGTATATTGCTTATACAGAACTCAAGAACAACTGTTTAAAGAGAGGTCAACTGTTTAAAGAGAGGCTCCCATACTCAGGGGAATGATGTGTCAAAGAAGAAACAGTTTTTGTGTGAAACAATTTTTTTCATACAAACAGCGCTCACACAGGGCAGGGAATCTTTAAGCTGCTTCCAGTAGAGTAGAGGGAGTTTACTGGATACATGACACATTCCAAACAGGACCACCTAGAGAGTTAAGTTAGCCTGAGAACCAGACTCTGTGACACCTGTCCCAAAAGAGCTTAAAAACAGGCCTGGAAAAGACGAAAACAGTCCACAAGTAACATAACTGCCTGCCAGGAAAAGCCCAAGACTCTTTAAAGGAATATATTCAGCCATGTAAAGAATGTAAAATGCGTGATACCAAGAGAAAAATCATCAATTGAAACAGCTGGAGTTTGGCAGAGATGATGGAAGTAGCAGACAAGGGCACTGAACAGCTATTACAAATATATTCACAACACTCAGGGATATAAAGAAAAACATGAATATAAAGCACACAGATGAGATGAGGCAGCAGCGAAGAATGGGGGGGCTGGGAGACAGTAATCTGACCTATCTAAAATGAAGCACCAGGAAGAAAGAAATGACTGACAGTGAGCACAGAGGTTGAGTGACCTGAGGAATAATACCAAGTGGTTTTGCATATGTAACTGGAATATCAGAAAGAGAGGAGAGAAAGAGGGGTAACAGGAACAAAAGTTAATGAATATTATAAACTTGCAGAGCCAAGACGTCAAGTCATATATGCATACTTGTACATCAAGGGGCATATAATCAATTGCCGAAAACCAGTGATAAAGAGAATGTCTTTAAGGCAACCAGGAGGGGAGAAAATACACCACACAGAGGCTCAAAGGTGAGAGTGACAAGCAACTTCTTGCCAGAAGGTAAGCAAGCAAGAAGACAATGCAACGACCAAAAGAAAGGAGTCAACCTGGGCTCCCATACCCAGTGGAATATGTGTCAAAGAAGAAACAGTTTTTGTGTGAAACAATTTTTTTCATACAAACAAAATTAATTGCCAACAAACCTGCTCTTCAGGAAAGGTTCCAAACTGTTCCTCAGGTAAGGGGAAAAGAGTTCTAGATAGACATTTGGATGTATGTGAAGAAATGAAAAGCATAGAAATGGCAGGTGTGTTAGTAAATATAAAAGACATATTCTTGTTAGGAAAAATTCTTTACAAGACATTTACTGCGCACACACACACACACACACACACACACACACACACACCCCTAATACACCTTGGGGCTCACCAATATGTACAAGTGCTATATATAGCAACAGTAGCATAAATGGCGGATGGAGATGGAAGTATCTGTGTTAAGAGTGTTACATCATTTTTTTTTAAAGATTTATTTATTTATTTATACAAGAACCGGGATACAGGCCAGATGCGCGGGAGGGTGAGAGGATTCACCAGAGACAGAGCGGGGTACAGAACAGGCAGACTGACAAAATATACTGCTGAAGGGAGCAGTGGGCGCGACAGGACTCTCGCTGGCCGGCATTGAACAGGCGCTGCAGAGGCTACAGATAGCTTCACAGCGTTGTGCTCAACTGCCTGCGCCACCAGGGGAGGCCCAAGAGTATTACATCTTATGGGAAGTAGTGTAATGTCACTTTGGAGTATTTGTAATAAATCAAAGATGCACTTTATAAACCCTAAGAAGCTACTAGGAAAAATGAAATAGAAGTATAATTAATAACTGAGTAGTGGACTAAAACAGAGTCCTAAAAAATCTTTTTTTAAAGATTTATTTTTACTTATTCATGCATACAAGAACTGGTAACAACTGGTAACTGGGGTGTAGGCCAGAGATATGGATGGTGAGAGGAATCACCAGAGTCAGAGTGGAGTGCAGAACAGGAACATGTAATGAAACAGACTGCTGAGGGGAGCAGCAGGCAAGTCAGGAGAGGTCAGCTGTACCATGTTGGTCAGCTCCCTGGCCGGGGATCGAATTTGTGCTGCAGTGGCTGGCAATAGATTGACAGTGCTGAGATTCAACCCCTGTACTACCAGGGAGTCCCTGAATCCTAAAAATCTTGATAAACCCAAAAGAAGGTAGAAAAAAATGGGAAGAGGGAAATGGGACAAATAAATCAAACAGCAAGTTGGTAAATCTAAACCCAACCCAATCAGTCTTTACATTAAAGGAGTACTCTCCTGCCGGGTTCGCAAGCTCTGACCCACAGGCCTGCTCTGACTTGTCTGTTTCTGTACAGTCCACAAAGTAAGAACAATTTTTACATATTTAAATGTTTAAAAAAGAGGGCCTCCCTGGTGGCGCATGGGTTAAAGTCAGCACTATCAAGCTATTGGCAGCCACTGCGGCATGAATTTGATTCCCAGCCAGGGAGCTGACCCACATGGTGCAGCAGACCTCTCCCGTCTTGCCCACTGCTCCCCTCAGCCGTGTATTTTATTAGATCCACCTGTTCTGCTCCCCACTCTGTCTCTGGTGAAACCTCTCCCCCTCTGCACCTCTGGCTTACACCCTGGTTCTTGTATGCATAAATAAAAATAAATCTTTAAAAAAAATGTTTAAAAAAGAAATCAAGAGAGGAATATTCCACTACAAATAACATAGACAAGGCAAAGTCCAGTGTCAGTGTCCATGAATAAAGTTTTATTTGGACCCAGCGACAATCATTCATTTCTGTTTGTGCGTGGCTCTTTTAGCACTAGAGCTACATGGCTGGGACAGAGACCTGGGGATCTGCAAAGGCTGAGCTATTTACTATCTGGTCCTAAACAGAAAAGGCTTATCACCCCCTGCTCCAAGGCCTGAGTGCATGCCACCTATAAGAAACCCACTTTACATATAAAGATGCAGGTAGTGTGAAAGTGAAAGGGAGGGGAAAGACATTCAGTTACCCTTGAACAACATGGGTTTGAACTGCATGGATCAACTCATGCCTGGATTTTCTCGGAAACAGACACCACTGACTGACAGGGTCAACAAATACAGTTCAGCACTATAAATGTATTTTCTATTTCTTTTCTTTCTTTTTTTTTTTTTTTTTTTGTGGGACCCTTGCTGGTGGCCAGGGAACTAACCAGCACTGCAGAGGCTGCAGGCAGCCTCGCAGCCCAGTGCTCAACTGCTGTGCCACCAGGGGAGGCCCTGTATTTTCTATTTCTTATGACTTTCTTAATAGCACCTTCCTGTCTCCAGCTTGCTTTGCTGTAAGAATATATTGTGCATGTAACATGGGACTTATGTGTTCCTCAACTGTTCATGTTATCAGTAATGCTTTCCAGCAAACAGCAGTCCATCAGTAGTGAAGTTTTGGGGGAGTCGGATGTTATATATGGATTTTCAACTGCACAGGGAGTCAGCACTCCTAATCCCTATGTTATCCTGGGTCAACTGTACTACAGAAACACTAAGCACAAGAAAGCCAGGGGCTAGATAAACTGAAAGTAACTTCGGAACAAGGAATGTTACCAGGAATAAAGAGGGACATTATAAATGACAAAGGGTCCTGTTCGTTAAGAGGACATAACAATCCTAAATACTTATGCCCCTAATTATAGAGCTTCAAAATTCACAAAGCAAAAATTGATAGAACTGAAGAGAAACGGATGTAATTTCTCCACAATTACAGGTGGAGATTTCAACACTCTTCTCTCAATAATTGATAGAACAAGTAGACAGAAAATCAGTAAGGACGGAGGAGATTTGAATAACACTATCAACCTACGGGTCCTCACTGCCACTTACAGAACACTGCACCCACCACCAGAAGAATACAGAGGCAGTCACCAGGGCAGACCATATGCTCAGCCACAGAACAAGTCTCAAGAAATCTGAAAGGATAAAAGTCCTAGAGAGGATGTTCTCTGACCACGATGGAACTGGAAATCAATAATAGAAAGATCTCTGGAAAATCCCCAAATCCCGGCCCCGCCACTGCCTACTTGTGTGACCTTGGACTCACTTGAGAGGTAAGTACCTTGTAGGCTGCTGTAAGAGGGAGTCACATCGGGCCCAGGGCAAATGCCCTGCAAGTGTGCGCACTCATCCCAGTGGCTGGGGACTGATGGGGAGAAGAGGAACCCCCTGGTCTGGCTATGGGACCCAAAAGCAGTCGCTTGTCTCACCCTGGCCCTCTCTGTCCTGGCAGGTGAGTGTGGCTGGGCTCCCTGCAGATGGGACACATACATCTGCGGGGCCGGAAGACAGGAAGCTGCTGAGAGGCCTCCCAGTCCACCCCCTCTTCCAGCAGACAAGAATGAAAACAGCAGCTGTGCTCTGCCGGGCACATGTGCACAGAGCTGTGCTAGGCACTGGGTGGGGGTGGAGTGGAGGACAGCGGATGAATAATACTGCCTCCTGCAAAAGAAAACCCATCCCTGACACCCAAAAAGCCAGGGTCTGACAAACGTCCCCGGAAACCAAGCCTCTCTGAACCCTTCTCGGGGATTCACACTGTCATTCACCCAGGACAAAAGCATTCAGTGCCTGGCACACAGGTGCCGCCTGAGACACCGAGGTGGTGGTGATAATGGGGGAGATGAGGCTATTCATGGACAGAGGGGGTCTTGTTTGGGGGGAAGGATGTGAGTTCCATTTGGGGATGCCTGTTGGACACGCCTGGTGAGGATAGGAGATGAGGAAAAGCTAGGGAACCCCAGGATCTAGCACCCCTCAGGAGGTGTCTGAGGAAGGCGCTGTGTTCGGTGGACCAGAGTGCAGGAGGGGGCACCCTGTCCAGGCAGGGCAGCCCCGTCTGAACAGGGACCCAGCACATGATCACCTGAATTTAACTCCATGGTACTTCTTCCAGTGTGTTTTTTTGCATGGTTATAAAAGGAATGGAAATTTCTAGAAATACACCTATTGTTTAGATGGAGGAACAACTGTTCTGTTTGAACCACTGCCGAGAGCCACTCGCCATCTGGGGAAAGCACATCTCAGCCAGCAGCTCTGCTCCCCACATTTTGAGTCACCAAGTTAAGATACTTGGATCAGCTGCATTAGCAAACTCTCACGTCCATGGTGATCTGTATTTGTACAAAATGCTCATTGGCCAACTAGTCTGAAGTGTCAAGTTGCAGGTGTTGGCACAATGCTATTAAGTGGTCCTACTACTCACAATGCTAAAAGCAGCCATCCTAAGTGGGCTCGGCCACCAGATGTCTACAGTGT
This sequence comes from Talpa occidentalis, assembly GCF_014898055.3. Taxonomy (NCBI): domain Eukaryota; kingdom Metazoa; phylum Chordata; class Mammalia; order Eulipotyphla; family Talpidae; genus Talpa; species Talpa occidentalis. Next base: position 42,707,321 of record NW_023601754.1, read on the forward strand.
CTTCTGCCTTTGTCCTGGCCCAAGCATTTAGGTATTAATTTATCATAAATCACCCCCCTTTCTCTCCTTTGTATTGCAATTAGGGCCTTTTATCAATTTGTTTTAAATTACCTTTAAGTTGCTAGGGAATTTCATCAGGGGAAGAAAAGATTTTACAAAATATTTGTCAGAAGGGCCTCAGTGTCTGCAGCACTGAGAACTTGCTGGTGTGGAGAGGGGAGGATGGTGAGGTCACCAGGGGACAGGAGCTGAGGAGGCAGAGGGAAGCCAGGAGGACATGGCAGTGCAGAAGCAAAGCGCTTCTAAGAAGAGGGTGGCTAAGGAGCACATTGGACCTAACAATGTGTGTGACCCTAGAGTGGGGAGTGTTGGGGGAGAGGCCAAGCTGTGGGCCAGATCTGAAGTTTTGGAGCTTTCTTGCCAGGAAGGTGCGAGGAAAAGCTGACCAAGGACAGTGGCAAAGAAGAGGCTGAAGAGATGGCCTGGGAACCAGACTGGAAGGGACAGGCTCAGAGAACAGCAGAGAGGGAGGTGGGGGCTACTTCATGGGACTGACGGAGGGAGAGCCTTCCAGACCCATGAGGAGTCCTTCGCCAGGCTGCCGGTGGCTGTGGCCCATGAGGACACGGGAGATGAGAGCCCCAGGAGGCGGGTCCTGGCCAGGTCACAGCACTCAGGGGACAGCCAAGTGCCCAAAGATGGAGGATCCACTATGCCAACCTGGCTCCCCGGCCAGGATCCACTATGCCAACCTGGCTCCCCGGCCACCACGTCACATTTGGAGATTAACAGGCTGAACAGTGAATGTGCGGGAGGACTCGGGGTGGAGACCAGAGTGAGCCCAGGGTGAAAAGCTCCAGTGAGGAGGGGCACACAAGGGGGGCCTCCTGGGTGAGTCTCGGGAAGTGGTGGTGGAGAAGTGGGTCCCTGACCCAGGAGCAAAAGTGGGTGCCTGCAGAGAGGCGGACCCTGCCTGTCCTGGGGCCTTGGCCAGGTTTGTCGCATATATAGGTCTCCTTGGCTTTTTCGGCTACCTCCTCACATTAGTGGCCCCCTCCTGGCCTAGAATGCACCCCTCTCCCCTCGGCATGGAGGGGTCTTTCAGCACTCAGCCTGACGTATCTCAGAAAGTCTTCTCCGCTCTCCTGTTCTCTATCGTGGCACCACTGGGTCACCCAGTAGTCCAGACCACATGCACCTGTTAACATGCTCATACTGCAAATGTTGATAAATTTCACTTGGGGTGTGGAATAGGCAGGTAATCGCAGATGTGATTAGGCTAAAGTTCTTGAGGTGGGAGAGTGTCTGGCGGGCCCACGAGGGTCGTTAGGAAGGAGGAGATCAGAGTCAGAGAGCTCATGAGTGAGGGATGCAGGGCCAACGGCATAGAGTCTCCCCCGAAGCCGCAGAAGAATCAGCTCTGACCACGCCTGGGTTGCACCAAAATTCCAGTCAGACTTTTGACCTCCAGAAATACAAGCAACACATTCTGTTGCTCTAAGCCACTGAGTTTGTGCTATTCGATGCAGCGCCCATAGGAAGCTATAGGAACATCTGAAATGATGGCAACCCAAAACGTTAAAAAAAAAAAATCAAGACCGCCCCCCACCTTCAAAGCCCGTGGACCAAGCGAATTGCCAGTGCCTGGGAGTCAGTTCTGCTTTACTGGGAGAAAGAAAAAGCCTGCCCGTTGAGGTTAGTCTCGATGGGAACAAGCTTCGAATCACACATTATCTTTCGGGCATATTCTTGGCATTAAATAGGATGGCCCTGTGCTCATCTGTATTCTCAGCATCTCTGCCTCTGGAGAGCTGAATCTTCACCCAAGTGCCTGGCCCACAGAGGGGCCAGACCAGCATCTGTTGAAGGATCACAGATGTCTGAACTCTGACTGGTGGGTTGGTGGGGAGGGAGACACCCTGAAAGGAGGCCTGATGCCTGGGATGCCCAGGAGGGCTCCCCACGGGCCTGAATGAGGGGCAGGGCTGGGTTACGACAGCAGCCAGGGCTGGCTGGGGGTGGGAGGGAGTGACTGGGGGCACTAGATGAATGCAGGATCGTTAGCAAATCGCTCCTCCCTGGGTCTCATCTTCTAACCTTTGACACAAGGAGAACATCGCTGTCCTGAGCACTCTCCTGGGCATTCTGCTGTTCCAAAGAGCTCTCTGAACTGCAGCCAGGCCCAGCTGCCATTTAAGAGATAGGCAGCAAGTGCAACGCTTCTGGAGTCAGGCCAGAGGGACTGAAGGTGGAAGCGGAGGCCGAGGCCAAGGGATCAGACAAGGACGCCGGGTGGAAAGGCCGGCCAAGTATCTCCAGATCGCCTGAATTTTCAAGAAGAGTGAGAAATCTGGACGTGGGATGAATTCACCCAATATTTAAATGTCGCCAGCTAATTCCAAAAAACCTTAAACTGTGGGCCAAACAGACACCATGAGTTGTCAGTGTCTGCTCTTGGACATGTGGCTTCTTGGAGTTTGTCTCAGGGCAAACTATATCTTGTCCAATTTCTGAGTCCTGGTGCAATTTTGGGGAACAGGTGTCCCCATCTGAGTCTCAGCTCTGGCCTCTGCACAGTGAAGACTGTCCTGGATCGAGGCCTCAGCGGCCGCCAGGGTCATGTCCCTAACAACCAGGCCGGGGTCTGCTCATTGCCCTCCTGTCGACGTCATGACCCCACAAAGGCCTCACCGAGTCCTTCCAGGCCGAGACATGGCACGTTTATCCCATTTTCCAGATGGGAAGTCCAAGATATGCAGAGGAAGTGGCCGACCCAAGGCCACACAGCTAGTGAGTGCAGAGTTGGGGCTCACCCCCTCCCATCACATAGGTGGTGCCTGGGCCTCCCCAGCCAGCCACACAGAAAGCCTCTCACCAGACTCCACTGACGCAGCGTGTGGACAGCGCCCGGGGCATGATCTCCGAGCCCTGCTGCATGAAGCCGCCCACGGGGAACCAGAGGCTGTTGCCCAGCGTGTACTGGTTCTCCAGGATGTGAGGGCGTGCCCGCAGGCAGGGATGTGGGTTATACCACTCGTAGGGGCTCAGCCTGCGGAGAGACATGGTGGGAGGGTGAGCAGGGCCAAGGGGGGAGCAACAGACGTGCACCCCAGGCAGTGGACTCACCTGGCAGCCAGAAACAGGACGCAGCTGACAGCCAGGTAGGCAAGAAGCATGAAGAGCCACACAGCAGGAGAGAAGGGGTCCAGGAAGGAGAAGTAACCGGGCTTGCGGCCCTGGGGGAACAGGGAGCGAGACGGTCACCCTCACCTGAGCTTCCTCCCAGCCTGGTCCTGCCTTGCCAGGGGTCCAGGAGCCCCGGCCAGCCCCAGCCTCTGCTCCCACCCCCTCCCGCCAGCCCCCAGACCTCCACGGAAACCATACCATGTGCACTCGGTAGAGAATGCTGATCCCCAGGGTCATGAAGGGTTTGGAGAAGTCGATGACCTTCTCCCGCTCAGCTGTGATGGTGAAAGCGGCCACAGCCAGGTCTGCCTTCTGCTGGAGGGGAAGCCGGGCAGGGGTGGGGTGGGGGGTGGCCAGGGAGACAGATGGGCAGTTAGAGAGAAGCTCACCGAGAGAGAGCACGGAGGGGTCAGAGGCTGAGTCTCGAGAGGAGGGGGAGGTGACCAGGAGCTGCAATGGTTTCAGGGGTCATCCTGGGCCCGAAACTGGACCCTCGTCAACACATGGCTGCTGAGAGAGGCTCCCGTGGCCTCTTCTGCTCGGCTAGCCCGCTCTTTCCGACCGCCCCATGGTCCCGCCAAGCTCATCATGGAGGCCCTGCTTTATAAAACCCCCTCCCAGGGCTTCCCCTGGTGGCGCAGCGGTTGAGTGCTGGGTTGTGAAGCTGCCTACAGACTCTGCAGCGCCAGTTTGATTCCCGGCCACTGGCGAGGGTCCCACATGGCGCGTAGACCTCTCCTGCCACGTCCGCTGCTCCCCTCAGCAGTGTGTTTCATCAGTCTGGCTGTTCTGTTCCCCACTCTGGCTCTGGTGAATTCTCTCACCATCCCGTGCTTCTGACTGTACCCAGTGCTTGTGTAAATAAATAAAAAAATCTTTGAAAAAAAAAAAACAACCCTCCCAGCCTCCAGGTGTGGAGAGAGATGACAGCTGAGGTGGGGGTCCAGATGCCTGCTTGCTGACCCACTTAGAATTCTCTTCCCCCCTCAGTTTCCCCTTCTGCCTTCAGTTATCAACAGGGAACAGTTCCTGGGCACTTCCTATGTGCCAGGTTCCATGCTAGACAGCACTTTATACAGACCACCTTGTAATTCCTCCCCACTGCTCCCTGAGGGGCACTACTAGGCCCATTTTACAGATGGTGAAACTGAGTCTCAGAGAGACTCGGATTTGATCTTGGACTTCCCAGCCTCCAGAAATGTGAGAAATAGGGGCCCCTTGGTGGCGCAGGGGTTAAAGTCAGCACTATCAACCTATCTGTAGCCAATGCAGGAGGAGTTCAATCCCCAGCCAGGGAGGTGACCCACTTGTGCAGCAGACCTCTCCTGTCTCCCTGCTGCTCCTCTCAGCAGTGTATTTCAGTAGAACCGCCTGTTCTGCTCCCCACTCTGTCTCTGGTGAATCCTCTTATGGCCCCCTGCACCTCTGGCCTACACCCCAGTTCTTGTATGCATAAATAAATAAAATAAATCTTAAAAAAATGTGAGAAATAGATCTGTGGTTTATAGGCCGGTCTATGATATTCTGTATCCCCACCTTGCAGCCATACTGTTCATTCATTCACTGATACACTCAACAAATATTTTCTGAATCTACTCCTCCAGTGAAATGCAATTCTAACTTTGTGGATATAGCAGTGAATAGAGACACATAATGTCACACAGCCACTAGTGCAAGGGAGAATAAAGCAGGGCAGTGCAGTGGAGACAGCCACACACTCCCCATCACGAGTGTCTTAAGGACAAATGTACAGGGAAGCCAGGACCAGCATGAGAAGACCTGGGGAGAGGGTTCCAGGCTGAGGGGGCAGTGGGGAGACCTAAGGTGGGAAGTGATGGTGCCCAGGGTGGCTGGAGTGGGAAGGGAGGGGTGGGCAAAGCAGAGTCTGGGGACCTTGCAGGGGCTGGGTTCTCAATAGGTGGGTGTGAGTGGGTGTGAATAATGGGATGAAGTGACCTGGTCACCATGAGCACAGATCACAAGGTCAAGGTAGCTGACAATCCACCGCGAGATGCTGTGGCAATGAGCATGGAGAGAGGTGGTCAGATTTTGGGGGGGGGGTTCATTCAGAAGGGAGGACGGTCTGATCCTTAAATGCCGCAAGTTCTCTCTAGCTCATTCCAGGCCTTCAGAACTACCCCCCATCTCCTCCATCTCACTCTATTTCCCAGCAGATGACTATTTTCTCAGAGACTTCCCTCCCCGAGGGGAACCTGACAGTTGTTGAATCTATGGAAGGGTATCAGGAAGAATCCAAATGATGAGCCACTTGTAGAGACAATAGGGGGGCTGTCTAAATGCCTGAAATCCAATCAAAGCACTCATGATTGCCCTGAGCTCCAGGGCCACCCTCTGCATCAGCTCCTTGCAAAGAATGTTTCCGTTTGCCATGGGCATCCTGCCAGGCTCTGCCCATAGGGGGCGCTAGAGGGAGGTGGCAGGCAGGAGGGAGCTGCAGCTCCTGCTCTATTTTTGGAGCAGATGATTCTCGTTTGCAGCTTTTTCCTGATAACCTGCAGAACCAGCCTCACCCAGCCCCTTGGGGACACCACTGCCAAACAGTGAGTGTCCGCTCTTCAGGGTCTGAGCCTTTTCTTGAAGTTTCCAGTAGTTTCAACTGTTCTCTCTGATCCTTCATTACTCAGGATGAAGCCACCTGCCTTGCACTTCCCTGATATCTGAGGGCAAACTATGACCCTCAGGTCAGTGCAGCCCATCTGCCTGATTTTGTAATCAGGTTTTACAGGAAGGCTGCCAGGCCCATTTGTCTAGGAGTAGCCTGGGATCAATAAGGTGGCAGATGCCTCAGCCAGGTAGCCCTCACATCCTCTAGGTATCATCTGACCACTTTCCAGACAACAGGACAGGTGAGGAGTCCTGGCTGTACATCCTCAAAGCCAAACATACTATCAGAACATGCTGGCTGATCCCTTCCTTGGGGTTCCACTTTTACCCACTCGGTTACCTAACGAACAACTTAATTCCTAGTAAATAATTCTCCTCATTCAACTATCTGGGGTGGCTGGTCTCACAGGATGCTGACCAATGCAGAAGTGACAATACGTGGGTTCCAGACACCCTCTGGCCACGTGGTCGCTGTCTCCCACTGGCAGGGGCTCTGCCTTTCGGAGGACTCACGAAGGAAGGTTTCTCAGGAGAACAGTTACTGCTTCGCTCCCGAGTCTGCATGTCTGCTCCAACACACCTCGTGGTGCCTGCCTCCCCAGCGGCTGCCTGCGCAGCCTGACCTGCCGTGTCATTGGGCCGGTGGCCGTGAGATCACCACCAGCTTGCGATCACCATCAGGACATGCTGTGAGCCATCCCAGTCTGGCCGCCCTCAAAATGAAAAGACTTGTGGGCTGTTTGGTCAGTGGAATGAAGGAGCACATTCAACTTATACTGGGTATAAGTTGCTGCCCAAACTAAAAAAACCACCCAACATCGTGAGGACCAGCCAAGCAGCGCCTCCTCTCCTTCAGCTCTGTTGGGGCCCTGGTCCGGGTTTCTACATTTTAACCTTTCCAGCTTCTTCCCCTGGACCCTCAGCCCCAGGGCAGGGCTGCTTCCTGCAGTGGCTGCCTCCGTGACCCCTGCACTTTCTTTTTCTCATTGGGTTAGCAGCTTCACAGCTCTATGTATGGTCAACAATTCTGTCCAACTCTCACTTTCAAGCAGCCAGTGCCCTGTCCCCAGGCTGCCCCTGCCTTGCAGAAGGTTCACTGCCCCCACCCCCCCACCTCTTACTACAAGCTACTTCCTGCAAGATCTGAGCAGCAGGCAGTGTGGTGGCTGGCGAAATGCTGTGGGGACTATTAAGATCAAGTTGGCTGAAGCCTATATGAGTTGAGGTTGCCCCAGGGTGACAGGAGTTGTGCCCTCCTGGCTTCTAGTGGTCCCCAGGGAGAGGGATGGGGAAAAAAGCATCTGCCAGGTCAGGGGCTTGCCCCAGCTACCCAGGGCCATGCTGAGTTGCTCCAGGAAAGCTACTTCCTCTGGGACAGTGATGGCAATTGCAGTCACCACCTGATTACGTTTGCAATAACTAAGAGTCACTCTCCACGATCCATCTGCCTTCTGCACAGGCCAGCTGAATGGGGACGAGATCACTATCCTGCTTTTTCTAACCATGAATGGTGGCACTCATCTCTGCAATGCCCCCAAAGGATGTAGAATTGGTTTGGGATTACTGTCATGGGAAAGATAGGGAGTTCTAGGGGCTTCCACGGGCTCTTTCTGCCATAACAGCTCTGACTGATGAAGCCATTGTGGGGTTCTGCCAACTGCCATGTATGGCTACTCCAATCACAGAATGTGGAAAAACAGAGGGTGGGTCTGGGGCCCTCTTGGGCTCACACGGAGTCTAGCTTGGGCTGAGTCTTCATCTATCACCTGAGTACATAAGGTCTACCTGTCAAAGCTGGGAAAATCAAAAGAATTCTCCATCTATAAAAAAAGACAGGGAGTTGTCTAGATGTCTAAAAGCCAATCAGAACTCAGTGCTGAGGAGGAGACTGCAGAGAAAGTGGTTGTCTTTCTGGGAAGCAGTTCTACCACTTAAAATCAAAGAAAAGGGCCTCCCTCTTCCAGCCGGTCATTTGTCCCTGGGAAACCATCCTAACGAGCCGCAAGGCAGGCAAAGCTCTGGTTATTGTTTATAAGAGCACGAGCAAATAAAAATACCCAGAAACAACGAAATATGAAAAGATGCTTTGTTGACTTACAAAATGGCCATGTGAGGAATAACCCATTTAACATACTGTTTGGGTTTAAACAATATTATTTTTGGTCTTTCAGATTTCAAAAAAAATTTTTTTTAAAGATAGAGAATACCCACTGTTGGCAAGAGTGTGGGAAATTTGACATTCTCGTACACTCTGGGTGGGAATAAAATTTGGTGGAAACTCCTTGAACAGCCATTTGGTGCTAGGGACTTAAAAAAATTTTTACACCCTTTGACCCAGCACTTCCACTTCTTGGAATTTATCCTTCACGAACACACCCACAAACCCGCAGTCCAGCTGATGGTGGCCTTGTCTATTCTAGCATCAACTGGAAACCACCCAAAAATCCACACACTGGGGTGAGCTGAAAAATTCATGCCAGGGCCACACAGTGAAACCAGGGTGTCTGCACTTGAACTTCTGTCCTCAGATGAGCCTGGGCCAGAGAGACTTTTACTTCCCTAGCAAACTGCTCCCCGCGTGTGGCATCCAGTTCACCTTTCGCCTGGGTGCTCAGACCAGGTCAACCCTGCAGGAGCTCCGGATTCCCTCCTGGGGGCACACCTCATACCCCTGCATCTTTTCTCTTCTGTGCCCACCATCAGCCTGCCAGATGGACAGTTCTGTTTCTACTCCTGCCCTGCTACGGTCAGTTTTCAAGATAGCAGCCTGGGTAGTCATTTTTGGGTAATTTAAAAATTAAATCAAGGCCAGGCATTGTATGACGGAATGCTCAGCCGTAACATGGGACGCGGTGCTCATCCACTCTGCAAAGTGGTCCAATGTCAAACATGTTACACTGGGCGAAAGCAGCCAGATGCAAAAGGCCACTTACTGGGTGATTCCATTTCTATGAAATGTCCACAATAAGCCAGCCCTTGGAGACAGAGCAGACTGGAGGTTGCCAAGGGCTGTGGGAAGGGGTCTCGGGGAGTAATGCTTAAGGACTATTACTTAGGGTCAAGAAAACATTTTGGAATTAGACAGGGGCTCCAAACTTTTATCGTAATAGCATTGCGAGTATATGAAATGCCCCTGAAAAAACACACTTCAAAACGGTGACTTTTACATGAATTTCACTGCAATTAAAAAGGAAAAGGAAAAGGAAAATAGATCAAGGCAAAAAAAAAAAAAAAATAGATCAAGGCAAATCCCCTGCTTAAAACCTTCCACTGCTTTTGCAACAGAGTAAAAATCACACTCACGCCCCCTACCCACAGCCCCGTGACCAGCTCTGCTCTGGAACCTCGCTCCTCACTACCCCTCTCAGCCACAGTCTGCACTGCCCCTTGGGCATGGCTACCTATTTCCACCTCAAGGCTTTACACTTCTGGAAAACTTTCCCCAGGCCCATCCATTCATTCAGCAAGTGTTCATGGAGCACTGGACTGTTGTAGGCACTGGGGAAGTGAGCCCCTTGTCTGTCCCCAGGAAGCCCCCACCTGTCCCCAGGAAACCCCTTCCTAATGGGCTTCTCAAGCCGATTTTCCTGGCCTCCATCATCTTGTCTAAACATCATCTGAGCTATTGAACTCGATTTCTGCCTTCATGGTCCCACTAGGCAACGAGATATTAATATATTTGCTGTCAGTGGTCCCCACTAGCAATTTGGCTCCCAGGAGCCAGGAAGCATGTGTGTCTGTTCTGTGTACTGCTTGTCATAGTGCATGGAGCAGAGCCTGGCACATAGTAGGTGCTCAATAAAAGGTTACTGAATATGTGAATGACTAAATATACGTGTGCTAACAAGGAAAGGTGGTCAACATACAAGGGGAAAAAGCGGCTTGCACAAGCATGTGTGACGGGGCACCGTTTGTGCAAACTTAGAATGTGTTTTAAGTCCATCTATGCAAGGGCCTCCTTGGTGGCACAAGGTGTTAAGCACCACACTATGAAGCAATCCACAGCCTCTGCAGCATGAGTTCGATCCCCGGCCGGCCAGGAAGGAACCCACATGGCTCAGCAGATCTCTCCTGACTCGCCCGCTGCTCCCCTCAGCAGTGTACTTCAGTCAATCTGCCTGTTCTGTTCCCCACTCTGTCATTGGTGAATCCTCTCACCCCCCCGCATCTCAGGCCTGTACCCCAGCTCTTATATGCATAAATAAATAAAATCTTTAGGAAAAAAAAAAGTCCATCTAGGCAGCCCTGACTTTGCAGGAAATGAGCTGGGGAATCTGCCCCACACCAGTCACAGTGGTCATCTCAGATGTGAGCCCACAGAGGATTTTATGTCCATGGCTCTTTCTGTGCCTTCCAGTTCCTATCACTTTGTATCACATGTGTAAGCAGAGAAAACAAAGGAATTGCTTTCAATTAAGGAAAATGTTTGATAGCGGGCAGACATGCTTATAATTTTCTATGTGCACACACATATGTATAAACTATTTTTGTACAAAATGGGGTTAGATTCGGTGCAAGTCCTGTTTGATAATCTGAAACACACTAAAATGTAAAACTTTTTCAAGTCGTCATTCAAAATTCTCTATGTAAGATAAGATGAATTCTGGAAAGCAGGCAATAGGGGTATTCTGTAGTAACAGTCCCCTTCTCTGTGTCTACCTGTGGTTTTTACAGTGCGTGAAAATGAGTGCTTGCTGAATGGGTAGGGACTTGTCATTGCTACGTGTCCTTTGAAAATGCCAACCTAGGACATCCGTGCAAGCCCAGCACAAAAGGCTGGATGGACACCGTCAATAGTAAAGCTGAAATCAGCTCCTCCGCGACTATGGGCTCGGCTGAAGGAGAACTGTGCTGATGTGTGCCTTCCTTTAGATGGAGAGAACGAGGGGCAGAATTTCTATAGAACCCTGGACTGAATCAGTCAGTAACTGATTAGCACCCCCTGTGTGCAGTGCCCTGTGCTAAGGACACAGAGCTTAGGCAAGGCTCCCGTCCTCAGGGTGAGGGTGCCCCAAATGCAGTGGGCGGCCCTCACCCTGAGGTCCTAGGTCCTGTGCTTCCAATCACATTACCCGCCTGGCCTCGTAACAAGTGTCACCCACGTGCCAGGCAGCAGAGGCTCTTCCACATGTCCCCTCTAACCCCCAAGAAACTCGGTGAGAGGAGATACCATCCCCAATTCAAGAGAGGAAATGGAGAGAAGTTCAAAGAGATGAAGTGGCTTATTAGGGATGGTGTGGCCACGTGGGCACCCAAAGACTGGCTCTCACTGTGTGGTCACCGCTGGTCCTACTTCAGGACGGGGCTCTCGTTGCCTCAGCTGCCAAGGGTGCTGGAGGCTGATGGCATGCCCTGCCCTTGGGGGAGAGAGGGCCACCCCTACTCCAGAGCTGCCTGTGGGGCTGCCCCAGTCATGATGCACAACAGGGGGGCTCCCTCTCCTCCCTTTAAGCCCATTCTTCAACCCCTCACAGGGCTCAGTCTCCAGGGTACCCCAACACCAGTCCTGCCTGCTAGTCTCCACCTTAGAGTCAGCTCCTGGGATCCAGACTTAAGACATCTGCACTGTCCTGGAGGGCCAGGCCAGGGTGCAGACTTCCTCCTGGGGGCTCTGGAGGGGTACAGGTGAAGCAAGCGACACCAGACTTGCATTATAGAAAAATCCTACTGCAATTGGGGGAAATGAGAGGTGAGGTGGCCGTGAGGCGGCATGGCCTGAATTCATGCTACCCGGGGAGAAGGCCAATTCCAGCAGTGGCCACTGGGTGGAATAAATGAACCATAAGTGGAGACTGGTTCCTGAGCCCCGAGCCTGGCCCAGGTGACTGGCGCGCCAATGCCCTGGGCTGTCTTCCATTTGGAAGTCACTTATCAGCTCTGGGCCAGCCTGTTGGGGTGCCAGCCCTGGCTCTGCCCATCACCAGCCACATAGCCTGGGCTTAGTGCCTTGGTGCCTCATTCTGTCCGGGCTAGGACCAGTCCCTCCTGGGGGTGGGGGGGTCGTTGGGAGTCAGGGGTTAACACAGTTCAGAAAGTGATCCCTCCAGGCTTCCCAAGCACCTGTCCACAAAGGGCACAGGTCTGGGGTCAGACACACCTGGTTGTAGCCCTATGTGTTGGGGTCAAGTCCCTTCACCGTGGAGCCCAGGTCTCGCCCCAGGAGGAGGAGATGATCCTCTGGAGTGTCAGAATTAAGCAGCATGAGGGCCTCCCTGGTGGCGCAAGGCGTTAAGATGCAATCTATGAAGCTATCCGCAGCCACTGCAGCACAAGTTTGATCCCCCGCCAGGGAGCTACCCACATGGTGCAGCAGACCTCTGCTGTCTTACCCGCTGCTCCACTCAGCAGTGTATTTCAGTCATTCCTCCTGTTCTGTTCCCCACTTTGTCTCTGGTGAATCCTTTCACCCCCCACACCTCTGGCTGTATCCCAGTTCTTGAATGCATAGATAATAAATTAAAAAAAAAAAGAATTAAGCAGCACCAGAAAAGTTCTCGGCACAGGGTGTGGAATCAACAAACAGCAGCAGCTGCTTCTGTGAGACTGGCGCTAAGAGTCCGTGTGAGGCTCCACATACGTGGCCATCCCACAGCAGGCAGCTGAGCCTCGGCAAGGCCAAACCCCGCCCATCCTCTGCACTCCCAGCCTGCTCCTCCTCCAGTGTTCTCTCCCTAAATGTCACCGCCATCGCCAGCTGCCTGAGCCAGAATCCGGAGGACGGCCCACGTCCCCCACCCCAGACAGTCACCCAACCCTGACGTTCTCCAGCTCCCTGGCCTCCATCCCCTTTTCTCCCCAAGGTCACCCTGTAGCCTTTGTCCCTATTTCCCCTGCCCCCCAAGATTCCAAACCCTCACTGGAGCTGCCTTAGCACCTTTGGGAGTGGTGCATCCCATGGACCCCCTGCTGAGGGCTAAATTCTTTAACCTGTTCTGTTCTGCTCAGGGCATGGCACAGGGCCTAGTATACAGTAGGCACTCAATAAATGCCAGCTGGCTGCAGAATGGATGCAGGCACATATGTCTCTATGTATTGCCATGTGAATACACAGGAAGGACACTTCCTATGTCAATACCTTTTCAATACGAGGAAGAACACTAACAATGACGGAGAGCACTGGCCGATGGTACTCAAGGCCTTTATCTGGATTAGCTCAATTTGGGCTCAGTCCTACCAGCAAGTCTGACATTACAGGGAGATTAAGGAACTTGTCTAAGGTCACACAGCCAGTGCGCAGCACAGCCAGGCTTCAGACAGTCTCAGGGTCCCAATCCCAGCAACACAGCAGAAAAGCCCACTGGGCCCCACTACAGCAAATCCCCAGGCCCATCCGAAGGGTGGGGTCAGAGGCACAGGGGTTTCCTTGTCTGAGGGAGACCAAGATGCCAGAGCCCCAGGGAACCCCTTCCTCTGCCTCCACTGAGCAGTTCTGCTTTGGTTCAGGGTTCTGAGGGCACCTTCATGGGAAAAAAGGTTCTGCTTTCAAAACAACTTTTGAAAATCAGCACCCTAAGGATGAAAGTCCTTGTCAAATGAAGTGGCCTTCTGGAGTCTAGCCTAGTGACATTCAGGGGTTTGGGCCAAGTGGATTTGGGGATGGGAGGGCCAGGAGGGTGAGGATTACCAGTGCCCTCACCAAATCCAAAGTCAGGGCTACCCTGAGAGTCTGTGGCCACAGCTCCCTGCTCTGCACACCTGCCTCAGGTATGTCCTCAGCCAGGCACAGTCCTACCTCCAGGCATTTGCCCACATGGGTTCTCATACCCGGAATAAAAAGGGGGTTACATACCAGCCCCCCTCTCTGACAAGCAGTGCGTGGGGAGCTTGGCCCTGCTCTCTGTAACCCTCACCACTGACCTGCAGGGTGTTATCATCCCCATCTTAGAAAGTGCAACACTGAGGTTCAGGAGAGAAATGACTTATCAGAGGATTCAAAAAGGTTGGTCTGACTGCAAAATATCTTTTGTCACACCCTATCCCCCAGGCCCCTGCCTCTCTCCCTCCTTCCCTTCACCCATCTCCTGCCCATAGTGGGCACAGTGTCCAGCAAGCTCTTCCATGAATCACTCTCTCTCTCACCCCTACCTTTGTAAATAGTGCTTCCTCTAATCTAAACACATTCCCCTCCTCCCATGCCTCCTTCATCTTGCTGACTCCTTCACACTCCTTGGGAATCACCCCGGGGGTCACCTCTTCCGGAAAACCCTCCTTGGATGCCTGGCCAGGTCAGGAGCCTCTGGGTCCCATCTCGCCACCCCATGGCTCTATCCTGGAGGCATGTGCTTTTCGGCAACATGAGAGGACCCTGAGCTCTCTGGGGCAAGGGCCGGATCTACTGTGCTCACCACTATCGCCCATGAATGAGTAACAGGCCACCTCTGTGACCTCGACTGCCAGGGTTCCTAGCAGGTGCTGGCAGAGTGCTTCCATGGGGCGCGAACCCGGCCCTGGAGCCCTAGTCCTGTCTCCCAGTGGAAGCCCCTCTTGACCCCCTCAGCCTCTGTGCAATCCCCTCTCCAAGTTTCATTCTTTGAGCACTGACTGAGACAAAGTGGCGTGAGGGGAGCACATGGCATAGGCAGTGACCCCTCACCTGTCATCCCAGTGCCCAGCCCGGGAGCTCGCCAGCACAACAGGCCGCCCGTGTGGTTGACGTAGGAACCCTCATTCCACCTTTGTTATGTGCTAGGTTGGCCCTGGGGCTCCCGTGGCTGCCCTCCCAGGCCGCCCCACCCTGGCCCGCCGTACCCGGTTGATGAGCTCGCCCACCATGCCCGTCCAGGAGCCGTTGGGCTCAGGCGCTCCATACAGCCCGTCCTCCACCAAGCGCAGGCGGTAGCGGAAGCGGAGCAGCTCGGCCAGCTCCCGCAGCATGTCCACACAGAAGCCCTCAAAGCGCTCGTTCCCGGACAGGGATTGGAAGTTGGGTCTGCGCATGACGTACGGGTTCTCCTAGGGAAGCAGGAGAAGAGAGGTGTGAGAATCTGAGCGCTGGGGGCTGGGTTGGGGATCCCCCAGGCCAGACCAGGCAGCTAGTTCAAAACCAGCTTGCAGACCAGGGCTGTTTTCAGCTCCACCAGCCAAGCTGATGCTTGCTGTCTCAAGCTCAAGGCTTACGAGGGAGGCAAGCAACTTGAGATTGAATCAGACGGGATGGAGCCTGGGTCCAACTGGAATGCAGGCTTTCAAAGTGTTGGCTATGACCCAGTTAAAAGTTACAATGGTGGGGCCTCCCCTGGTGGAGCAGCAGTTGAGCGCTGGGCTGCGAGGCTGTCCGCAGCCTCTGTAGCACCGGTTCATTCTCCGGCTGCCAGAGAGGGTCCCACAAAAAAAAAAAAGTTACATTGGACTTTGCAACCCAAGTAACCAGACTTGGTTCTACAAATCAGTCCTAACCCTTATCCCATGGGCAACACACCCTGACACTGTCTGTCCTGCTCTATTTCACTTTTTTACACAACCAGTAGCAAACTGACATCATGAACTACCAAAGGATCAAGAGGGCCTCCCCACCAGCACTGAGCTCTGGCCCAAGGTGACGCAGCCTAAGAGGCCAGCTGTGCCAGCGTTGAAAACCTGGAAGCCCAAGTTGGTAAAATGTCCCGATTATAAAGACTAGTTTCAAATACCTTAAAAAAAAAATGCTTGAGGGTTAAACAAACACCTGACAGCAATCTCTGGCCTACAAAAGGTTTATGCTTATTTCTGAAGGGTGCCAGACAATTTTACTTTTGTACCGAATAAGCACAAAAGCAGAGAGAATGTTCCAGGTGCATGAAGATGATGGTAACGAGAGAAACTTACCCTGACATAGTTATTGTCTAAACACTTGTTTATGTGGTCTCTCTGGACTTTGGAGAGGAATTAGGACCTGGGACACAGTCAGAAGAGCTTTGGCAAAAGTATCCACAATGGCTCTACTTACTGAGCTTCCTTCAGGTATCAGCCCCTGCATGTGGATCACTCATTCCTCAGTGACCTTATTCAAGAGGCGCCATTAGACAACTCACTTCACAAAAGTGGAAGCTGAGGCTTGCGGTGGTATGTTATACAGCACTAAGCACTGTGAGGCTGGGCCTACAGATTCCCAGACCTCATATGCCCCACAGCACAGGGGGGAAGGGTAGGAGGGAAGTCAGTGCTTCTCTCTACCAAGCTGCCTTTCCAAATCCCAAACTGTGGAACTGGGAGTAGGAATGTGAGATAATACTAATAATAGCAGCGGCAGCTAGCTGTGTGACAGCTATTCTGTCAGCGTGGGAGGTCGGTATTATTACTTCTGTTTTAGAGATGAGGACACTGAGGTCCTGAGAAGAGAAGTAGTAAGTGGTTGAGATGGACATGTTGGTCTGAGGTCAAAGCTCTGCCCTTACATACTGTGCTAGAATGAACTCAAGTGGACGGAATCATAGAGGGGCCTGGGCGAAGTTAGAAGCCAGACTCAGAGACGGGGACCTAGCCTGAGTATCGGAACTGGAGGATCAGAAGGATGCCCTGGACGGACACCAGTGCTGGGCACCAATCCACTGCACAGCACTCCTAACGTGAGGAGCTGAAGCCCAGAGAGCCAGTGTCTTGTCTGCAACTGCAGCGCTGAAGCAGGGCAGTGGGAAAGGGAGATGGGGGGGCAGAACTGGGATTCAAAATCTAGTTGCCCTGTGCTCCAAGGCTCCTGCCCCAGGCTGATCTCCACACTTAAGACTGAGACAGTTGGGTTGTGGATTAGGATTCAAGGCCTCAAGGTCAGGGTTTAAATTCATGGAGCCAGAAGCAGGGGCTGGGGCCTGTGAATAGAATTCAACAACAGAAAACTGAACTAGGATTTAAAGGGGCCCCGGGGGCCTCCCCGGTGGTGCAGTGGTTGAGCGCTGGGTTGCGAAGCTGCCTGCAGCCTCTGCAGTGCGGGTTGGATCCCAGGCTGCTCCCCGGCAACCGGAGGAGAGTCCCACATGGCGCGCAGACCTCTCCTGCCGCCCGCTGCTCCCCTCAGCAGTGTACCTTGGTCCCTCTGCCTGCTCTGCTCCCCACTCTGGCTCTGGTGAATTCTCTCACCCTCCCGCGCTTCTGACTGTACCCAGTGCTTGTATAAATAAATAAATAAAATAAAATAAAATAAAATAAAATAAACAAAAAATAAATCTTTAAAATAAATAAATAAATAAAGGGGCCCTGGACCACCAGAAACAAGGCTCTGACTTTCTGTTTTGTTTTTGATTAAAGATCCAAGGCTCTAATCCAGGGTTTTCAGAGTTGTTCCAAGAGATTCTCCGCAGAAGCATCGCAGACGGAAAGCAACACTGCTGAGGCTGAGTCTAAGAATATGGCCGGTGGCCAGCCATGCACCTGTACACAGAAACGCAGAATTGAGAGTTGCACAATGAGGCTCATCTCGGGAACAAAGACTGAAATGGTTGAAATTAGGTTAATTTGGGACAGGTTAAAAAGATTATTGATGTCATAGAAGAATCCCAGGCAACAACTAAAATAAGTTCTATCAGATATATTAAGAGGGGGAAAAAAAAAGCAAGCTACAGAACAACTTGTATAATATGCCACTCTTTGTGAAGGAGAGAGTGGGGATGTGATTTTAAGTGCATAGATGTTTCTGGAAGAATGTGGCCAGGGAGAGGGGGTGGTGGTGGTGGTGGAAATGAAAGACAAGAGAGGGAAGAAGACTGATTTTTCACTCCTTTCCCCCAATGTATCTTAATTCTATTTTATGTAGGTCTGTGTTAACTTCTGTTCCCCCTCCCAGTTTAATATTAAATTTGGAAGTCTGATCTTTAAACACATATGAAAATGCAAAAGGTCAAGAAGAGCCAAAGCAATCCTCCAGAACATGAAAACTGAAGGAGTTACCTTACCAGACACGAACAGTTAATTTAAAGCTTGGTATTTAAGGCAATGTGGTATCAGAAGAAAGAAAGACAACAAAATGGAGAGTCTGGAAACCCACACACGAATGGATACTTGATTTATAATAAAAGTAAGACGGTGGAGATAAGGGAAAGAATGAGCCTTTTAATAAAGGATGCTGTTCAATTCAACATCCAGAGGGAAAAACGTAACCTGACCTCCCTCCTTATATGATACATAGAAATCAATTCCAGATGACTCTTAGACCTAACTATAAAAGGTACAATCATTAAGTTCTTAATAAACAAGTAGGTAAGGGGCCTCCCTGGCGGCACAAGGGGTTAAGCATCAGCACTATTCATTTATGCATACAAGAACTGGGGTACAGGCCAGAGGTGTGGGGGGTGAGAGGATTCACCAGAGACAGAGTGGGGAACAGAACAGGAGGACTGACCGAAATACGCTACTGAGGGGAGCAGCAGGAGAGTTAGGAGAGGTCTGCTGCGCCATGTGGGTAGCTCCCTGGCCGGGGCTCAAACTCGTGCTGCAGTGGCTGGGGACAACCTCACAAGTTGCATCTTAACCCCTTGTGCCACCGGGGAGGCCCCCCAAAGATGTTTCTAAATGGCCAATAAACACCAAAAAAAGTGGCCAACTTCCCTGATCAGTGAGGAACATACACGGAAGGTACTTTATTCGCCGCTGGCAAAAAGGAGGAGCAAGTGGAATTCCCACTCAAACATGGCTGGTAGGAATGAAAAGTGCTACGAGGTCTCCCTGGTGACACAAGGGGTTGAAGTCTCAGCACTATGAAGCTATCGGCAGCCACCATAGCATGAGTGTGATCCCGGGCCAGGGAGCTACCCACACGGCATAGCAGACCTCTCCTATCTCTCCCGCTGCTCCCCTCAGCAGTGTATTTCAGTAGATTTGCCTGTTCTGCTCCCCACTCTGTCTCTGGTGAATCCTCTCACCTCCTGCACCTCTGGCCTGCACCCCAATTCTTGTATGTATAAATAAATAAAATAAATCTTTAAAAAGAAAAACTAGGGCCACTCTGGGTAACTCTGCTAGGATCTAGGCAAGTTGAACAGGAGTGGTAATTCCATTCCTGGGCCCAGCACTCGACAGAAGTGCCGTAGGTGTTCACCAAAAGGCACGTAGTAGAATGTTCATGGCAGGACTGCTCGTGAGAACAAAAAAAAAAAAAAAAAGAACTAGAGACGACCCAAATGTGCATCTACACTCGATGGGGAGGCACGCCACGGTAGTCACAGAACACACAGCAACGAGGCGAAACTACTTCAGGGAGGAATCTCACAAATACGTTAAACAGAAGCAGCTAGACAGGAGCATAACAAGAGGAGGATGCCAGCAGCGTGAAGTTCAAGGGGTCTAGGTGGGGTTGCTCTTGGGGGTTGTAAAGACTAGAAGGGGCCCCGGAGGGCTCAGGGAGAGAGGCTGGTTCTGTAGGTGGAAATTCAGTGAAGCGGTACTTTGGATATGACCAGTGTGTTTGAGACTTTTATCAAGGATGCAGAGTCAGAAGAGAAGGGAAGGCTCTCCCAGGCTCCCGGGGCACAGCCAGGAGGCTTCATTATCTCAGTCCTCCCATAGCCCTTCAAGAAGGGGCTTATCAGACCCTTTTTACAGACGAAGGCATGGAAACCGCACAGCTAGACGATCTGACGTGGCAGGGAACAAGACCAGGAACAAGGTCTGTCTGACCAAGAAGCAGGAATGAATGAAGAAATCCTGGGGACCAACAGAGTCCTGGAAAAATCTGGATGGGGTGGAGCCCTGCAGCACATCTCCTTGGCCTTTTTTGCATCTCCACCTGCCCTGTGGTGCCACTCCCTGCTCCAAATTGGTGAGCCCCACCCAGGTACATCCCCACCTCCACCCCAAGCCAGAGCTCCTCTTGCTTCTCAACTTCCAACAGCCCTAGCCTCCCTTGCCTCTTCCCCACAGCCCTAGCCCAGCACAGGCTCGTCCTGTCCCCACATCGGGGCCATCTCCTCCACAGCTGCTGCCTTCCTCGGCAAACATGTCAGTTTTTCTGACATTCAGAACCAGTCCTTTCTGCTTCACTCTCTCCAAAATGAAGGGGCAGGGAAAGTGACTCTTTCCGAGACCCTTCCCCTCCTGCTGCCTGGCCCTGTTAGACCCTCAGTGCCACTCAAGACTGGGGAAACCATGAGATCCCCTAGGACTACTCCTGGGATTCTAGAATTTGTGTAAGGTCTGTTACATGGCAGTTTTGGTAAATACTTGTGGAATGAATGAATGAATCCATCAGAAGAACAAATGTCAGGGAGAAAACAACACTGGCTTCTGGGCTTTGGGGAAAATGAAGGACAAGTGTGTGGCTTGACTCTCCTGACACCCCCTCCTTGACCTCCGCCCCTACTCCCCACCAAGGACTCCATTTCCTCAGCCTCAAGAAGCTTCTGGGACCGCTCACGCTCCGAAAGCACATAGGTACTGGCTTCTCCCAGCAGCCTGGCCTGGCCCTCAGGGCCCTGGGAGAAGATATTACCAAGTGTCTGGCTTCCTGTCCGCAGGCCATCTGTGCCTCTCCAGCAGGTTCATGGCCCTCATCCAGAGGGACTCAAGGTCCACTTTAGGTCAGGAGTTCCCTAGGAATCGGCTCTGCTTTGGGGAGCCTCTCACATCCTGTGGAACCCTGTGGTCGTCCTCTCCACACCCACTGCTCTTAGCAGCAAGCTCGCAGTTGCTCAGGGCTCCCAGCGACCAACAGTGGATGCCTGGGGCCAGGGACTCGGCAGCTAGCTGAGCTTGGCTGCTGGCGTGCAGGCATCCAGGACCCACAGGTCAGAGCCTCCTGCTCACAGGTGCCCTAGGTATAGCCCCGCTCTGACCTCCAGGAGATCCTCTGTGCTTGGGGAAGGCAGCAGGGTACAGATGAGAGGGCCTAGGCCCCAAGTCTGATGCTCAATTCCCGCATATTCAAGTGTGACATCTTTCCTTACCTTCAAAAGGAGAAAAATCTGACTAACTGCCTGGAGCAGCTGAGAGGTATAAAGAGTGACACTGGCAAAGGCCCTAGCACAGAGCAGACACCTGGATGTCTGCTAGTACAGAACAAGTATCCAGAGAGACGCGAAGGCCCCTCTGTGATCTGGCAAAATGCAGGAGTGGCACCCCCAGGAGATATCAGGCGCTGCCCTTGACCGGAGCTCAGAAAAGAGAGCATTGGGGGTTCAAAGGACAGAGGCTAAGACTCAACCTGGAGGCTCAGAGATGCAGCTTCCATCAGGGCTATGTGATCCTGGGCAAGTCGCTTCACCTCTCTGAGTCTTGGTTTCCTTATCATTTTTTTTTTGTGGGACCCTCGCCGGCGGCCGGGGAACGAACCGGCGCTGCAGAGGCTGCGGGCAGCCTCACAGCCCAGTGCTCAACTGCTGCACCACCAGGGGAGGCCCTTGGTTTCCTTATCTTCAAGATGGAAATTAAATTCGTTGTCAGGTGCCAACACACAGAGTTGGCACATGTAACGAAACATCCACTCTTAGCAATGGTGATGAACAGGGACCTAACAGCCAGCCACTGCGTGAGGGAGGCGCAGGACATGCTCCTACCGGCCGCCCAGTGATTCCCATCTTATACGTGTGCCACGTCCACAAGTTGGCAGAGCCCGGGCTGGGCCTGGGCCTGAGGGCAGTCTGTGCAACGATTAGGATGCTGACACCTTGTTCACAACTGGTAGGTGGGGGCACGGGTCACAACCTGGCTGTTCAGCCGAGACCACCCTCCTCATTAGAACGGGGCCAAGATACCCCTCAGGAAAGGCCACTTCAATGACCCCTCAGCTCCCCATGGGTCACTCACCAGGATGGTTGTGACCACCAGTGTCTTGTTGGCCAGGGTCTGCGACAGGTTGATGTCCAGAGTGGTAGCGTTCATGGCCAGGGTGCGGTTAGAATACCACACCCCAATCTGGGGTAAAGAGAGTGCCGTCAGCCCTCAGGGCCCTGCCCCACGGCCCACCCCCACGGTCAGCCTCTGCCTTTTCCTGGACAGCTCACCTCGCGGTGGCCCTGCCGGGACTTCTCCAGGATGCGCAGGGTATAGTTGGTCCTCTGCCCTTTGCTGTTGAATTCGACCCGCCCGGTCAGCCCATCATACTCTACCTAGCAGGGTGGGAGGTGGGCAGAGGGAGGGGTGGCAGGGGCCCAGGGGAAGGAGGCAGAGGCGGAGGGGATGAGAGAGAGGGAGAGGGGCCAGGAAGGACCACAGTTAAAGAGGGGAGGTGCGACAAAGCCGTGGAAGGGGCAGCATAGACAGGGAGGAGGGAGCAGGAGGAGAAAGAGCAGAGAGGAGGAGGCCGAGAAACATGGGAAGCAGCGGGGGCAGTTGGAAGAGGGAGGAAAGAGCAGAGGGGCCGCAGAG
This sequence comes from Talpa occidentalis, assembly GCF_014898055.3. NCBI lineage: Eukaryota > Metazoa > Chordata > Mammalia > Eulipotyphla > Talpidae > Talpa > Talpa occidentalis. The sequence continues at coordinate 42,729,401 of NW_023601754.1, forward strand.
TGGACACAGTGAGTGCCCCCAGAAAGGGCTATCCTACCCCCTCTGCCCTGCCCGCTCCCGGCTCACCATGCGCAGGTAGTTCATGAGGCTGGTCCCATGGGGCCAAATGTTGGCCGAGGTACAGGCCAGTGGCTTCACGCCGATCTCCTGGCTGCGGTTCAGCTCCCGAACGGCGCTCACCACCACGTGCACGGCGTCAAACATCAGGGCAGCCGACAGCTGGGGTGGGGACCCGAGGGGGGCGCGGGATGGCAAAGAGGCAGCCGAGTCAGGGGAGCCCCAAATCGCTACTCCTAAGCCCTCTGACATTTCCTCTACAAAGTTTTGCAGATCAAGGACTTTGTAGATCAAGGACCAGGAGGGTCCTTGGCTGGGGAACATGGACAACAGGTAGGGGGTGTGCAGCTATCCCCCACTCCGTGGTCACGTGTCTCTTTGGAGAAGGACATGACTGAAAGGGTATCCCTGGAAGGCCAGCAGTGTCACCTCATCCTGGGGGGTGGAACCTAGGAAGCTAGTTATGCATGACTGATGCAGATGGGGAGGAGCCACAGCCCCAAGCGGCTACGGGCACTTTTATGTGGGTGGGTTTGGACTCAGGTGTCTGCCATCTCTGCACAGGGTCGATGTGGAGTCTGGGAGGTAGAGACCAGCCTGGGGGACCAGCCAGACCATTGTGAGACCAGCCTGGAGGAGCAGGTGGCTCAGAGCTGGAAGGCCAGGTGCCCACCTCTCAACCTTGCTTTCCTCCCCTGTGAACTGAGGGTAACAGGAAACTGCCTGTGAATGCCTGGGGAGGGATCAAGCAGACAATGTCCATAGAAGCCTACAGCAGCACCCGCTCCCCCATCACCAAATCATTGCTCAAATGTCCACTCGGTTATAAAACCCCAGAATATAAGAAGTGGTAAACTGGGGATGTCCCTGGTGGCAGAGGGGTTAAAGACAGCGCTATCAAGCTATCGCCAGTCACTGCAGCATGAGTTTGATCCCCGGCCAGGGAGCTACCCTCATGGCACAGCAGACCTCTCCTGTCTCATCCCCTGCTCCCCTCAGCAGTGTATTTCAGTAGATTCTCCTGTTCTGTTCCCTACTCTGTCACTGGTGAATCTTCTCACCGCCCCCACCTCTGGCCTGTACCCCAGTTCTTTCACACAAAAATAAATAAATCTTTTAAAAAATGTGGGTCACTCCCCACCATAAAGCCCCCTTCCCATGGTGAGTGCTCCACTCCCCACAGGCTGTGCCTGAGATGCTGGTGTCTGTGCGCACGTGTCTGTGTCTTGGCTGCAGGAGTGTGAGGTTTGAGAGTGAACTGTGTAGGTAGGTGCGGCCATGCGCACAGATGTGCCTGACGGGGTGTGGGTGTGCATCCCAGCAGTGTGACTCTGTGCTTCTTGTTGGTGTGCATCCTGGGGAGTGTCTTGGTGACTTGGTACATGACTAGGTGTCTGTGAGCAAATACACATAAATATGCTTGCGTTTATCCACCATCTATTACTGGACACCTACTATGAGTCAGGCTGTTTTAGGTGCTGGGAGGACAAAAGTGAACAAAACAGACAGAAACCCCTGCCCTCAGGGACCTCACAACCTGTGTATTTGCATCTACAGTGACACAAAATCAGAGCAAGCCACATGGCAATTAGATGAGCAAAGACAGGTGCTGTGGAGAACAGAACGACACAGAACGGGGCAAAATAGTGGGGTTTCCTGCTTTTTAAATGGAACCAAGGAAGGTTTTACAATTGAAGGGACATAATTTGAGCAGTGATGAGGGAGTGAGTGGCTAGTTCTCTGGGGTTGTATGTACAAAACGGCAGGAAGAGTCAGTACAAAGGCCCTGAGGTGCACATGGGCTGGGGCAGCAGAGGTGCAGAGAGGAAGCCCCAGGGCATGTACTTGGAAAGTGAGGATCCTGGGGGCCATGTGACCGAAGTGTGCACTTGTGTGCTCACCGCGGGGCCTGGGTAGGTGCTGGCTTCGCAGTTCTCCCTCCAGGACATGTTGAGGCTGCGCACAAACTCGGGGTAGAAGGGGTGAGAGGTGTTGAACATGGAGAAGCCCAGGATGTTGGAGGAGTCCTCCACAATGCCGTCCAGATGCAGGATGGGGAAGTCCTGGGGCCGAGGAGAGGGGGTGAGGCCTGGGGCCATGGGGGCAGACACTGCGGAGGGACTTGGGGTAGGAGGGAGTACCCACCATGGTGGTGAGGATGTACTTGTAAAACGCTGAGGTCATTCCCAGCTCCGAGGCCTGGAGGACACGAGGAAGGAGAGGTGGCGGTGACCCACAGGCAGAAACAGGGAGAAATTGAGAGAGGAAGAGATATTTAGAGCAGGTCTGGCAAGAAGACACCCTGTGGGAAACAAAGTCACCCAGAGACAGGGACACAGGGAGCAGGAGACCTGGGGAGCAGAGGGAGACTCAGTTCCTACCAGGCACCGCAATTGACTGGTGCTCCATTAGGGTGGGATGAATATTTTGTTGGTGGAGAGAATGGCGCCCTTGAAGTCCCTTGTTAGTATACCTTCTGGAGGTGAAGGCTGCCTCAGAAACAGGGCGGTGGTGGGAGAGGGTAACCCAAACCCCTATGCTACCCCTACACCAAGTACAGGTTGATGATGCATAAGACAGCCTGGTCAGGGGCCTCCCTGGTGGCCTAGGGGTTAAAGTCTCAGCGCTGTCAAGCTATCGACATGGCACAGCAGACCTCTCTTGTATCGCCTGCGGTTGCCATCAGGAATGTATTTCAGTAGATCTGCCTATTCTGCTCCCCTCTCTGTCTCTGGGGAGTCCTCTTACACCCTGCACCTCTGGCCTGTACCCCAGTTCTTGTATGCATCAATCAATCAATCAATCAATCAATCAATCTTTAAAAAATAAAGGCACTTTGCAACAAAAGGTCACCCAGTGGATGCTCAGGTTTCAGGATCTGAGGCCCCTTCTCAGCTCTCAAGGAGAGCTAAGCTGGAAAACCTTGCTGGGAGTGCCCAGGCCTGTCCAGGTAAGGCCATCTGAACACTGAAGATGCCAGGCCACACTGCCCGACTGTTGTCATGTAGGCTCACAGCCCTTTCCACGGTAGGCACATGCAGGCCCAAGAGCAAAGTGACCCCGACAGGGGCCGGGACACAGCCCAGGCCTGCCTGCCTCCCATGTCTGAAATCTTTTCTCTAAGCCTCAAGAACCCTGAGGATTCTGTCCCCACTTTCTCCCGTGAGCTTCGATCAGCAGTGACATATGGTTTTAATTAGAAAAAAAAAAAAAAGTGGACAAAAATAAATATTACAGATTAAATTATGAGGAAAAATTAAGGGCAGGGCAGCCATGAATGATTAATGAACGCAGATCACCAGTGGACACATGTGGTGCTGTGCCCGGGGGAAGGTCCTACTGCTGGTTCCCCTGGGTGCCCTTGAGCCAGTCCGTCCCCCCCGAACCCCAGCTTCCTCATCTACACAATGATCATCACGCTTGCCCTGCAAATGGGGTGATAGTCAAATTAAAGAATTCATGCGGAGGCCCTCAAAGGGGAGCGCACCGGCACTCAAGGAAAGAACATGGCACTGTCCCACAGAGGCTGGCATTTACCTGCGCGGCACTGCCACTGACACTTGGCCTGCCATTCCCTGTTGACCGGCAGAGCAACCCACCAAGGGAGCAAATATTCAGGAGAGGGGGCCCAGTGGGCAACCAGGAATCAGCTGAGACAAACTTCGTGACTGTCTCCTGCTTGTAGAAAATGGGTCCCCAAAACCCCGGTGACTACTGAGGGCCTTGCTCTGTCACCCTGTTTCTGCCCCTGACCCTGCAGAGAGTCAGCATGGGGTGGGTGCACCCACCTTACGGAGGATGAGGTGGGAGATGGACGCATTGGCGTCAATGATGATGGTGGACACCTTGTCATCTCGGATCTCCTTGAGCAGCGGCGTGGGGTCGCGGCTGTCGTCCAGCATCCTTACCGACAGTGTCTCCTTGGAGATGAGGAAGCCTCGAACCAGTTCCTCCAATCGCAGCAGACCTGAGGGAGTGGCAGGGGCCCAGTGAGAAGCCCTGTGTGGGCCAGCACGTGGGGTGGAGACTTCTTTGTCCTCCCCAACACAGGAACTGAGGGGGAGACCAGGGCATGCTCAGGAGATGGCACTCTCGGGTGTGCCATGGCACACCCTGGCCAGGGGTGCTTCTGAATTCAACCACCAAGCCACACCTTCCCCGAGAACATAGACTCCCGTCTCTTACCACCTTGGTGCCCTCCCGGGATCTCATGTAACATGTGCAGTGCTACACTCTGCTCTCTGCTCGCCTGCCCTGGTCAGCGAACCAACTCCAGACAGTTGCTTGAGCCAAACTCAGGATGGCAGCCTGGCTTCCTCTCTCACTGCCTTGCCCAGCCCACCTAGACTCTACCTTCAAAACACATTGAACACCATGGCACCATCCAGCAGCCCTGGCCCAAGACACTGGCATCTCTTGACTGTTTCAACAGCCACATTTATCCCAAAGGGTCTGTTCCCCACAAAGCAGCCAGAAAGATGTAAGGCAGATCCTCTTCTCCTCTGCCCCAAACCCTCCAAAGGCTTCTCATTGGGTCAGAGTGAAGGCTAGGTCCTCACAGCCTCCACAGCCCCTCTGGACCTGTTGACGCCCGAGTTACCTGGCTGACCTCTCCTTTCCTCCACTTGGCTCCAGTCTCCTATTGTCTTATGCTCCCTCTGCCTGGAATGCTCTTCTCCCAGAGCCACACATGGTTCCCTCCTTCTCCCTCAGCTCTATACTCAAATGTCACCCTTTCTATAAGGCCCAAGCCCAGCCTCAGTTCCATTTTAAGTTGCATCCCCGTATCCTGCACTCCACCCCCTGTACCCTCATCTTTTTGGGCATAGAGCTGACTCTGCCTACTTCTGTTCACTTCCTAGCTCCTCCCTCTGGAATGCAGATTTGACAAGGGTATAGCCCCCTCCTGACCCAGGTGCTGCAGGGTCCCCGACATCAGGGGTGATGGATGGCACCAAGCAGGCACTCAGTAAACACCCCTTAAATGGGGACCTTCTCCTCAAGGTAACTGAGTGTGGCCCTCCTGTCCCTTCTCTCAAGCTCCATGCCCACAAACCCACCAGCCCACCCGATGTCTCCGCTAGAAAGTCCCAAAGACCGGGCCTCCCTGGTGGTGCAGCAGTTGAGCGCTGGGTTGCGAGGCTGCCTGCAGCCTCTGCAACGCCGGTTTGATCCCCTGAGGGTGCCACATGGAGCACAGACCTCTCCAGCCGCCTGCTGCTCCCCTCAGCAGTGTATTTTGTCAGTCTGCCTGCTCTGCTCTCCGCTCTTACTCTGGTGAATCTTCTCACCCTCCCGTGCTTCTGACTGTACCCAGTGCTTGTATAAATAAATAAATAAATAAATAAATAAATAAATAAAAGTTCCAAAGACCCAAGGTGTGCCCCAGAACTGACTTTTCCCTCCTCCTTAAGCAGAACCTGGTTGCCAACCATGACCCTCTGCCCTTCCCTACTCAAAGCAGAACCTGGTTGCCAACCATGACCCTCTGCCCTTCCCTACTCAAATCCTGCAGGGTCTCTGCACTCCACTGCCACCACCTGAGCCCTACCCACACCACCTCTTGCCACCTCTGGCTGGTGGCCCTGCCACATCTTGGGTCACTCTGCAGTGCATTCCCGACAAGGCTCTTCCTGCACACATGTGGCACCATGCCCCTTGCCCCACCCTTTGTGGGGACCTTCATCACCTTCAAGATGAAACACAAGACCCCTGTGGTCACACTCCGGCCACTGCGTCCCCTGAGTTTCTCAAAAGGACCCCGGCCCCGCCATGCCTTCCTCCCTACCCTTCAGTCCAGCTTAGATGTCCCTTTCTCAGGGATGCAGGCTCCGAACCTCCCAGACTAAGTAGGGTCCCACCTGTGTGTGCTCCAATGCCCCCACACACCTCCTGACAGACAGATCACAAAAAGTCACAACTGCTCAGCTGCTGTGTCCTCCACTGGCCCTGGATTCAAGAGGTTGGGGACCACGCCTCGCGCTGTCCCAGCAGAGGGCCTCACCCTAGCAGGTGTGTAGTCACGATCTGTTGGAGGTCTCTTTGGGGAGGTGGGGGGGGGGCGGGATCTGTAAAGGCAGACGTCTGGGTTCCTGAAGGGGGACAGGATGGTGGGGATGACCATGTGGCTGTGTGGGACACTAGATCTCTTGGAGCATGGGAATTAGAAAACAAAGGATCCAGGGGCCTCCCTGGTAGCACAGGGATTAAAGTCGCAGCGCTACCAAACTATTGCCAGCCACTGCCGCCCGAGTTCGATCCCCAGCCTGGGAGCTGACCCACATGGCACAGCAGACCTCTCCTGTCTTGCCAAATGCTCCCCTCAGCAGTGTATTTCAGTAGATCCACCTGTTCTGCTCCCCACTCGGTCTCTGGTGAATCCTCTCACCAACCCTGTACCTCTGGCCTACACCCCAGCTCTTGTATGCATGAATAAATAAATCTTTAAAAAAAAAACAAAAAATAAAGCTTCCAGTTCTCCTCCCTCACACTCGGCCTTGGCGCAGATGAGGCTGGCAGAGGGGTAGTTGAAGGACTTGAGGATTCGGGACACGGCCAGGCTGACGTCCTCGTTGCTGGGGTACAGACTGACAGATGCGAAGCGAAGGTACTGAAGGCGGGGCGTCTCCTCGGGACCCACTTTGACGTGGGGGATCTGGACAGAGAAGAAGCCTTGGCTTCTCTCCTGCTCCCTCCTTCCCACCCCCCTCCTTCCAGGCACCCATGCCACCCTGCCCCACCCAGGATCCCACCTCACCTCCTTCTCCCCACAGATATGGCTCACAGTGGAGGCAGATGCAGGGCTGGAGGAGGGCCCCAGGACAGACACGACCCCCTTGGGCAGGATCTGACACACTGTGATGGGAGGGAAAGATGGCAGAGTCAAGGAACTCCTCATATAGACACCCTGGCCCAGGACAGGATCCACCTCTGGGCCCAGAGGCCTAGACCCTGGCCCACCGCAGGAGGGATACAAGGCAGAGAGGTGTGGGAGCAACAGCAACAGAGGAGAGGTGAGCTCAATGGGGAAACAGAGGAAGGGAAGAACCAGAGACATCTGAGGTCTCTGTCTGTCTGCAAATCCAGGGCCCAGTTCTTCAGCCTTGTCTTTCTCAATCTTTTTAACCACACTGCAACCTAGGGTGCACCCAACATCCCTCTGCCCTGAGCCCACAGCTGAGGCTCCACTATACTCAAACTCATTCTCCTGTCACATTCACCTGCTCCTCTTCCTTCCACTTTGTCTGCCTTGAAAATGTGCGTTCTCAAAATGGGAAAGTGCAAGCATCTGTGGGGCAGCCCAGTGCCTGTTCTTATGGTAGAAACTGCCTTCCCCCAAGGTTCCCAGGATTGATGGGGACCCGACCCAGGATCACAGAATCACCTTCTCTTGGTTACAGTGCTTGGCTCAGAGATGGAAATGGGCTCAAACCAGACCAACGAGAGGCTTCCCCATGCCTTTCACCATTATTTCTAAGTTTGCTAAACTGGTGAGATGTAATTTTTCAGCTGTTGGGGCCATCCTGCCACCAGATGGGGAGGATGGAAATGAAGCCACCTTAGAGGAAAGCAGGACCCAGGAATGAAGGTAGGAATCCTAGAACATCATTTGAACACCTGGATCCAGCCATGCCTGAAATAATCTTAGGATATCATTTCACTGCCTAGACCCTGCATGCCTGAAATCAGTTCTGAGAACTTTCAGTGACATGAAGTGATAAGTTCTTTCCCCTTAAGACAGCCTCAATTGAGTTTTTGCCACATCCAACCACAGGCATCGTAAACAAATGCCTCATTTTCCTCTAAACTTGTTCCTTCTGTGCCTTCTATGTTGGGTATGGCCCCACCATTGACACAGACCAAATACCTAGAAATGGCCTTTGCCATCAGTCTTTGTCCCAACAACCAATTAGTCATCAAGTCCTGTTTCTTTTGTCCTCAGATTTTTCACATCTGTTCCCTTCTCTCCAGCCTCTCCCGTGATCTGCTTTGGGGCTCTCAACTCAGGCATGCACCATCTCCCTCACTGATCACCCAAATCTAACCCCCAGATTCACTCTCCAGAAGTTCAGTTCCCTGGAATAACCCAGTGACAGTGGGTTATGGGTGAAAGCAGTACCTCTCAGTGTGCCACTCTGCCCAGCTTCACCTCCCACTCTCACTGCCCAATCATATTACACCTCAGAAGTCTCTCATGATCCCTCAAAACATGTTCTGAGACCAAGTGGTCAGGATGGGCACAACTTTATAAGCTGTTCTTTGGCTCCAAATACCCCATCACGCTGCCCCAGTTCTAGAAGACAGACACTTGCCTGAAACACCATGTGCCTCCCCGCCCTTCATCCCCAGCTTGCCCCAGTTTGCACTCTGGACCACACCAGTCAAAAAAAAAAAAAAGGCCAGGAAATATAATATACTGTTCTCCCTGTCATGAGCAGAAACATACATGACCAAGATAAAGGCTCTGATAAGGCCTGCAGGAAAGAAATCTGTCTAAACCACATTGACGACAGCCTCTCCCAAGGGCTACGAGCCCAGCACTTCTGCTTGAGGGACACCTACTCACATCTATTCATTCTGTCAGTATTCAACAAATACTTCTGTAGCCAGCTCTGTGGCTGGTCATGTCCTACTCTTTCTATACTCTGCTCACTCTCCAAAGCACCGCTTCAGTTTTGCCCTCTCCAGATGACCCTCAGAGCCCCTGAGACCCACCTGGCATCACTGACCGGGCCCCTCCTTACTCAGCTCAGGGGGCCAGTGCCCCCAGTTAACTGGGAATCTTCTCTTTCAAATGAGGCCCTGAGCTTCTCCAGGGCGGGCCTGGGGCTGGTGCTCCCCCACCTTCCACGCCTACCAGCCCCACCTCTGGGAAGGAAAAGGCAGGGCAGACATGAAACGAGGGGCAGAGGGGGCTAGAAGAAGACAAGGTGAGCTGAGGGGGCAGAGGATGGACCGAGGACCACCACCCTGCCCTGCCTCACCCCACACCCCTGTGGCCCTGCTCACTGGTGTCTGTGGTCTCGTACTGGCTGTCCCGCTGCAGCTCAAAAATGTCTACTTCCACGCGGGCCTTGGCCGGGACCTCGATGATCCCGTTGATCTGCTCCCGAGCCAGGGCCAGGGCCAGACGCTCACCGCGGCCACACACCGTCTGGTCGTCCAGGATTGCAGCTGAGGGGACACAAGGGTTGGGGACCAGACTCCTGGGTGTCCTGAGGGAGGAGGAACTGGGGTCCTGGACTCTGAGATGGGGGTAGGGATGGGGGTGATGTGTCTAGACTCCCAATACCAGGCTGGCAAGGCCTAGGGGTCTGGACTCCTCGGGGCTGTTGCTCTTTTGCTGCTGAGGAAAGTTGACAGGCCCAGGTGCCTGGGTCCTGAGGGACTGGCATGCTGGGTTGCCAAAGAAGAGCCCCATGGGAGGCCGATGGGAGGGTCTCTGAGCGGGTGGGCAGGGGGTGGTGGGGCCTCACCCATGCGCAGTGATGAGAGCACCTGGCAGCTGGGGCTGACGAAGGCAACAATCAGCAGCAGCAGCAGCTCAGCCGGCATCTTCCTCCCCTCCTCATGGGGACGCAGCTGCCGCGGCCCCCACTCGCCACCTACAGGGAGACCCCCGGCCCACAGGGAGAATGCTGATGTGGGGACCTCTGAGCCCCCTGGGAAGGCGACTGGGCGGGGAGCTGCCCACAGATGCTGTGACATTGTTGATGAGCTCTGTAGGGTCTGGTGTGTCTGCCCACATCAGAAGCAGACCTGCCAAGGGCCTTGCCAGGAGGGAAGCTCAGGTCCTGAGGAACACCACAGGGAGGAGCTCAGGGCACTCAGGCACTGAGTGGGAGACGTGCTGCATAGGATGCTCAGAAACCCAAGTGGGGGGAGGCATCCTTTCAGGTAAAAGCTAATTCCAGGGACCAGCCCCACCCCAGGAGGAAACCAGGAAGTGCCACCCCCCACCCAGTCCCACCCCTGTCTCTGGGCAGGCAGCTGTTACTAGGCAACAGAAACCGGCTGGAGAGGATGCTGGTGGTTGCTAGGCAACCCCATCCCAGGCCTCACTTGCCACCTTCCTGCCATCCCTGGTTCCCACAATCCCACGGGGAGGGAGGTCTGGACATCCGGGGTCTGGAAGGGACAGTATCCGGCAGTTAGGAAACTTGGGGAGACAGAGAGAGCCACGCACACATACAGGCAGATGTATGAACCCAAGACAGTTAAGGGGGATGAAAAAAATGATAATAATGAGAAGGGGGAAGAGACAGAAAGAGGAACAGGGATTAAAGAGGGGAGGCTATGAAAAAACTTGGGAAAGAAAGAAGGGAAAATGGGCAGCAATAGAAGCAAACAAACAGAAAGATGGTAAGAACACAGGAAAATGGGGGGAGAAATGGAGAGGAGAGTTACAGGAAGGTAGGGAGAAGATGAGGAGCAAGACAGAGGGAAGAGACAGGAAGATATGGGGGCTTGGGTGTGGGGAGAGAAAGAGCAGTGCAGGCAGAAGAGACCCAGAAGCAGGAAAGACACAAACAGAAGAGAAAGGGGATGTTGGGGAGATACAGAGAGCTGGCCGGGAACAGTGAAGAAGGCAGGGAGTGAACCCTGTCTACTCGAAGTGGGTGCCAGATTGCGACCCCCATCCTGTTCTGGGGGGCTAGAGATTGGGGGAAACAATATACCTTGGCTCCCCACCACTGCTCCATCCCCAGAGAGTTAATTCCGAGGGGTGCCCCAGCCCTCTGCAGTGGGCAGCCCCTCTGCTCACTGGCAAGGATGAGTTTGTCCAGATGTGCACCGCCAGCCCTGACTGAGGCCTCGCCCCAAGACAGCGACCCCGGGGTTACTATGGGAGAGCAGAGTGCTGTGAGATGAGCTTGGGTGTCTCTCCACGGAAGGAGGTTTGGGCCGGTGAGCAGGCAGGGGAGGGCAGACACGGCAACACTTCACACTGGCCCTCCTGGCCAGAAAAACCTGAACACCAGGACAGGGGGGACGGATTAGTCCCTGCTCAGCCCTGACTCCCATGTGACCTTGAGCAAGTCTCTGTCTCTGCCTCTGGGAAAGACAGGCTGGGGGTGGGAAGGCATCTGGACAGGCTGGGGACTGAGGACTGTAATTTGGATGGAAGGTGAAGGCTTGTCAAGGGTGAGGGAGCAAGGAACGCTGGGAGATCCGGAAGAATTCACAGAGGGAGGGGTAAGGAGGACAGGGCTCAGAAAGAGACGGGGTGAGGGGGTCACCCTGTGACACTAGGGACTTCTGGGGGGCAAAACAGGTAGCAGAGGCTAGAGGACAGAAAGACCAAGGGACAGAGAGGGGCAGAAAGGCAGGGACCCACAGGTGGCAGGCAGACTTGGGTGGAAGCAGGAGGGACAGAGAGGAGGAATAGGGCTGGGGGGCAGCAGATGGACAGAGATACAGGAAAGCACAGACAGAAAGGCAAACAGACCAAAAGAAAGTGAGACTACAGGGGAGAGAAGGACACACAGACCCCACCTGGAAGTGTCTGCCTCACCAAAGGGGTCAGAGACGGAAAGGTGGGAGAGAGGAGGGGCAGGGCTGACCTGAGCCCCCCAGGCCAAGCCATATAAAGGCAGAAGCACAGCAGCCCACTGCCAGGGAGGCCCTGCCAGGAGAGGGAGACAGACAAGTGGGCAAGGGAGAAAGATCCAGAGCACAGAGACAGAAGGCACAGGGGGCAAGAGCAGGCAAGAGGACAGAGGGCCAAAACAATGACATGTATAAGAACTGGGGGGGCGGGGGGGGTTCGAGGGGGGGTCTGTGGAATGTGGAAAAAACTTTGCAAAGAAAGAGGGCCAGCCAGAAAGAGCAAAGTGGGGAGGAAAAGCATCAGAGCCACGCAGCAGACCCAGAAGAGAGAAGGGCTCTAGGGGAGGAGGTGAGATTGCTGGAGGACTCAGACTAGAAGAGAGGGCGGTGAGAGCGAGAGAGGGAAACTGAGGCGTGGACCTGGAGGGGCACAGGCAGGGACCACGCAAGCACTCCCATACTCACATAAGGGACACTCAGGGTCTCATGGCGGGGAGACCCCAGAGTCCAGAAGCCCCAGGGCCGGGGTGGGATGGGAACTAAGGGCCAGGAACATAAGTGGGAGGCAGCTTGGGAAGGGAGACCACCAAGGGAAAGACAGAGAGGCTCCCCCCCTCACCCCCACCCCCCACCCCGGACCTCCAGCGGCTAAGGCGGGAGGGGCGGAGGAAGCTGGTCCCAGAGTGGATCTGGAGGAAAGTGGAAGAGGCAGAGAAGGAAGCCAGATTCCACGTCCCGAGCTCAGGGAGGCAGGTGAGCAGGGGGACCGGCAGGGCACTGTGGACAGAGAAGTGAGAGGGCCGGACCTGGCACTGGAGCCTCCAAAACAGAGGAGACGGGAATTTCGAGAGAGATGGCCAGACACACCAAGGAAGGGCTAGGCTGACAGCAAAGAAGAGAGAAGTTGGACAGAGTCAGAGCGACACATGGAAGGCGATTATTCAGAAATGGAAAGACATTTCCAGGAGGGAGAGACTGGAGGGGATGGGGATGGGTCTGAGCGGCTGGGCAGAGAGGAAGAGGCTCAAAGGCAATTGCAGAGAGACAGAGACTGAGACCAGGGGCGAGCTGGCTGGAGAAAACAGGGGCGGTGACCTGCTGGGAGTCCCAGAGAAGGAGTGAGACCACAGTCAGCCCCCCAGGACTTGCTCCTGGGGACTAGGGGGTCGGGGTGAGCTGCATGCCCAGAGGGAGGGTGAGTGGAGGTGGGGGAGATGGAGGGTGCAGGGCAAGCCCCTAGGGGGAGGGTATTTGCCCATTAGAGAGCCAGAGAGCCGGGGAATGTGGGGCCCGCCAGGCGGCAGCCAGCCCAGCCTTCCAGGACCCAGGCTGGGCCCCCGCCCAACCCCCGCCCTGCAGACACTCACGGATCCTGGTGGGACGGAGGGCTGGGCTCCCTCGAGGCGAGGAACCACAACGGAGACGCTCTGGTGCTGGGTGGTGGGTTGGCTGGGCGGGGGGAGAGGGCAGTCCACCGGCCCCCTCCCCCGCCTCCTGCGGTGGTCCCCAACTAATCCAAAACGGGGGGGCTCCCCAGGAGCAGGGAGGAAGGACAGGTGGAAGAGGAGAGGGCGGGTGGGGAGGGGAAGAAGGGGAAAGGAGAAAATGGAGGAGAGAAGGGGAGAGAGGAGAGGGGGAAGGAGCAAATGGAGGGGAAGGAGGAAGGAAAGGAGGGAGGAAGGTGAAAACGGAAGGGAGGGGGGCACAGGCAAAGCCGGGGGAGGGGGAAGCCGGCCCAGGAAAGGGCCCCCGCCCCCTCCCCTAGCCGGGCCGGCCTGGGGGGGCCACAGGGGGCGAGGACTGGGTGGAGAAAAGGAAGCCGGCCATCAGGAGCAGTGGGGGAGGGGAGGGTTTTGTGGGGGGGAGGGGGCCACCCCTTCCCCCCTCCCCCCAGAAGCCTTGGCCCTGCCCTGGTTGAGGCAAGGGCCTGGAGTCCTCAAGCCCTCAGCCCCCACGGGAAAAGCATGCTGGGGGCTGGGAGAGGCTGAGGGGTGGAGGGGCTGGGGAGGATGGGGTGTTGGGAGACCCGGAGAAGCCAAGCGGGGAGCAGGCAAGGTGGAGAGATGGGGAGGAGGGAAAAGAGGAAAAGGAGGAGGGAAGGGAGTATGGAGAGGAGCAGGTGGAAGAGGAAGAGGGAGGAGGGTGGGGTGTCCCGGGGGCACCAGGCACAGGGCCCCAGCAGGAGGGCCTGGCCACAGACTCGGGTCCCCTGCGAGGAGCCGCCGCTGGCTCGGATGCCCCAGCTGGGCCTGCCTCCCCGCCGGCCGCCGCTGCCGCCACCTCTCCTTCTCCCTCTGAGGCCGCCGCCGCCGCCGCCTGCCTGCCTGCCCGCCCGCCCGCCTGCCTGCCCGCCGCCCGCGCTGGGTCCTGGAGCGCGGGGGGCGGGGGGAGAGAGCTGAGGGAGGGAGGCAGGGAGGAGGGCGGGCTGGAGGAAGGGAGGGAGGCAGGCGGAGAGAGAAGAGGGAGGGGAGTCGGGGGAGGGGGAGCCCGTATTGGTTGGGGCTGGGGGGCCCGCGAAGAGAATGCTGATGAGGGGAAGGCGCTGCATTGGACGGACCAACACCCCCCCACCCCGGGCCACCCCCTCCGCCACACCGTGCCACCGCCCTGCCTGGCAGCCCGTGGGCACAAGAGCCCATGGAGACAAGAGGCTGGGAGACCTGGGGAAAGGCCAAACAGCTGGGAGGTGAGGGTGACAGAGATGAAGAAAAATGCAGAGAAACAGAAAGCCGGTCATGGAGACACATTGAGGTGGGCCAAGGTCCACAAACCCCACAAGGACACCAGAGAAAGTGGGGAGAAAAACGAGCATCCCACTGAGACATGCCAAGGACCTTGCAGAGGAGGGCAGCTCATGGACACAGCCCCCCTAATGCCCCCACTCCCAGCACCCCAAGGAGATGGGGACAGGGAGCAGCTTGTGGACACAGAGAGCCCCTGGGAAGATGGGGAGAGGCCACAGAAAGGTCAGAAAGGCCAGAGGCCCCTGGGAATATGGGCATGGAAAGCACTTCTCAGGCAGAGTGGTCCATGGTAACTTGACAAGAGAAGGCCATGCACAAGAGAGGCCTATAGAACCGAATAAGAATGCATATCAGAGAGACAGGGAGGAGGGCCCAGAAGAGTGGGAGAAGGTCACAGAAATGGGGGTGGGTGTGGAGGGGGAGGCCTGCAGACACCAGGAAACTCACAAAGGCAATGATGTAGCTCTTGGAGACAGGAGGCCCACTGAGGCAGGAGCAGCTGACCCATGAAGACAAGAGTATGCCCCCAGAAATAGAAGCAGCCCCTATGGAGGTGAAGGGATGGTGAGTACAGGAATTCTCCACAAGGCAAAGAGTAATTCTTGGGACCCACAAAAATGAGTGGGTGGAGAGGAGAGCATCCCAACTGAGAATCAGCAGAGAGGGGAAGCCACAAGGGCAGAGAGCTGGAGGGCAGAGCCAGCACAAGTGGGAGACTCCCAGGGGCAGCTCTGCAGCCTCTGGGAGGGAGCTGAGCAGGGCAGGGGGATGGAAGACTGAAGCAAAGCGACACAGATCTTGAAGTGGGGGTGGGTGGTGCAAGGCTGGGTGGGGGGTGAAATTTGGGGGGAAGGAACATGACAGTTGGCGCTGAAGGCTGAGCCTGTGACTCACCACCACCCCCAAATGCTCGTGATGGGGAGGAGACGCTGCCACACTCACGTGCAGCCCCCAGCGCATGTGACCGCATGCCTCGCACACACACGTGGCACGTGGCAACTCTCACCCTGGCCTGGCAGGGGGAAGTCCTCTGTGGCTGGCATGTGGGGCACCTCCAGGGGTCTCCACCCATCCAGCTCATCCTGAGGGGCCACTAATTTTGCACGTACCTCCTCACCTTACTTGGGCAACATATGTGACCCAACACTCACTCTAAGCTTCAGCTAGGCCTGAAAGCCCTGCCTCTAGGTCTGCGCTTGTGCGGGACCCCAGAATGCCTGCCCTCTCTAAACCTAATCTGTCCCAGCAGCCGTACTCCTGCTCCACTCCCGGACTGGTTTTAGCCGCAGCTTACTCTGGTATCATCTGAAGACAAGCTAATCCAGGTAAATGGGGAAGTCCAAGCAGAAAGTCTGAGCTGAAAGGCCCCTGACAAAGCAAGCCAGACCCAGGTATTTTCAAGGGGGCGGTGGGGGGTGGGGTGGTGTAAAAAAAAAAAAAAACAGTTCAGCAGGAGTGAGAACCTGCCCAGGGGTCTGGAGACTGTCAAATGCCTGAGTCCTGTCCCGGGTGATTCACTCTGAGGGCTTCAGAGCACACTGGTCCCAGCTTTAGAGTTCACTAATTTCCACCAATTTCTTTCCCCTACTTCTAGCATTTATCCACGTGACATGTGACCTGGACCAGGGGACATGCCGCTGGCCAGGCAGTAGAGCCTGGAGGCCATGAGTATAGACCTTGGAGTTAATAGTGAGTTGGAATCCTGGCTCTGACTCTTCTAATGGACTTGTTACTCGTTACCTAACTTCTCTGGGTCTCAGTTGTGTGTTTGTGGTTTTGGTTTTTTTTTTTTTTTGCACAGTGAGACTAGTGCCTCCCTCCTAGGGCTGCTTAGAGGATTAAGCTGAATACTTGGAAAGCACTGAGTGCGATGCTTCGCTCATCCTAACACGTTCCTGTTAGCTATTATTACTATGCTCCTTGAGTTCCCAGTAAAAATAACTCATATACAGCTTTTAC
Organism: Talpa occidentalis; assembly: GCF_014898055.3. Lineage (NCBI taxonomy): Eukaryota > Metazoa > Chordata > Mammalia > Eulipotyphla > Talpidae > Talpa > Talpa occidentalis. The sequence continues at coordinate 42,745,711 of NW_023601754.1, forward strand.
TCCGTGCCTACACCCACTGTAAGAGGCAGGGGCTACTAGCTCCATTTCACAGATGAGGAAACTGAGGCACAAGGGGGCTGACTAACCCATGGCAACAGCCAGAAAGTAGCAGAGCCAGGAGTCCAATCTAGGCAGCCTGGTTTAACTACATGCATCTGGGGTTAGGGAGTTTCATCCAGTGGAAAATTAGGACCACCGCCTCCCTAACCCGTCAGAAACTAATGGAAGGACATAGCAAAAGTGATGACTTAAGCATCAGACCTAAGACTTTTTTTTTTAATTAAAAAATTTTAACTGAGGGGCCTCCCTGGTGGCACAAGGGGTTAAGCACAGCACTGTGAAGCTATCCAAAGCCACTGTAGCACAAGTTCAATGCCTGAGTTCAATTCCCAGAGAGGGAGCTGGCCCACACGGCGCAGGCGCAGCAGACCTTTCCTGTCTCACCTGTTGCTCCCCTTAGCAGTGTATTTCAGTAGATCCGCTTGTTCTGCTCTCCACTTTGTCTCTAGTGAATCCTCTCACCCCCCACACCTGTGGCCTGCACCCCAGTTCTTGTATGCATAAATCTTTAAAAAAAATTGTAACTGGGCCTCACTGGTGGCGCAAGGAGTTAACACACAAACTATGAAGCTATTTCCGTACCCACTGCAGGACAAGTTCGAACACTGGCCAGGGAGCAACCCAGATGGCGCAGCAGACCTCCCCTGACTAGCCCACTGTTCCCCTCAGCAGTGTATTTCAGTAGATCTGCCTGTTCTGTTCCCTGCTCTGTCTTGGTGAATCCTCTCAGCCCCCCACACCTCTGGCCTGTAAGCCCGTTCTTGTATGCATCAATAAATCAATCTTTGAAAAAAATTATAACTGAAGTATAACTGGCATACATTAGTTTCTGGCATAAACATAATTTGGTGTTTGTACACATTGCAAAATGATCACAGGAAGTGTAGGTGCCATGCCTCCATAAAGGTAGACTCCATTATTTTTTTTGATGAAGAGAACTTGCAAGATGTACTCTCAACACACTGAAATATGCCACACGATTGACCATAGTCACCGTGCTATACATTCTGTCCCCACGACTTAATATCTTCTCATCAGAAGTATGTCTCTCTCCACCCCAGGGGTCTAGGTCATCCTCTTCTTGGGGTTCCCTAATAGCAGCTGGCCTCAGGTAGGTAAATGGCTCTCCTGAGACTCAGTTTACTCATCTGAAAAATGGGGAGGGGGCAGTTAAGAGTAGGTGAACCTCTCACAGGTGCCCTCTTCCCGGGTTCAGGGAGTAGCTCTGGAAACACCTGCTCACTCCCAAGGTCCTGAGGGCCAGAGTGCGTGGGAATGGCCTGAGGCCCCAGGAGCCCAAGGGGAGGCCACCTCCCCAGAGCTATGGGGGCGGTCAGCTTGGAAGAAATAAAGGTGCCCTGCAAAGAAGCAGACTACAGTTCATCCGCTAGGGGGTCACTTCCCTCAGGTCTCGCCCTCGTTGTCCTTCTGTTGTAGAGCAACCCCGATACAAAACGGGGTGCCTGACTGTGGGTCCTCACCCGCCTAACACTTCGACACCCCCACCCCGAGACACACACATACTCTCACACACACACACACACACACACTCTCTCTCTCTCTCTCTCTCTCTCTCTCTCTCTCACTCCCTGTTCCACGAATGCAACTGCCGGTGCCGGCTTTTTCTTTTTCTCCCTCCGTTTTCCATTTCCTCCCCTATCTTTCAGGTTTTCCTCCTTCCCTCCGAGCCTCTCGCTCCTCGCCTGACATTTCTCCCCCCACTTCCTCCAGTGCCCCTCGCTGTCGCTCCCCTTCTCGCCGCCGTTATGTCTCCCCACTGGAACCTCGATTCCCCCCTTTCCTCCGGGTGACCGAGGCTGCCGTCCCCCCTCGCCCCTTCGCGCTGACGGGTGCGTCACTTTCTCCTTCGGCTCCTCGGCGGCCCCTGCACCTCCATGCCCCGCCCTCCCGGGTCGCGGGCCTCCACCTCCCCGACTTGCCCCGCGACCCCGACGCGCCTGACGCCCGTAGCCCCCAAGATGGCGGTCACCGCCCCGTTCCGCCGCCAGACGTCAGCGCGCCGCCCTCCCCTGAGCCGTCGGGCGGAGCCGGCCAAGAGGCGGGGGAGCGGCCTCCTCCGGGCCTAAGGGGCGGGCACTAGCCACCGAGGGCGGGCCGGCGAGGGAACCTCGCTAGAGGATTGGCGAGGCGCTGCGGAGGGATGCCGACGCTGCATACCATTGGCCCGAGTCTCGGAGACATGAGCGCCTATTGGCTGAGTCGCAGGGGCCAGCGGGGCGATGATTGGGCGCGTTGGGCTGTCTGGCGGTGGTAAGGCGGAGGAAGGTGGGCGGGGCGTTGCTGAGGGCGATTGGGGGCGAGAGCGAGGCTGCGGAGCAGGCGAGAGGGGCCCGCGGGATCTAGAGAGGGCGCAGCGCTAGGGTGGCCGCGCGAGGGGAGCGGCCGCCCGGGCCCGGCCCGGGGCCGGGGCCTGCGAGACAGCGGAGGCGGGTGAGTGCGGGCGGGCGCGCGGAGGCCCGCTCCCGCCCTGCCCGCGCGGCCTGCTCGCCACCCCGCCTGCGCACTGTGGGCCGGGGCGAGGGCGCGCGCAGGGCGGAGCGGTACAACGGCTCGGGCGCGCGGCGGCCGGGGTGGGGGTTGGAGGGCCGGCCGGGGCTGCGCGTGGGGCCGGGGCTGCTGCGTGTGAAGGGCTGAGTGAGGAGGGGCGGGGCTCGGGCTGGGGGCTGCGGGGGATCGGGGTGCGGAGGGAGGCTTTGGAGCTGCCCCCCGGAGGGTCTCCGAGGCTGCGGGGCTGAGGGCTTGGGGCGTGGGACGGTTCTGGGCCGAAGGCCGGGTGCCCGGGAGGGGGTGAGGGCCATGAGCAAAGAGGCGACGAAGTTAACGTGAAGAGAAAGTCGAGTTATGCCGGGAGAGAATAAGTGAGAAGGGTCTCGGCGTGAAAAATTAGCAAGTGGCGATCCCTTGAAGGGAGATTGGGAGCTGAGGGAGACGTCCAGGTGTGAGGCGTGGAGTTAGATTAACGTGAAAAGTTAAGCCAAAGCGGGAGGCACCCTTAGAATGGGTGGGTGGGGTCCTTCTGCAAAGGAGGGTCCTGTGAAAAGGGTGTTGGTGGCTCTGGACTAGGCTGGGGGGAGGTAGTTTTTTCGGAAGGTATAGGGAATTGGGTCGTGAAGAGTGGGTATCGGGTATCCCTGGAGGGTGTTAAAGGTGGTGAGAGATCTGTGTGCTAAGGTGAAAGGGGATCTGAGTCTGACTGGAGTGAGAATGAGACGTTAGATGCAGTTGGGGGTCTGGGTATCCACAGGTTAAGCCTGGTGAGAGGGATCTGGTTGCCCTCGGCCTGGGGCGTGGGTGTAGATCTGTGTAAGAGATCTGGGTGACCCTAGAAGGGAATTAGGCAGTAGGAGGGGTTTGTGTGAAAGGAGTTTAAGCCAACGTGAAGGGTAGTCTGGGAATCCTTGGGTGTTCAGGATCTTTTTTGCCAAGGATAGGAATTAAGTTGATATGGAGGGGGTCTGAGTACCTCTGGAATGGGTTAGGGCAGGTGAGTTTGTAAGGAAAGGATGATTTGTAGAGATGGGTCTGGGTGTTCCAGATAAGGAGTTAGGGTTGTGGGAGGGGGCCTCCATTTGTAGTGGGAGTTAAGTAATTTGCAGAGAGGGATCTGGCTATCAGTGGGAAGTGGTTAAGGTGGAGAACGTCTGGGTGTGAAAGTGGGTTAGGCTAATGTGAGGAAAGTTGGTTGGGGGAAGGCATGTGGGGCATGAATCTGGGCACCAGAGGGAGAGAAGAGTGGGTCTGGGAGAAGCTGAGGGTTTAGGGCCTGAGTAAGAACCCTCCTGGGTACCTGGGAGTCCAAAATGGGGTATTGAACCAGTAAGGAGGATGTCTCTAGAGAAGATGGCCCAGGCTTCTATGCGATGGAGGAGTAGGGCCTGCAGCCTGCTGTGAGATGAGGGATTGGGAGGTTACTGGGATCTGGTGGGTGGAGTTTGGTGCAAGTTGACTGGAAGTGAGACTTGGGTAGATTTCCTGGGAAGGGACTGCTGGGAAGGTTTTGTGCTTGGTGCTTTTGTGTGTTGAGGGGAGTTGAGAGGAGGAATTACTGGGGAGGGGGGCTGGAATGGAGAAGTGGAAGCAAGGAGTTAGAGGGGGAAACAGATCTAAGGTTGGGGGGGGCATGACAAAGGGAAAGAATTTTTCCTGGGAATGACTGAGGAAGCAGTGACTGAGCTGTGCTTTGTCCCCACCACTCCCCTGTCCCAGCCCAGGGCCTGGCCGCCGCCATGACTGAGGAGTCGGAGGAGACGGTCCTGTACATTGAGCACCGCTATGTCTGCTCTGAGTGCAACCAGCTCTACGGCTCCCTGGAGGAGGTTCTTATGCACCAGAACTCCCACGTGCCCCAGCAGCATTTTGAGCTGGTGGGCGTGGCTGACCCTGGCGTCACTGTGGCCACAGAAACAACTTCCGGCACCGGACTCTACCAGACCCTAGTACAGGAGAGCCAGTACCAGTGCCTGGTGTGCGGGCAGCTCCTGATGTCACCCACCCAGCTCCTGGAGCACCAGGAGCTACACCTGAAGATGATGGCACCCCAGGAGGCAGTGCCAGCTGAGCCGCCACCCAAGGCCCCCGCCCTGAGCTCCAGTACCATCCACTATGAGTGTGTGGATTGCAAGGCTCTCTTTGCCAGTCAGGAGCTCTGGCTGAACCACCGGCAGACACACCTCCGGGCCACTCCCACCAAGCCTTCCCCCCCAGTGGTCCTGGGATCCCCAGTGGTCCTAGGATCCCCTGTGGGCCAGGCCCTGGTGGCTGTGGAACATTCATACCGCAAGGCAGAAGAGGATGGGGAAGGGGCAGCTGTCCCCCCTGCCGCTGCCACCGCCACTGAGGTGGTGACTGAAGTGGAGCTGCTCCTCTATAAGTGCTCCGAGTGCTCCCAGCTCTTCCAGCTGCCAGCCGACTTCCTGGAGCACCAGGCCACCCACTTCCCTGCTCCGGCCCCAGAGTCTGAGGAGCCTGCCTTGCAACCTGAGACCCTGACCCCACCGCTGGCTGAGGTGCCTGTGTCTCAGCCCGACCCCCTGCCATCCTCAGACCACAGCTATGAGCTGCGCAACGGTGAAGCCATCGGGCGTGATCGCCGGGGCCGCAAGACCCGGAGGAACAATAGTGGAGAACCTGGCGGAGCTGCCACCCAGGAGTTGTTTTGCTCGGCCTGTGACCAGCTCTTTCTCTCGCCTCACCAGCTACAGCAGCACCTGCGGAGCCACCGGGAGGGCGTCTTTAAGTGCCCCCTGTGCAGTCGTGTCTTCCCCAGCCCTTCCAGTCTGGACCAGCACCTTGGAGACCACAGCAGCGAGTCTCACTTCCTTTGTGTGGACTGCGGCCTGGCCTTCAGTACAGAGGCCCTGCTCCTGGCCCACCGGCGAGCTCACACCCCGAATCCTCTGCATTCGTGTCCATGTGGTAAGACCTTTGTCAACCTCACCAAGTTCCTTTATCACCGGCGTACCCATGGGGCAGGCGGTGTCCCTCTGCCCACAACACCTGTCCCACCAGAGGAGCCTGTCATTGGTTTCCCTGAGCCAACGCCGGCAGAGACTGGAGAGCCAGAGGCCTCAGAGCCCCCCACATCCGAGGAAAGCCCAGCTGGGCCCACTGCCCCTGGCACGTACCGCTGCCTCCTGTGCAGCCGTGAATTTGGCAAGGCATTGCAGCTGACCCGGCACCAACGCTTTGTACACCGCCTGGAACGGCGCCATAAGTGTAGCATTTGCGGCAAGATGTTCAAGAAGAAGTCTCATGTTCGTAACCACCTGCGCACACACACGGGCGAGCGGCCCTTCCCCTGCCCAGACTGCTCCAAGCCCTTCAACTCACCTGCCAACCTGGCCCGGCACCGGCTCACGCACACAGGGGAGCGGCCCTACCGATGCGGGGACTGCGGCAAGGCATTCACACAGAGCTCCACGCTGAGGCAACACCGCCTGGTGCACGCCCAGCACTTCCCCTACCGCTGCCAGGAGTGTGGGGTGCGTTTTCACCGCCCGTACCGCCTGCTCATGCACCGCTACCACCACACGGGTGAGTACCCCTACAAGTGTCGCGAGTGCCCCCGCTCCTTCTTGCTGCGCCGGCTGCTGGAGGTGCACCAGCTTGTGGCCCACGCTGGGCGCCAGCCCCACCGCTGCACATCCTGCGGGGCTGCCTTCCCTTCCTCACTGCGACTCCGTGAGCACCGCTGTGCAGCAGCCGCTGCCCAGGCCCCACGGCGCTTTGAGTGTGGAACCTGTGGCAAGAAGGTGGGCTCAGCTGCTCGGCTGCAGGCGCACGAGGCGGCCCACGCAGCTGCTGGACCTGGAGAGGTCCTGGCTAAGGAGCCCCCCGCCCCTCGGGCCCCCCGGGCTACGCGCTCACCTGTTACCTCCCCCACGACCCTGGGAGGTACGGCCCCTGCTGCCTCACCCCGCCGCCGAGGCCTGGAGTGCAGTGAATGCAAAAAGCTGTTCAGCACAGAGACATCGCTGCAGGTACATCGGCGCATCCACACAGGCGAGCGGCCGTATCCATGTCCAGACTGTGGCAAGGCCTTCCGGCAGAGCACCCACCTGAAGGACCACCGCCGCCTGCACACAGGTGAGCGACCCTTTGCCTGTGAAGTGTGTGGCAAGGCCTTTGCCATCTCCATGCGCCTGGCAGAACATCGTCGCATTCACACGGGTGAACGGCCTTACTCCTGCTCCGACTGTGGCAAGAGCTACCGCTCCTTCTCCAACCTCTGGAAGCACCGTAAGACCCACCAACAGCAGCACCAGGCAGCTGTGCGGCAGCAGCTGGCAGAGGCAGAGGCAGCCGTTGGCCTGGCTGTGATGGAGACTGCAGTGGAGGCCCTGCCTTTAGTAGAAGCAATTGAGATCTACCCTCTGGCTGAGGCCGAGGGGGTCCAGATCAGTGGCTGACCGCCCTGTTCCCTCTATGCTTTGTTGCAAAGAACCTCCTCCAACATCCTCTTAATTCTCTGTATATACTGTGCCCCTTCTTCTACCCCTCCCAACCACCATGTAATTTCTGTAATTAGATTTATTCTCTCTTCTGAGGAGGTGCTTGGGGGTCCTTGATATGCTTGAAGGTGCCCCCCCCCCCAACCTTCCACTGGTTAGCACTGGTGGCCCCCAGGTGAAATTGTCAATAAAGACTTGAATTGGACATTTATGTCTGGCCCAGCTGTATGGGGTGGAATTTGGGAGCCATAAGGCCAGGTACTTGGACTTCTCATGACTGTGTTTCTGGCATCTAGGCTAGGGCCTGGCAAGTAGTAGGAATTGAACTGAATTGTCCTACTGAGTTGCAGATAGTACTGGATTAAAACCTAGTCTGTGAGGCTGGCTCTCAAGGAGCCCAGGGAACCCAGGGAGTGGGCGCTGGGCTAGTACTCAGTGGCGGCAGTGTGGTCCTCGTGCCACTAGAGGTCACCACAGCCCCACAGAAAAGCCTTAAGCTATTAGCAGGAACATTTGGGAAAGTCTTGAGATACCTACCACCCATCTCCCCACTTCCTAGCCTACTATGGGCCATCTCCCCAAGACTATCTGGCTTCTCCCTGAGGGAAGTGCAGTTCAGGAGAAAGGTATGATCTGGGCAGTAGAAAAAGATGGCTCCTGGCACCAGCTGTGGAGTGGAGAAGGCTTTGAGTGATAGTTCGCTGGGGGGAGAAGCCTCAGGAGTTGGACATGGGCCCAATCAACAGGTATTTTTTTTTAGGTAGAAGGGTGATGTTTGAATGTCTAGTTTGCCTCAAATACTCCTATCCTTTTTTAAAAAATAATCTTAATGATGACCCTGTGAAGAGAACATTTTCAGGGAAGGAATCTGAAGTGATAAGCAGAGAGGTGACTTACCGAAGGTCACTCAGCCCAGATTGGGCAGAGCTTGAATTCAAGCCTGGTTTCATCTGGTTTAACCACCCACATGCTTTCCTCTATACTCGGCTGCTGTCTGCGTGCTTGGGGGAGGGCAGTGGAGAAAGGAGATGGTGTGTGTGGGGCTCATAGGAATGCTCAGTTACTATGCTAATTTTGTCCTCATAACCCACACCCCAAGAAAAATAAGCTCCCCCAAGTATACTTCATTGGAGAGAATTCTTATTTGGAACCCTAATAAATGAGAGGTGAAAGGGAGCTGCTTACATTGAATTGAAACTGAAGGAAAAGAGGCCAAGAGCTGCCCCTCGGTCTGTTACATTTGATTCCCTTCATCATTTCCTTTGCCCTCTGTGAGAGCACTAAGACATGTTCTAGAAATCACTGGCCCAGCCTTTTGCACAGGTGAGGAAATGAGGCACATAGGTGGTAGAGGCAGTTAGAAACCTGGTCCCCTAACTCCATGAATAGATTATTAAGCATAATTTTAGTCATTTCAAAAAAAGAAAATGGACTCACCCATCTGCTATCCCGCCAGCTCTTGTGAAGGGCAGTGGCCTGTCAGTAGTTTTCGACCAGAGTTTGTAGGTTGTGGGCACCATCTTTTCATCACCACATACCCTGCAGAGAGAACTGGAACCATCTGAGCCCCACATTCCAGAGCCCCTTAGGTGCCAGGTAAGGACCATTCTCTAACTCTGCCCCCTCAAGAAGAGCCAGAACAGGGCCTCCCCGGTGGCGCAGCGGTTGAGTGCTGGGTTGCGAAGCTGCCCGCAGCCTCTGCAGCACTGGTTCGATCCCCGGCTGCCGGGTGAGGGTCCCACATGGCGTGCAGACCTCTCCTGCCGCCCGCTGCTCCCCTCAGCAGTGTACTTCGGTCCTTCTGCCTGCTCTGCTCCCGCTCTGGCTCTGGTGAATTCTCTCACCCTCCCGCGCTTCTGACTGTACCCAGTGCTTGTATAAATAAATAAATAAATAAATAAATAAATAAATCTTTAAAAAAAAAAAAAAGAAGAGCCAGAACAGCCTGAAAACGGTATCAAATGCGTGCTTAGAACAGTTGGAGGGGTCCTCCTTGGTGAAACCAGATAAAAGTCAGGCTGACAGGGGCCAGGAGTGGAGAGGGCCTGTGGGTGCTGGTTGACCCCGAGATAACAGTGCTTTCAGCAGACAAGCATGACTGATGGTGTGTTGATGTCCTTCACTGTACCTATTTTGAGCCTCTTATGAAAGCTTTGCACTCCCTCCCTGAGAACAGTCCTGCAAATGTGTTCATGAGCCAGATTCATTGTTGATGAATCCACCGAAACTCAGTGGCCCTCAGTTAAACACTTAAAAAGATGACATTAACCAAAATGTTTTTGATGCTAGCATTAATCCCTGCTGACAGGCAGGGGTTCTTGAACTCTTAAGTTGTCTTAGGCCATTCCCCCCAGAATTGTGCAGCCAGCCAGCATGTGGGGGAAACCCAATTCTGATGAAGTAACTCACAGACCCCTCCGCAAAGAGTGTTGCATTCGCTGCCTTCCGTGGGCTACGGATGCCATGCGAGCAGGACTGTCAAGGGGACAGAACAGTGGTCTTCAGTGCCCAGTGTGTTGACAAGAGGAGGCCCAAGTATTACTGTCCAGTGTGGGCATGTGAGCAAGTTGGGCATTTTCATGGGGGACAGGTGGGCACCGTGTTTAGCTCCAGGGTGCTCTTGGGTTTGCCATCTATACATGTCACAGCATGACTGGGTGATGGAACTCCGGGGTCTGGGTGGTTCTGACTGCACCACCCTGAGGGCAGGGGCTGGACCAAATACTCTTTTTGGGGGTACTATTTTGAACATCCCAACATCTCACCACATGCCCCATCCCTGTGGACTGGAGAATTTGGAAGCCCTCTTTTCTTTCAATCTTGCAAAGGGATGTGGTGCCAATACTTCATAAATTACCCCTCTAGCTAGCTCTGTCCCCCCATCTATAAAATGTCTCCTCACTACTGAACTTGCGGAATCCCCGTACCTTTGTGCCAGGCATATGTCAGATGAGACGGTGACAAGGAGACCTGATGGCAGTGAGCTGTTGACATCATTTCTGAGTTTCAGTGGTGAGGTCTTGGGGCCTGGCCCATGAAGCTGTTCCTGCCAGATGACTTAAGATGGGCACGAAATAGTGAATGACAGTTAACGTTCTGAAAAAGAAGAGGGGGCTAGGTCCTTTGCACAAGCAGACAACTTCAAAGCCCTCTCTGGTTTTAAAGGGTCATTTTAGTCCTCCGAGGAGGGACGTGGGGAAGCACTTGCTGGTTTTCTGTCTGCCTCACAGCTCTCACAGTTGAAGGAGGGGTGCTGGAGAGCTGTCCTAAGCACTTCCATCATCATCATCTCGTTTAATTTTTACAAGCCCATGGGCCGGTACTGTCCCTACAGTACAGATGAGGACACGGAAGCTCACACATCTACAAAATGGCAGAACTGAGATTTGAATTCACCCTAAGTTCTGAGATTTGGTTTTCTTATTGTCGAGGGAGGAAAAATAAAATCACTCAAGCCTTCTGAACATCCACTGCGGAACAGAAGTAAAGCCCTCCCCTGCCCAGCACACACATACCCCTGCCAGCCCCCACCACCCTGCCCAGGACAGAGCGGAGACCAAGGGAGAATACGCATCATTTCTCTCTGTACAGTTTTTAATTTTTTATTTTTTGATGTTGTTCAGATGAATGACACACTCAAGTTACAAAAATGGGGCCTTAAAAGAAGCACATTGTACAATGAACAAGCAGATTGGAGTTAAGAACACTGAAACGCTAACCCGCTACCACGAGAAGAGACAGGGAGAGAATACAGGGTGGGGAGGGAGGGGCTGCCAACACAGGGGTCAGACAGAACTGAAAGGGGGGGCTAACTCAGTGAGAAAAGGGGAAGGCAGGTCCTCGGGGCCTACTCAATTTCCAGACACCACCTCCTGGTCTCCCATACCCACTACTTGCCACCACCTCCCATCCCCACTCCAACCTGGTCACACATACGAGTAGGTGAGACAGGGCCCCAGAAAGGGCCGAGCCATTCAGCTCTTCCAAAGGTGGGGCGGTATCACCTTGCCCTAGTGCAGCCAGGACTTGGGAGGTGACAGTGGCAGCAGTGGCATAAGAAGCCAGTGGAACAGTCTATCCAAGATCAAGCCCCCGTGCCCCCCGCCCCACTCCCAGACCTGCCCCTTCCCCCCCACCATGATCCAAAGGCCCTCTCTACAAGTTTTTTAGAGAGGCCCCCAGTCACCCTGCAATTATATAAATAAATAAATACTGAGCCCCTGGGCTTGGAGGACAGGCTGGGGAGGGAGGGGTAGCAGGGGTAGAGGAAAGAGGAGAGGAAGGGGGACGGGGGGGGGGGGGGGGGTCACAGACATAGTAAATAGTTGTCTCCGTCCCAGCAACACTTCTCTCTGGATTTTTCTCTCCTTTTTGTGTTTGTTGAACAAGGAGCTAACATCTCAAGGACAAATACTTAAAAATATACATTTTTTTTTTTTTTCTTTTTCGCCTTTGTCATCGTCATCTTGCTTTGGAGACTGCTGAGGTCAAAGTTCAAACCGCACGAAGGACCGGCGGCTTGGAGTTTTTGTGTATTTTTTTTTTCATTTTTATTTTTATTTTTTTTTCGCTTTTTTTCCCAACGTATAAAAAGGTAGCGGAGTTGTCTGTGGGTTTTTTTTTTTTTAATGGTTAAATCTTTGGTTTGTTTCTTTTTTCTCTTGGAGGCCTTTATCTCTCGCACTTGCCTTTCCCACTCAGAGGCCAGTGGGGCCCGCGTGTCGCAGTCTTGCTCAGTCTGTCACTCTCTCTCTCACTCAGTCCCCCTACCCTGGGCTAACAGGGGAGAGAGGCACCCTGGGATTTGGGTGAGGGGGAGGACATCTAGTCAGGTCAAGAGGTCATCCTCTATGTAGCTGGTACCTTAACCCATCTTCCCAGGGCCGCCAGGGGGTTGGAGACCCTCTCTTGACCTTCCCCCAGGGAGATGCGTGAAAAGCTCACACTCTTCTCCTTCCCCATCTTAGTCCCCACCCATAAGGGGTGTGGTTCCCCATCTCTGCCTACCCCCACTTACACTCCCAGCCTCTCCCTCCCATTTCCAGCCCCCATCCACCCAGAAGAGAACAGAGAGAGGTGTTTTAGTTACTGGCATTGTTTTTTTTTGGCACGATTAAAAGGCCTGCCAGGATGGCAGGCCCAGTCTCTGTCCCTCCCTCGAGTAGGAGGTCAGGGCCAGGTGGAGAGAGATCCAGAGGGCTCCCCTTTCTCCAATCCACTCATCTTCCTCTCTTTGGAGCCCAGGCCCCTGGCCCCCCATCTCAGACGTCTCACCTAGCCCAGAGCCTGGCCTGGGGTCTCCCTCCCCATCCCCCACAAAGTTCCCCAGCCCCAACTCTCTCGCTCACACACAGACACACGGACACAGGCTCTGCACAGACCACAAAATAAAAACGATGAGATAGTTTTGTTTCCCGGAGTCGAGACGGGGGGGGGGGGGACTGGAGGGGAAGGGGCAGAGGGGGGTGGGGGGCATGAATTCCCCCATCACCTTCCCAACCCTGGCTCCCTCCAGCCCCCCAGCCCCTTGCCCTGGCTGGCCCCCAGCCAACGATATTTGGTTTCCTTTTTTTAACATTAAAGTTCTATGAGGTATTTGGTGCCTTATCTCGAGTCCTGGGGGAGGGGGCCCAGGGGGGAGACCTGGGGCACGCTTGCCCCTCCTTCCCTCCCACCCCCTTCCCAATATTTGGTTTCACAGCTGTAGTTAAAGCTTGGGATTTGGTTATTTTTCCCCCTCCCAGGAATTTTTCTTTTTTTCTTGTTTTTTTTTTTTTTTCTTTTCCTAGTTATGGGGGTTGGATGGGGAGGTCCCCACCACCCCCAGCTGCACGGGGGTCCCTCCACCAATGTCAGGGCATCGGCCCCATCCCTGCCCCCTGCTTCCTCCTCTCCTCTGCCCCACTCCCCCCCACACACTGGGGTGGTGGAGAGGCCCCAGGTGGCAGCACTTGATGAGGAGGACGCAGGATGAAGTGGGTGGTGGTGAGTCCTGGATTTTCTTTCCTTTTTTTTTTTTTTTTTTTCCTTTTTTTGTGTTTTTGGTTTTTTTTTGGTTTTTTTTTTTTTTTTTTTTTTTTGGTCTAGAATCATAGTTTTTGAGTCATCTCCACCATGCCTTCCATGCTGCCTGTCTTCTCGGAGGGGTTTTTGGTTGTCATTCCTTTCATTTTGCTCTGCTCAAATGTCCTTCCTATGTGGTCAGGAGCCCTCGGCCCCCATCTCTACCCATGGGCTGGGGCCCAGGCCCTTGCGCCAGTTCCTTCTCTTCAGGAAATAAAAATGGACAAACTCAGAGGTAGGGTGCGGGCAGGGAGTCGGTTCAGCAGAGATGCTTACATTCGGGCGAGGATGGGTCGATGGCACGTCGGGCCCCCTCGGTGCCAGGGTGGGAGGGGCGGCCACCACCGCTGCCCAGACAAGGCACCCCGAGACCCCTACAACAGCAGAGTCTCTGCCGCCTCCATGGCCCAGCCCAACAGTTCCATTTCCCGGGTGGGAGAAGGGAGACAAGAAAAAAAAGAGAGAACGCTGAAGCCTCGGGGCGCAGGGTGGCCTCTCTCGGGGTGTCCGGCAGCACTGCCCATCTCTGTGTCTTGGGGAGCTCCCCTCCCTCTGTTCCTGCCCACTGGGGAGGGGGGCAGGGGCCAATCTGCTGCCGGGCTCCCCTCTCATTTTAATGGCTCGCGTCCTTCACAGCAACACTTTGGTTTGAGGAGAGACACAGAAAGGAGGAGATTGGGAGAATGAGAGAAGAGCCAAGGGAGAGAAAGAAAAAGAGGTGTGAGCAGAGAGAGTGGAGACAGGACAGAGGACAGACAGAAGAGAACAGAAAAAGAAATCAAAGGAGGAATCAAACCACCCGAAAGTTTGTTACTTTTCCTTCGTCCATTCTTTTTGCTTTCTCATTCTTTTTTTCCTGTTTTTTTTTTTAAAGCTTTTTCAGTCGATTGGGGGGGCGGGGAGTTTGGGGTTCTTCACCCCTGTCCCTGACACCCTCTCTCAGCCCTGCCCACCCATTCCATCCGCCTTGGCTGAGGGACAGGCCCTGCCCCAGCCGCCCCCCTCCGGCTTTCCCGAAGACGACGTCCATGAGGTATTTGTGAAGAGAAAGAAGCATCTGTCCTTCCGTCCGCCTTGGGGACCAAGGGCCTGGACCACCGGTGCAGGGACTTGGCTCCACCTCGCGGCTCCTTCGTATTCTTGAAGAGTCCTTATCTTCTTTCCCTTAAATATATATATATCTATAAATTCTTTTTTTTTCTAGTTTTAATTTATTGTTTGGTTTTTTGTTTTTGTTTGTTTGGTTTCTTTTTTTGGTTCAAAACTTTGTCGGCCTCCACGACAGCAGGAGGGTAAAGTGGCTCCCAGTGGGTTGTCTCCTCCGTCCGTGGAGATGCGTACGGGGCCGGGCAGACACGGGTCCAGCCGAGACTCGTGGGAGGGAGTGGTGGCCACCACAGTGCCCTCTCAGACGGGCCCGCAGGCCGTGGCGCTGTCCCCACCACGTGGACCCTGATGGGGTCGCCATCTCGAGGAACCCCACCACTGGGGTGCGTGCGTGTGTGCATGTGTGTGGGGAGGAGAGGAAGAGGCATCTGCCAGTGTCAGAGGGGCACAGGGTGGGAAGAGCGAGGTGAGCTCTCTTTTTGGTTTCTGGTCAAAGACGGGAAGGATCCCACGGATAGGCACTGGAATATGAATTTTTTTTTCAGGGAAACCGACAGACAAGGATGGAAAAAAAGACAACTTGAATGCCCTCGCCTCATCCCCTCTTGCCTGAAATGTCCACCTTCCCACGGGCAGGGGAGGAGGGTAGATTCCAGAGCAGAGGAGGGTGATGGGGTTGAGGGGGGGGTGGAGCGTGTGAGAGCTAGAACTTGGCAAAATGGCCTAGCCTACCCTTCAAAGGGAAAAAGGGGAGGTACAAGGGGTGAAAAGTCATCCCAGGCCTTCCCCTGGACGCTCCCCTGGCTGGGGGTAAGGGGGAGTGAGGAGGTTAAAGCGAGACCCCCTGCCCAGGTGGGGAGAGCCTGGGGTCCAAGGGACAAGGGGACACATTTTAGGGACACATTCTGTTGAGCGCAATGCTAAAAATTCTGTACATCCTTTGGATGAAGCTACTGAATATTTGGTGTAAAGTTGTTCAGGCCCTTTCACCTTCTGGAAAAGAACATTTGGTTGATGGTTCTGAGCCCAAGCCCACTGCCCCGGGCTGTGCCCCATCGCGGGACGGTCTGGGCTGGGGCTGGGAGGCTGGCACATTCTCTTTTTCTTTCTCTGTTGCCCCCCAAGGGGGAGGCAAGTTTGGGGTTGGTCCCACAGCCAGGGCTCAGCTGAGGTCCGACCTCGGAGGCTTCTCCGCGGCTGGGGTTCTTATTTGGTGTCACAGCGGTGAGGGTGAGCACGCTGAGGTCTGGCTCGTGACTTTTGGTGTGGTTTTTGGTTTGTTCGGCTTGGTGGGGGGGGGTTGTTTGTTTTTGGTTTTGTTTGTTTTTCACCTCTGGTTCCTTTGGGGCAGCTGGTTTCTGTTGTGATTATTTTTGGTTTTCTTTTTTGTTGGTTGGTTTCTTCTCTCTCTTGGTTTATTTAATTTTTTTTGGTTGGTTGGTTTTTTTGGTCTTTCCTCCCTTGTCACTCCTG
Organism: Talpa occidentalis; assembly: GCF_014898055.3. NCBI lineage: Eukaryota > Metazoa > Chordata > Mammalia > Eulipotyphla > Talpidae > Talpa > Talpa occidentalis. The sequence continues at coordinate 42,761,385 of NW_023601754.1, forward strand.
CTCGAGGACCCCCTGTGTCCCCACTGCTGGCCTCCTTGCCCTCTTCCCAGGCGGGAAGCCGAGGTGGGGGTCAGAGGAGGAGGAGGGGAGGCATGGTGGGCCCTCACTCGGGCTTGGACCCTGCCTCAGGGCCCCCTGGGCCTCCAGGGGTCTGTGCTGCCGCCTCGCTGCAAGTAGAGGAGGAGGAGGACGAGGAGGAGGACGACGACGAGGAGAGGCCAGGAGACTTGCTGGAGATGGAGGCTGCCACGGCCGCAGCGGCTGCGGAGACCAGGCCCACGCCAGGCGGGGCGCTGAGCAGGGGCAGCCCGGCATGGTTCAAGAAGAGCGGCGAGGTCACCAGGCCGGGGCTCCCCGGGGCCGCACCGGCCGCCCCCAGCACCAGGTTCCCGCTGCCATCAAGGCTGGTAAGGGGCAGGGTTCCACCAGAGGCCAGGGCTGGCAGGGAGAGAGAGAGGCTGGGCTGGGGCACCTTCCGGCATCCTGCCCAGAGCGCCCCCTGTCTTCCCATCTGCCCCACTGACCCCCGTCAGCACCCCTCACACCTTCCCCAGAGGTGAGATGGGCATGAAGAGGCGAGCGATGCGGTGAGCAGGGGCAAGATGGCATGGCTGGAGCAGCAATGGGGGGGCTGGAGGCCCCGGGGGGGCAGGGCAGGTGACCATGGGAGTGACATGTGGCAGCACGCACCTTGGATAGTGGCCAAAGGGTTGTTGCTCATGAGGGCTGGACTCAGCCCGGAGCTCAACCCCACCATTGTGCTTCTGCAAGAGGCAAAGCAGAGGGTTAGCAGGGGCAGGACCCCGGCAGAACTGCAGGGCAGCTCCCCATCCAGAAGCAGCAGCGACCCTGCTTCTCCCCGAAGTTTCCCCCCACCCCCTCACAGCTGTCCACTTACCCCGTGCTGGGGTTCAGGCCCGACAAGCCGATAGCCGAGTGGCTGCCTTGAGGGCTGGGATTTGTGCTGTTGGTGGTGGCCGGGGGCGGCGGGGGAGTGACAGAGGGGATGGAATTGAGGGGGGGCACAGCCCCACCCCCGCCCCCACCTCCTCCGGCTGTCCGGCTGGGGTGGAGCGTCCCCACAGCTGAGGATAAGGTAGTAACTACCAGAGAAAGACACAGAGAGGGAGACTTCAGCTTCCATTCATTCATTCTTCACCAAGTAACTGGGGTCAACTCGTTTCTTCCCCTGCCCAGAGCTTCGACTCCACCCTCTCCGCCCAGGGCCATTTCTCTGTGCCTCTGCCACAGTGACAGCAGTCACAGAAGCACAGAAAGAACAGCTGCCACCCACTGAACCTGAGCCCTGTGCCCAGCAGGTGCTCACTGACCAAAAACCCACTCTGAGTCTCAGCCCTGACTCCTGTTACCCAGACAAGACCTGGGCACCCGGAAGACAGAGCCCTATGGCTCCCTCTAGGGGCCAGGCAGGGGGGTGCGGCTCAGCTATCCCCAAGGCCCACCGCACTCAGAGCCTAGTCAGTACCAGGTGGGTCCTTGAACCAGGGCCTTCACCTCTCAGGCCTCAGTCCCCTCATCTGGAAAATGGGGACAACCATAGACTCTGCCTCATAAATGGGTGTGAGGGTTAAATGAGTCAACATATTTTCGAGTTTAGAACAGTGCCGGGCATATCCTTTGCAGCCTCTCCACCCCAGTAGCTCTTAATATAAGGAAGGGAAATATAGTTTTGAAGCAGGAACTATAACTATAACTACCACCTGATTTCTCCGGGAGATTGCCATAACAGTTTTGTTTTATATTATTCATATATATATTATATTATTCACATACGTAGGTATGTATGTGTGTGTGTGTGTATATATATGGTGTTAAATGGCAGGCCCTGTCCCAGCAAGGGGGAAGGGCTTTGGGTACAAAAGCCTGTATATCTATATTCATGCAGGTAGCTCCTGTACATAGTATACATTCATAATGTCAAAAATTGAGGTTCAGTGAGACAAAGTCACTTCTGGTGAATGTTGATAAATGCCAGAAACAACCCAAGTAGATCCTGCAGCAACCACACACTTTGCTCATGTGATATCATGGAGCAGATGGAAGTGACCTGCTCTGGCTGGAGGGAGGAAGCGGCCCTCTCCCTTCTGCCCTCTCCTGCCCCCTTCAATCCCGGCTGAGCCTTGAGGCCTCTGAACACCCCAACCCTCTCAAGAATCTTAGGCCTATACTGTGCTCCCTCACCACCTTCTGTCCCCTCTGACCTGTTGTGCTCAGACTGCTGGAAGCTTGGGACAACGGCAAGGTCCCGGCGCCCCCTTGGGATGTGACCTGGGGAGAGAGGAAAGAAGGCAAGTTAAGCCACTGTCTCCAGCAGCCCCCATTCGTCTGCCTCCCGGACAGGGGGAGAGGGGCTTTGGGGATGATGCTATGTCTGTATTGTGCCAGGGGCTTCCTCCATACCTCTCCTCACATTTATCCCAGGGAAGCCCAAACCACAGCAGGAAGCGATCCCTGTCACTTAAGAGTGCCCCCCCACCCCGGCCCCATCGGTCTGGCAAAGGCAGGCCCACATGCACAGCCACGCTGCTTGATTTCCTGGGATCACCCACCAGCCTCTTTCTTGGTCTCCCCACTTGCAGTCTCATCCTTCCCAGGAGGCTTACTCTAAATGTGACCCTGTCCCTTCCTGGCTCAAAATTGCTCCTTAGCTCCTCACTGCCTGTGGTTCAAGTTCAAACTCAGCCCCACTTCTTCATACACATTTCAGCTCCAATCACTCCAACCACACTCAGTTTCCTCAAATTAGGTTCAACGCTCTGGCTTCTGAGACTTTGCACTCACCAGTCCCTTTGCCTGCCCTGCTCATGTCTGGCTAACACTCTCTTGTCCTACAAGACCCAGCTCAGAAGGTCCCCTCTTCCTCCACATCTTGGAGTGGGGGCCCTTTAGGTCCCTTGCTCCTTCCTGTGGTGTTACAGCTCTTTTCACACCCGGTGAATAAAGGGATGTCCCAGTGTGTCTGACTTGAGCAGGTCGGTGTGCAGCTGTGGACCTGCATGCACACCCAGGCAGCGCTTATGTCCCTGCCTGTGTCTGTGCGGTTGAACCTGGAGGTGTGTGTGGGGGCACCATGGGTCCTGGAAATATGTAGCTATCCCCGTGTGGCTCCGACCTACGATAACTGTTTGGCTATGTGGGTATATATCTGCGGTGCTCTCACCCCCACACCAGACCACAGTTCCCTCCCTGGCCACTGTGTGTCCCTGTGTGGCTGTGCTGCACCACCATGACAGCCTGTCTCCAAGGGTGTCTCTGACTGCCTCGGTTCTAGGTACTGTGGACCACCAGGTGGGTGGTGCTCACACAGGTGCGGGCAAAGGACAAGGGGGTAGCGGAGCTTTCAGTACCAGATGGGGGCTGTAGCTGGCTGGCTTGCCCGGGCTGGGCAGCATGGGGGCTGCGCTGCAGGGGTTGATGCGTTTCTCCTTCTGGCGCCGGTTGCAGAACCAGACGCGGATGACTTCTTTCTCCATGTGCAGCTGCTCCGCGATCAACAGGATCTCCTCTGAGGTAGGCTTCTGGTTCTGCAGGCAGAGGACTCCTTAGCCCCGGCCCATCCTCCCACCACCCCCTGACCCCCCAGGACCGGCACTGGGGAAGGGGGGCCTCACCGCTAGAAAACTCTTCTCTAAGGCGAAGCGGACGTTGGTCTCGATGCTGGTCCTCTTCTTGCGTCTCCGGCCAGGGAGTCCGTCGAAACCCAGGCTGGGGCTGCTCAGCTGGTTGGGGCTGGGCATGCTTGAGTCCACAGACATAGTCTCTGCACCCGGAAGGAGGCCAGGGCGTGAGGGCGCCTCCCCGAACTCAGCCTCTCCCTACACCACCTACATGCCCCTGCTAGGAAGCCCCTATCCAGTCCCCTACCTGCATCATTGAGCCACTTCTCCAGGAGGGGCTTGAGTTTGCACATGTTCTTGAAGCTCAGGTTGAGGGCCTCGAAGCGGGAGATGGTCGTCTGGCTGAAGTCGTTGCCGTAGAGCTTGCCCATAGCGAGGCCCACATCTCCCTGGGTCAGTGGGGAGAGATTGGGGGTGGCAGTCAGGGTCCGGTCTTAGAGCTCTGGGAAGCTCTCACCCACAGCTGACAAAACCCTGACCACCCACCCCTCAAACCCTGAGGGTAATGCCCTGCCCAGCTGGGCCTGCCTCTCACCTGACCTCTACCTGGCAATACTCTGCCCCCCAGCTGGTGGCACCCTGTATCCCTCTCACTAGAAGACCACCTCCTCACCCTTCCCCCCAGCTGGCCATGCCCCACCACCCCACCCGCAACTCGGGTCCCGCTGGGTTGGGGGGGCCACAGACCTGTGTGAAGCCCAGCTTGATGCGGCGTTGCTTGAAGGTGCGGGCGAACTGCTCCAGCTCCTCCAGGTCACTGGGCTCCTCGGGGTGGGATGGTGGCTCCAAGCATTTGGGGGGCTGCGGGTGCGAGAGGTGCGGGTCGGGCAGCGTGGGGCGGGTCACGGCCTGGTGGGGTGGGCAGGTGGGTGGGATGTAGGACCGAGGACCAGGATGGGCTCAGCAATGGCTGCCCGTTCCCCAACCATGCCTCCCTGTGGGCCAGTCTCTTCCTGTAGACTCCCCTCTACTGGCTCCCAGGCAGCAGGGCCCCCATGCCAAGTCAGTCGCCATGGGGGTTACACTCTGCAGTCTCATGGGGTCCTCTCACTGCCCAGAACTCTGCTCATTCCTTCCCAGCCCGTGAGCTCCCAGAAGGAGCAGACAGCTTGTTTCAAGAAGGGCTCTTTTCCCTGGAGCTGGGGCCTGGGGGGACTAGTTCTACTACTGGGTAATTGTGGCAAGCTATTAACTTCTCTGGGTCTTGGCTTCCTGCTCCCCAGATGGAAACAGGATAGGAACATGGAGCTTTACCTGCCCCATGGGGCAGCTAGATGAATTTGATTAAAAATGAGTGAATTACACTCTCCTGCACTGTTGGTGGGAGTGCAAACTGGTCCACCACTATGGAGAGCTGTGTGGAGATTTCTGGACCTACTAAACATAGAGCTTCCATAGGATCCAGCAATTCCACTCCTAGGTATTTACCCAAAGGACACAGAAACATCCATTCCAAAGAACACCTGCACCCCTATGTTTATAGCAGCACTGTTTACAATAGCTAAGATTTGGAAACAACCCAAATGCCCAAAAATAGATGACTGGATCAAGAAGATGTGGTACATATACACCATGGAATATTACTCAGCATTCACAAAAGATAAACACATGCAATTTGCAGCAACGTAGATGGCGCTGGAAGGGATCCTGCTCAACGAAATAAGCCAGAAAGAAAAAGAAAAATACCGGATGGTCTCACTCATAGCAGGGATCTAGAAAACTTAAATAAGGGACCAGGAAAAAGAATAACTATAAGAAAGAAAATATCAAAATCAACAAACAACTATGAACCAGAGACACTCTATGGGGGATGGGGGTGGGGAAAGGAGGGCTTGGGGTCAAAATAAGGGGGTTGTAATTGTATGGGGAATATAAAAATAAAATTTAAATAAAAAATATTTTGAAAAAAAATGAGTGGGTTACAAATAAAGGAAGTTGTTTTTTTGTTTTTTTGTTTTTTTTTTTAAAAAGCCCTTGCTAATGGGTCACAATGGAGCTTTTTTTTTTTTTTTTAAAGATTTATTTATACAAGCACTGGGTACAGTCAGAAGCGCGGGAGGGTGAGAGAATTCACCAGAGCCAGAGCGGGGAGCAGAGCAGGCAGAGGGACCAAGGTACACTGCTGAGGGGTGCAGCGGGCAGCAGGAGAGGTCTGCGCGCATGTGGGACCCTCCTCCGGTGGCCGGGAAGCAGTGGGAGCGGGGGATCGAACCGGCGCTGCAGAGGCTGCGGGCATCTTCGCAACCCAGCGCTCAACCGCTGAGCCACCGGGGGAGGCCCAGGAAGTTGTTTTTTTAATAGATGGGAAGGGTTCCTGTAAAGGGGGTGGGGGTGGGGTTTACAAAAAAGCAACAGCTCTCTGGAATAGTTCATTTCTCTAAAAATAAAAGCTCTGAAGCAGATTTTGGAAAGCCTATAGGATGTGACCCCCTCATTAGGATTAAGGCATCACCCTGTAACCACACACATGAACTGTCCGCAGAGAAGCACATGTAGCTTACACCACCACCAGGGATGAAGAAAAGTCAGATGCTGTATATGTCTCTGACCAAGGCAGATTTTGCAGCCGAGTGACTTCTGGGGCCAACATTATAAGAACAGCCTGACTTATTGAGCAGCTTTGGATTTCAAAATTGCAGCTAAGCCTTACGTTTGGGGTTTTCAGAAATAGTCCATATATATATATTTTTTTTTTTTTGAAAGGGCCATTTAAAAAATGGGTAGAAGGGAACTTTGAAATCTGTAAAGGATCCCGAAAGATTATTATGGAAGTCTAGAATCCAAGAGCAAAGAGAAAGAAAGGCCGGGGGCCAAGGAGCTGCCTCTGTCTGAGGGGCTCCCTGCCCCGCCAGCAGTTACCATGCCCCACAGAAGCCCCCAGGCTTACCAGGATTGCTGCTTTGTCAAGAGAAGCTAGGACTCTGGCATATTCTGGGAATTTTTTTTACAACTAATTCGATTTTTAAAATATGGTGTGGGCCAAATAAAAAATTCTGGTTTTCAGTCTCCGGCCTGGAATGGAATTAGTACCCGAGAGACACTTTAGTATACCCGAACATACTCAGTGTGTTCTCTGAGGAAAGTAACTCTTGGGTCTAATTTGATGCCCCAACACTTCGAGTCTGTGCACACATGCATGATGGGGTCTGGGGTCACATCCACAGCTTCTATCAGATTCTCATGGGTGTCATATGCCTTGTAGGGTTTGGAGCCACTGGCCTGAGGAACTCCCACAGCAAATGAGTGGCAGAGCAGGGCCGGGCCCCAGGTCTCCCCACTCCTGTCTTGGCTGCTGTGGGGTGGGCCAAATGGTGAGGAAATTCCCAGCCCCCTGCAGGTCCAGCCTGGTACTTGGTGGGCACTCACCTGTGTGGGCAGCCCGGCCCGGGGCTGGGAGGTCAGAATAGCTCCCTGGGATTGCTGAGGTAGCTGGAATAGATTTGGCGTCGGTAGCAGGCCTGGGGAGACAAGGGGGAAAGCACAGGGTAAGCGGGGAGGGGGAGCTGAGGGGAGGTCTTAGGGCAGGGGTGGAGGTGGGGGGGTACATTACCTGGCTGACTCTGCTGGGCCTGCGGCAGCAGGAACTGAGCAGGTGGCTGGAGGTGGTGACCCGGCACAAGCACCAGCTGCTGGAGCTGGAGGAGCTGCTGTATGTCCTGGCAGGAAGGAGGATGGACAGAAAGACAGCCTGAGTCCTGGCCTGGCTCCTCCCTCTGTATCACCTTAGCCCTGAGGGGTGCCCCAGGGCAGCCAGGAACCTCAGTGGCAGCAAGGGATGGAACCCAGTCTCTGCAAGGCATCCCTGAGCTAAGGGCACCCGGGAGGCTTCTTCCAACACCAGGGTCCTACCTGGCCCTTCCTAGGAGGGTTGCTCTTTCCTCACATTTTCTTTCTTTTTTTTTTTTTTAAGATTTATTTATGTATTTATACAAGCACTGGGTACAGTCAGAAGCGCGGGAGCGTGAGAGAATTCACCAGAGCCAGAGCGGGGAGCAGAACAGGCAGAAGGACCGAAGTACACCGCTGAGGGGAGCAGAGGGCGGCAGGAGAGTCTGCGCGCCATGTGGGACCCTCGCCCAGCGGCCGGGGATCCAACGGGCGCTGCAGAGGCTGCAGGCAGCTTCGCAGCCCAGCGCTCAACCGTTGCGCCACCAGGGAGGCCCACACATTTTCTTTCTTGATGAAAGATTTGCCTTTTTTTTTTATTCCCACAGAACAAATAGAACCGTTTAAAAATGTAAACAGACTAAGTCTTGCCTCCTTTTAAAACATTCCCAAGGCAAATGATATCATGTCTGGAATTAACTCTAAAACACTCCAGCAAATAGTAGGTGAGTAAATTGGTGTGGCTGTTTCAGGAAACTCTTAAGCACTGTTATGAGTTGAATTGTGTTCTCCCAAAAAGGTATGTTGGAAACTTAACCTCCCAAACCTTATTTGGAGATGGGCGTCTTTGCAGATAATCTAGTTAAAAGGAGGTAATTTGGGTGACCCTAACCCAGTAGGACTGGTGTTCGTATAATATGGGGAAATTTGGACACAGGCCAGAAATGTACAGAAGGAAGTTGATGTGAAGAGACACGGGGAGAAGATAGCTATGTGCAATCCAAAGAGCAAGGCCTGGGACAGATCCCTCTTCCCAGACACCAACCCGGCCAACACCTGAAAATGCCTCAGTGTTCAGACAGCTAGCTTGTGGTTCTCTGTTACAGCAGCTCTAGCAAACGAACACAGGCACTGCTTCCCAGCGCTGATCAGACACCTGCCTTATGACCCAGCTAGTTCACTCCTGGGTATCACCCACCACACACACAGACAGGTGTCACCAAGAGACACATGTGCTAGACTATTCATGGCAGAACCATTTGTAACCTCTATGCCCCAGACACCATGTTCATGACAGAGGTCATCTCATGTCAACCTTTTATGTTCCACTTGCACATTAGAGGTTCAGGAGGCAGAACCTGGAAGGAATCTGGGAGGAGGAGGAGGTTCTGGGGAACCAGCCATAGTCAGTTTCACCATATGGGTGCCAGTGACATGCATGTGCTCAAATTATGAGTATCATTGAGCCATGTAGCTGTGATTTGTGCACATTTCTATATTTGTTATATTTCAGTAAAAAGATTTTGTAGGGGGAGAATGAGGTATGGCAAGAGGGAGAAAGAAAAAAATCTAGTCTGTTTACTAAAAAAGTGAGGGATACAACTGAAACAGGATGAGTAAGACGTTCATAGCTGCTGAGTGGTGAGAAGGTGCACAGAGTTCACTACCATTTCCTGCATTTTTAGGTTTGGACAAGTCCAAAAGAAAAAGCAAAAACTCCTTATACACACACACTCTCAATGTTTTGTTGTTGTTGCCCAGAACACAATCAAAACTCCTCACTTGGTCTCTAAGTTCCTTTATCCTGAAGCCTGTACTAGTCTTCTTCCTGCCCTCAGCTCCTACCACAGGACCTTTACACATGCTGTTTCTGCTCCCAGGCAGCTCTAGTTTTTATCCTTCTGCCTGGGTCTTTCTTGTCACTCAGGTCCTGGATAAAGTCACCATTCAAAGATGCCCTCCTTGACTACCTTAAATCTAAACCAGCCCACCACCAACCCTCCCTTTCACCTTCCTTTCACCTCCTTCGTAAGACTCATCACCACCTCAAGGTATCCCTCTTCTGTTTGCTCTTTGACAGCGTGTCTCCCTTACTGGGCTGTCATCTTCATTAGAGTATGGTTTTGACCGTTTGGGTCACAGCTGTCATCTCAGCACCTAGAACAGCACCTGACACCCAGCTGCTGCTCCACATTTCTTAGCTGAATGAACCGAGACCATGCTTCATTATTTACTTACCAACTTCTATGTATAGTTGAAAGTTGTAGTATTTACAGTTATAACATATAGTTACAATTTCTCCTGAGAAGTTGAGGTGGAGATGATGCATGCCCCTCACTTCCTCCCAATGCTATTATTCTGAAGACAAATTATGCCAGGAAGTGAACAAACTGGGGGAAAACATGAGCAACTGAACACAAAGCACTTACCTCTCTATTATATAAAAAGTGATTACAAACCCGTAAAAAAAAAAGACTAATGACCCCACAGTAATCTGGTTAGTGGATCGAGAGACTGCCCAGAAAAGGAAATACGAACAGCTCATAGCTCTGAATGAAAATGCACTCAGATTAAGACAGACACTCATAGTAAAACAAACACTGCAATAGCTGCCTGGAGAGACTGGTATTACCTATCGGCAAAGATGATGCCAGGCCCTGTTGAGGGGTATGGGAAATGCTTCCGTGTATGAGAGGGTCTTTGGTGATGTCTGTGAAACCTGCAGATAGACCCTTGTCTCAGCTGTCTACTTCTGGGACTTTATCTTATGATATACTCACACTTGTGCAAAATGACCTCAGCTTTCTAGAAAGAAATTCCCAGAACAAGCAGTATTTTAGTAAAACGGTAGAAACCAGCAGGTGCCGGGGGGATGAGTGAGGGTGGAGCTTTCTAGTGGAATACTACGCAATCATAAAAAAGAACATCTGTGTCTGGATATGGAACAATCCCTGAGAATTCCTAGGAGTGGAAAGCTCAAGGGACGGAACAGTGTTCCATAGCTGTTCATGTTAAAAAACATTAGATTGAGGTAGTTGCTGAAGTGTGTGTAAACTATATCTGGAAAAGGGCCATCCCGGTGGCGCAAGGGGTTAAGATGCAACCTGTGAAGATATCCACAGCCGTTGCAGCACAAGTTCGATCCCCAGACAGGGAGCTGCCCCACATGGTGCAGCAGACCTCTCCTGACTTGCCCATTGCTCCCCTCAGCAGTGTATTTTGGTCCATCTGCCTGTTCTGTTCCCCATTCTGTCTCTGGTGAATCCTCTCACTGCCCCCTCACACCTCTGGCCTGCACCCTAGTTCCTGTATGAATAAATAAATCTTTAACAACAAAAAAGAAACTATATAAGAAACTGGTATCACTGTAAATCCTTCCATTCCTCTTGAATTTTGAAACTTTTCAAAGTACAAAGAAAAAAACAGATTCACCCTACTCTCACCCACCCAATGAACAGTCACTTCTGCCCTCATTCTCGCCCTTCCAACCACTTGTCTGGGGCAGTTCATGGCCATTCCCTGTCCATCTGTGAAGGCCTCTGCTTTCCCCACGTGCTTTGGAAGGGGAAAAGAGTACCCAGTGGCTCCCTGACCCCACAGCTGTCCCACTCCAGCTGTTAATCATCAGTTTAAGAGGGTTGAAGACCTAAGGTGCTATTGGAACCAAGCAGTAGGTAGGACGATTTTTCCAGGAAAAGTGAGGACGGTTTTTCCAAGAAAAGTGATTTTTGTGTGTGTGAAATACTAAAAATTATATTTCAAGAGATCTGCACCGACTGTCACAACATGTGGGATTCCTTTGGTGACCAGGACACTACTGCTCATGCTGCTGTGGCCTACTGGCTATATGTGTAATAGAGCTAAATGGCACATTTTGAATTAGAGGATAGTGAAAATGAAGATGTCATTTTATTGCTATGCAAGGTCATGGACCACTCCTGAATTCTGTCTACAAACCCCTGTACGGGTGGCCTGTGCAATCTGGTCCCTATTCTAAAATACATTTTTTTTTAAGATTTATTTATTTATGCATACAAGAACTGGGGTACAGGCCAGAGTTGTGGAGGGTGAGAGGATTCACCAGAGACAGAATGGGGAACAGAAGAGGTGGGTTGCCCAACATATACTGCTGAGGGGAGCAGTGGGTGAGATAGGAGGGGTCTGCTGTGCTATGTGGGTCAGCTCCCTGGCAGGGGGTCGAACCCATGCTTCAGAGGCTGCAGATAGCTTCATAGTGCTGTGCTTAACCCCTTGCACCACTAGGGAGGCCCCTGTTCTAAAATATTCACTGAACCATAAACCCTCCACTATCTTATATTTGTGATATAATCCGACTCTTGCCATGTTCCCCACACGCCTCTCCTTCCTCACCTCCCACAATGCTCTCACTCCCTAGTGCTGATCTAGCCATACTGGTTTCCTTCCTGTAACAGAACCCAGAAAGAAGCCCCTGATTCAGGGCCTTTGCCAATGTTGTCCCTGGTGCCCCCCCTTCTTGCTCTGCACATGACTGATCCTTCCTCATCATTCAAATATCTATCAAATGCCCCCTCCACAGAGAGGCCTCCACCCATCTGCCCTGACAAATGTCATCCTTTCCTCTATCACTTCTGATCATTACATTCTTCATAGATTATCAGCTTCCTGTCTGTCTCCTCAGACTGGATGCCAGGTCTCTGAGGGCACAGACATAGCTGCCTTCTTCTGCACTGTATTTCCAGTGTAGAAAGGGGCCTGGGCAGGGTGGACAGTCACTAAATGTTTGCCGACTAATGCAATTCAAGAATGAGAGCGCATAGACAGCCGGTAGGAGGCCTCATTTCTCTAGTCTAGAGGCAGCGTGCTTTCTGAGGCCACTTGGGGGCGTGTTGCGACCAAGTCAGAGGGCGGAGGAATTAGAGGAAGAAGGAGCTGCAGAGAAGGACTGGGGGCCAGGATGTTCCGTGCCTCATCTGCTCTGTACCTACCCACGGGACAAATTAGCAGAGGGCTGGCGTTCCCCATCAAAGCCAACAAGAGAAGACACCCATTCTCACTCATTTCTGTCTTTTGATCACCCCACACCCCAATGCAGGTGCCTAACATGGCATGAAGGACTTTTCAATGAATGAAGGCAGTAAAGCCTAAGGGCCAGAGGATGACATGACACAGGTGTCTCTGGGCTGGGGGTGGAAGGGAAGAAAGCCATGAACATGAACTGGACCCCAGAGCTGGCAGCAGTGCTGGCCCAGGTGCAGCGTCTCACCCAGAGCACAGGGCAGCCTCCCCGCTGCACCCCACCACTGGGGCCTCTCACCCCACCCCCATCACACCTGCTCTGGCAGCAACCGCCACTGGGATGGTGTGAGACGCATAGGGACACTCACTTGCTAGCCCTGGTACAGCAAATTATGGTGAGTTCTGGACACCCTGTTCTAAGACACAGAGCCTAGAGTTAAGTCCAGAGTGGAGCGGACAGCAGGTGGGGTCTGCAAGCATGTAAGTGACACTGGGCTGCACTGAACTGACCACGAGACTGGGCCATGTCACGTGCCAGCAGTCGTGTGGGCTGCCTGGGGAGGCCAGGCAGCGGGCGCCACCTGGGTGGAAACGTAACCCACCTGCTCAGACCAGTGTGAGTGCCAACACTGGCTGGGGAGGTAGACTAGAGGGGGCAGGGGTCCCTCCCAGTTGAGAGCCTGGGTAGACCAGTGTGAGTGCCAACACTGGCTGGGGAGGTAGACTAGAGGGGGCAGGGGTCCCTCCCAGTTGAGAGCCTGGGTAGGTGTGAGGCTTGGCCACCTCCCTGACATGGGGGAAGCCAGTTGTCCCTCTGGGCCTCTGCCTCCTTAACTGTGCAGGGGATGGAGGACAGAGCACTGAAATCCAGGCTCTGTCGACAGCCAATGTCTGACTCTGTCCTTCATACATTGTGGGACCCTGGGCAGCCCCTCACCCTAAGTCTTGAACTAGTCAAGCTGGTTTCTACCTTAGTGCTGTGGCATTTGCTGCTACCTAAGCTCTCTTTTTTCCCCTCTTCCTTCCCTACGGAGCTCGCCTTCTACCTTCTTGCATGACTGACTCATTCAGGCCTTTTCAGTGAACTCCCCTGACTGCTCCACCGAGACACCTCATCCTCAAGACACCTCCCTGTTGCATTCTCTTCATTTACGCCTACTCTACAACGGTCTCATTTTGCTGGTTTAATTGTTGACTATGTGTCTCCCTGTGAGAACATAAGGCCCTCAAGGGCAGTCACCTCTGCATGGTTCACAGCTGTCCCCTGGGGGCCTTGAACATACACAGGTGCTCATAATAGTTGAATAAACGACTACGGTTGTTCCAGTCACTTCACTGAGGGAAGCTCTAAGGGGGAGGGGAGCCGTGGACAGAGGTGACCTGTTTTGCAATTGGGCTCTTTGGTGAAACCCCATCCCCCGAGGTTGGCCCTGCTGCATGGAGCCCAGGAAATCCCAGCAACTGGGAGAGGACACCCAGAAACAGCCATTCCACAGGGAGAAAGACTACCTGCGTCCACTTTGCATGCTCAGCTCAAGATACCTCACCCTCAAGTCCCAGGAGAGACGAGCAATGACGAATGCTAGCCCAGAAATCGTGGGGTGACTGGCACACCAGCCCAGCTCCTGGACTTCAGGGGCCTGTGGGTGCCCTGGCCACACACGCTTGGGCATAGGCTGGCTGACTGGCAGCCACTGCCCTGTTTAAACACTAGGACCCACAGTAACCTGTGGAAAATAGAGTAAACTAAGAGTCAGAAAAAGACAGGTTTAACCCTGAGAAAAATTTTCATCTGAGACTGTACCCCAGCATCCATACATTTGATCTTCAACACCATGTAAATGGTGGCAAAAAGTGAAAGGGGGGAATTGTTAGGGGGATGGAATGTTCTGAGCTAATTCCATATAGGTTTTGTGGCTGCCACCCCCACTCCATCAAGACACCGGGAACTACAAATCCCATGATCCCCAAAGGGAAGTTGTGAGGACCTAAGCAGCCATTTTCTCTGTTTGTAAATAAAAACTAGCCATGTTAGTGGGGTCGGGAACACTTGGCTCGTGCTCTTGGCCAGGCAGGTTTGGTCTTGGCAGGTCATTTGGAATTCCAGGTCGGCGGAACGGGTAGGACACATTTAAGAATTTATCTCCCTCTTTTCTCCCTGAGTTGTACATTTCCTCATTCCCCTTCCCTGGTAAATAAACCTTTTGTTAACCTTTAAAAAAGAGAAAAAAATGAACAATGATGTAAAATAATAATAATAATAATAGAAAAAAACAGGCTTAACAACAGACCCTTGAAAACTACAGAACTGACCATTTGAGGGGAAGGGCTCAGGGGAGGGGGAGGGCACAGGAAGGAGGAAACAGTGGACTATGTGGTGGTAGCCTATGGGCGATTCGGTGGTAGGTGCACTATGGTGGCAACACCTGAAGGGGGTGTCCCAATACCTCAGTGAAAAATAAACAGAGAAATAACTCTTTCAAATAAATAAAATTATCATACATATAAAAAATAAGTTAACGTAAGAAAATTAGGGATTTAAACTTAATGATCAGGGGTCTCCCTGGTGGCATAAGGGGTTAAGTCTCAGCACTATGCAGTTATCTGCAGCCACTGTGGCACAAGTTTGGTCCCTGGTCAGGAAGGTGACCCACATGGCACAGCAGACCTCTCCTATTTCCTTGCTGCTCCCCTCAGCAGTGTATTTCAGTAGATACGCCTGTTCTGCTCCCCACGTGTCTCTGGTGGATCCTCTCACCGCACCCCACACTGCCTTACCTCTGGCTTACACTCCAGCTCTTTTATGCATAAATAAATAAATCTTTTTTTTTAAGCTTTATTTTTTTATTTATACAATAGCTGGGGTACAGTCAGAGGCGCCAGAGGGTGAGAGAATTCACGAGAGACAGAGCAGGGAACAGAACAGGCAGATGGACCGAAAGCACTGCTGAGGGGAGCAGCGAGAGGGACAGGAGAGGTCTGTTTCGCCATGTGGGAATCTCCCTGGCCGGCTGGGAATCGAACCCGCGCTGCAGAGGCTGCAGACAGCTTAACAGTGCAGTGATCAACCCGCTGGCCACTGGGGAGGCCCCAATAAATACATCTTTTTAAAAAATAATGATCAGTGCCTCCCTGGTGGCACAAGGGTTAAGACGCAACCTATGAAGCAATCCGCAGCCACTGCAGCACGAGTTCGATTCCCCCGGCCATCCAGGGAGCAACCCACATGGCATAGCAGACCTCTCCTGTCTTGCCCCCTGCTCCCCTCAGCAGTGTACTTCAGGCAATCTGCCTGTTCTGTTCCCCACTCTATCTCTGGTGAATCCTCTCACTCACCCACACCTCTGGCCTGTACCCCAGCTCTTGTATGCGTAAATAAATAAATCTTAAAAAAAAATAATGATCATTAACGATACTACAAATTGACGAGACTGAATCTTTTTGAAAACTAAAAGTAAACCCTAGGACCCATCTCTTACCCTTGGGAGTGGGCCCTCCCCCTCTCATGTCATATGTTCCAGGTGGGGTTGACCCACCTTCTCAGGGGCCGAGGGCACCAACTTACACCAGGGGGTGTGTTTTATCTCCCAGGGTGGCTGCAGGTCTAGCAGTGCCAGCACCCATTTCGCCCTGGCAAATGAAAAGGGAGGCAGGTCCTTGGGGCCCAACACTGCATACTGGGCCTTTTTAGTGACCTGAGCCAGACGGTCCCTTTTCTTGTTTGGCCACTTCATCCACAGGAGTAACCCCTGGAGTCCGGGACCCAGGTCTCTGGGGTGGCTGACAACCCTCGCAGCTGATCCTTCCATGTCTGCCTCTGCAGGGTCCCCCAAAGCCTGCCCTGCTCTCTCACTTCAGATACCACCTCCTCTGAGCAGCCTCCCCTGACTCCTTCATGCCTCTTCACATTCCCGCCACATCCATTAGATTTCTCTGGGCAACCTTTACTCACTAGGTCCCACCAGCCAAAACAATTCTGTCCTGTTTTACTCGCTGTGATCATATTACAGAAATAGAGATTTTTCTCTCCTCTCCAAGTACAAAATGATGTTTTAACAGTTTGTGCAAATTTTCAATCACTGCCTGCCCCTCCCCCAGACACCCTGAATCCCTACCCAGAGAGATGTCTTCCCTTCCCTTGATTCAAAAGCTGCAGCAAACCCCCCGACCCCCACACAGATGCAGTGAACATGCACGCGGCCCCCTCAGTGGAGGCATCTCCTACTGAGTTCCGGACACACACGTCATAAACCAGTATTATCATCATGGCTTTTTACCTGTACAAACTAAACAATGCTGGGAATGTTACTACCCAACTGCTGAACCGACCTGACTCAGGAAGCTGGCGTGAGAGGAACAGAAAGAGGTTCTCATGCTTTATAGACTTTTAAAGTAATAGGTTTGTGGATGCCCTGTCTTTCTTTTGGGCTTCTTAGTATTTCCCTAGCCAAACATTCAAATTGGTGCATGGCGTGTCTGTCCCCCTGCATGACTGCATGCCCCTTGGGGACAAAGGGGTGGATCTGAGTCACTCCCAAGTCTTGGGTTTCCCTCCAGACTGACACACAGGAGGCCAGGGAATGCCCCAAGGTGACTGCAGCGTGGGAAGGAGTTGGAGGGTATGGGCCATGAGGAAGGGGGAGTCTGGGGGGGAAGCGGTGAAGGCTATGGGTGGCTGGGCCAGGAGAAACGTAGCCCCACCGCAGCCTGGGCCCTGCATGATGCCAACACCTGGGAGATACAGGATAAGCATTTGCGAAGAAAGTAAAGTCAAGGAGAGGCAGAACTTGCCCTGGCTTTGCACTTGCTGAGGACAGGGACCGGTCAGAGCTGGGGGAAGCTGGGTGGGAGGAACAGGAAAGGGTTTGGCAGGAAGGGGTTCAAGGAAACCTTGAGAATTGGGTCTGGATGGAAGATCAGGCAGCCTGGTGCTGCGGGGTCCTGGGAGGCTGGAGGAGATGGGCCTAGGGGTGTATGGTGGCCGGGCTGGTCTGCCCTACATTGCCCGGTCCTGTCCTCTCTCCCTGTAGTCTTTGTTCCTTCAGCAGCTATTTCCTCCAGCATATTTGGTGGCAGAGGGAGAGGGCTGGGCAGGGGCTCCCAGAAGACACAGAGGCAGGAAATCAAAGCAGCTGGAGGGAAGGAAGTCAATGCAGACTTCCTTGAGGTGTGGACGCCTAGCTGGGATGTAAAGGATGAAGAAGAGCTGTCCAGTTAAAGGGAGGGGCAGGTGTCCAGGTAGAAAGAACGAGAGAAGGGGCAGCTCAGTCCTGTGAAGAACTTGGTGGACTACAATAGGGACGCCTGCTGCAAGGGCCTCTGGTGGCTGGGGTGGGATCCCTTGAAGGGCGCTTCCTAAAGGTAGCAGCCAGGAGCATGTGGTTAGAGCACTGGCTTCCAAGCCAGTTCTGCCTCTTGGGCTTTGCCCCTCAGAGCCTTGGCCATGGTGAGGATTTGTGGGTTCAAGGAGGTCACCATTAGCACTGTGTCTGGTGCAAAGGGAACCCTGACAGACTCTAGTAATGGCTACCGGGGAGACAGGTCTGGGGAGGCCCCATTTGGGAGGGCCATCACGGAGCAGCGGACGCAGATCACACTGTGTGTTTCTGCAGAACAAGATCCAGGACTCAGCTCAAAGGAGGCAGATACCAGCTTGGCATTAAGGCCAGTCCTAAATGGGGTGCTAGTCAGGACTGGCACGGAGGAAATAGGCTCGCAGGCGCTGGACAGCTCCCTGTGGAGCCTGCCGGCCAGGATTGCATGGAAGTGGGTAAGAAATAGAGAAAAGCTGTCTGAGGAAAACAAGAGCTAAGGGAAAGGAAGAGGGTCCCTGCTGTGGGCTTCTTTGGGCCTGCGCAGATCCGGGACACGGACCACAGACTCGAACACTTAGGGAAACCAGGCAGACCAGGTGGGTCATGTGGGCAGGCAAGGGCCGGGTGGGTGGGAGCAAGCAGGGCTGTCTGCAGGATAAGCCAGCCCCTTCTCCTCTGCTCCAAACCACTATCCTGATGGGGAATCCCTTTGGGTTCAAGATGTGTTGGAAGCACTAGCCCCTGGAGCCTGTGACTATGACCTTACTTGGAAAGAGGGCTCTTGACCCCCTTGCATTTGTAATCAAGTTAAATGAGGTCATTAGGGTGGACCTTAATCCAAGCACTGGGGCCCATACAAGAAGGATTTGGACACAAAGACAGACATGCACAGGGAGGCATTGGCCACGTGAGCACAGAGGCAGAGATCGGAGGGACCCATTCACCAGCCAGGCGCCACACGCTCCTGGCACCGCCAGACAAAGAGGGACTCCACACTGGTGCCTTCCACGAGTGTGTGGCCCTGTGACACCTCGATTTTGGACTTGTGGTATGAGACCATAAAAGTCGGTGGTTTTAAGCCACCTGGATTGTGGTGCTTTGCTGTGGCAGCTCTAGGAAGTGGATGCAGCCAGCAATTCCTGATGCTGGGCACACCCCAAATTTCCACAGTGGGAGCGAGGCTGCGGCTTCCTCACTCGCAGGCCACGGACCCCTTTTCTGAAGGAGCGTCTCCCGTGATGAGCTTGGGGACACGGCACGGGCTCTGCCTCGGGCTCTCTGCCTTTCATTTGTACCCACACGGGCACCCCACATGGGGGCTCCTGGCGTCCTGCCAGGAGGTCAGGGTGCTAGTCCCCTGTCCCGGGAGTCCCCAGTGAGAGGACCACCAGGCATTCCATCCCGAGAGTCTGTCCTCCTGCCGAAAGACGGGTGCAGCTTCTCCTGAGGCTCCCTAAGCCGCAGGAAACTGGGTGGTGGTCAGAAGGGCCCTGGGCCAGCAGCCCCTGCCCGGTCTCTGCATCCTCTGCGGAGGGAGCCTGCTCCAGGGCGGCCCTTACCTGTGCTGTGAGCTGGATGGGCTGGGACAGGGTGAGCTGTGGGGTCCCGGGGGGCTGGCTGGCAGGCTGTGGTGGCGGCAGGTCGCCTCCCCCGGAGGAGGCTTGGGGCTGCGAGGTCGAGGAGGAGGCAGAGGAGGAGGAAGAAGAGGAGGAGGAGGAGGTGGAGGAGGCGGCGGCAGCGGCGGCGGCGGCGCTGGACTGCTGCACAGCGGCGGCCAGGAGCTGGGCCTGCGCTTGCTGCAGGAGGAGCTGCTGCTGGGCTGGCATCAGCGCCGTGAGCTGCGGGTCGGGCGGGCACAGCAGGGGCCAGAGGGAGGAGGAGGTGGGGAGCAGAGAAGGCAGAGAGGGGTTAGTGCCTGGGCCAAGCGGTTAAGGAGCAAACCTTCCAGGAGGCCCGGAGGAGGGCAAGCGGCAGGAGGAAGAGAGATCCTGGGCCTAGCGGGACACCCCAAGCCTCCAGTCCTGTAGCAGGGAGGTGGCTGGCCTGTGCACCCCGCCGCCACGTCTCATCCTTCCCTGGCCCTTCCCTGAGTACTTACCCCGGCTAGCTGGCTGCCCGTCAACATGAGTTGGGTCTGGGGCAGATGCGGCTGAGCCGGCTGGGGGGCCGGGGGTGCTGCTGGGGCTGAGTCACCACTGGGGTCTTCAGCCTTGATCTGGGGGGGAGAGAGGCAGGGTCCGGGACCCCAGAATGTTAAGTGGAGGCCAGAGAGAATGCCCACCTGTGAACCAAAGAGAGGGTACGTGTATGGCAAGGTAGCCGTGGGCCGGCACAGGAGGGGACTGGGATAGGGAGTAAGACCCTCAGGCCACCCCTCTGGGCTGAGTCTTTCCCCAGTCAGAAGGGCCAGCACCCCGGCCTCCACTCCCTGGGGGGGTCTTTAGGAGTCAGTTTCCTCATCTGTAAAGTGGGAAATGCTGCTAGTGGGGGCCCTGGATCATCAAATAACAGGGTCCTGGCCCCCCATCTTCTTCAGCTAGAGGTACAGCTCTTATTCTTCAATGGAGTAGGACCTTTTTTAGGCGGGGTCTTGGGAATTAAAAAAAAAAAATCATCCGCCTGAGACACAGATCATGATCTAAAGTGAGATGGATACAGGCTGACAGAAAATCGGGTGAGGCAGAGAGATGGGGACTGGGTGGGCTGAAGAGGGTGTGCCCGTCTGCCTGAGGGGGAGGCCTGCCCAGCCCCTACATGGCTCCTACCAGGCACTCATTCAAAACCTAAACTTTAGTCACTGTCAGGATAAGCAAAGTGTGTGCGCAGGAGCCAGGTGGCCTGGGTGTTGCCAGTTTCAGCTCCATGTGAGTCCCCGCCCCCCTCTGGGTAGGACGGGGTGCATCTCACATTGTAACACAGGACAGACCAGCAGGAAAAGGCCGGCCCTTCTTCCCCTCTTAGATAACAAGCCAGGCAAATCTGGCTCCTGAAAGGTCCTTTTGGCTACAAGACACATGGGGGTGGGGGAGGCACAGCCTGAGGGATCACACCCTCAGGCCCCCGGGGAAGGGATGGCAGGGATCACTCTCTAGCCAGTGTCCCCAACCACCACCACCACCATTTTGCAAACTGAGGTCCAGAGAGAGAAAGCAACACAGCAGTTTGGCAGGGGTGTGGCCTTTGGCGTGCAGACCCGGCAGAACAGACTGAGAGCCCAGGGAAGATCAAATAACACGGCATACAGAGGTCAGAAAGTTTGAGGGGTGCAAGGATGCAGCATGAAACCACTGAGTAGGGGCCAAGCCGAGTGTCCCAGGCATGGCACCAAGGGCCGAGCTCTGGATTGGAGGGCTGACGACTCGCGTTCCGTGTGTGAAAATCCACAGAGCCGTAGGCTGAGGAACTCTGTGCGCCACATTTTCATGAAAATTAAAAAAAAAAAAAAAAAAAAAAAAAAAAAAAAGCATTGCATGCCATGGTGAGAACACAGCCCCTCTTTCGGGCTCTCTCATCCTCTCTGGCCCCAGCTCTGTGGGCGCCAGGCAACCCCCTCACCCCCCGCCCAGCACTGGCTCAGCCTCAGGGTTTGGCTCCTCAGCAGGCGGGTGTCTCTAGGTACATTTTAATAATCACTGTATTTATTTCCATGGCAAGTGGTTCTGGTTTTCCATTCGTGAAATTTCCATTTAAAAAACATTTATTTAAGCTGGTTTGAAAAAAGCCAGCCGGTTAGTGAGTTGATAATTGTTGAAGCTGATTGATGGGTACCTGGGGGGTTTATTTTCATTACACTCTTCTTTCTGCTTTTGTGTCTGCTTCACATTTTCCATAATAAAATGTTTTCAAAATCGAGCCAATTAACACAATTATGAGGTAAGTAAATCACTGTACACGGTGGGTATGTGGATTGGTCTGCACGGTGATGGGAACACATGAATCAAGGCAGCTGGGGAAAGACTGAAGGCAACAGGGAGCAGCAGAGGCTGAGAGGAAACAGGCTGGGGGTGTGGATGGACACCCCCCTCATGCCTCAGGTTTTCCCAGAACCAGGGTCAGGCTGGGGAAGGGGAGTAAAAGCCCTTCATTCCCTGGGTCCCCCTGAAGTTCCCAAGGGAGCAGGGCTGCTATGGGGCTAGGAGAGGCTGCACCCATCCAGCTGGGGAGGGAGGGATGGAGGGGATGAGAAGGGAGCCCTTCTCCCCTGGGTCTTGTCCACCATGCTCAGGACTTGACACCTGCGCCCTGCATGAGGGCGTGGAAGAGACCTCAGAGGCGCTCTAGGCTGAGGGCCCCCTCCCAGGTTACAGAAGAGGAAACTGACAGGCCCCGAGGGGGCTAGTAGTGTTCCCTAGGTCACAGAACAGGTCTGGTCCCCCCACCCCTTCCTTCTGCCACCTCTGATCAGGGAAGGACTCTGGCCAAGTCCCCTCGGCTCCCTTCCTCCCTCTCTTCTGCCTTCAGGCCCCAGGCCCTGTGGCTGCTGCCCTCACTAGTAGGGAGAGAATTGGGCCTCCCTGGGTGCCCAGGAAGCCCAGCAGCAGGGCCCCATGCGAGTTTGGGATCTGGGCTGTTCCTCTGCTTCCTGTCTCCCCAATCTTCCTTTCCTCCTACATCCCTGCTATCATCCTCAAGGGGTCTGCCTCTCCCCAGACCCCCAGACTGCCCCCTGGGTGTATGCTGGGACGGCCCTTGTTAGGTCAGAGAAGTTGGGATGGGGGCGGGCCCTTGGTTTCCTGTTGTTCACCACCCTGGGGCTCTGGGGGGGATTTCCCTGGCCACCCCCACCCCCCCAGGGAAGGGGAAGGATCTTGGGTGAGTCACAGGCCTGGGGCGGGAACCCGAGGGTGAGAAGGGGTGGGAGGAGCCTTGTCCTCAAAGTACTAGAGTTCCTGACAGGCAGTTAGGGGACCCTCTCCTGAAACCAACTGCTGCCCATCACCAGACACCCCTCCCACTCCCTGCTATTCTCACAGGTGCTTACCTTGGTGCTGGGGCCAGTTGGGGACACGGAGAACGGCAAGGTCTTATTCTGGGGGTTCTGCAAAGAGAAAGTTGGGGTGGGGGATGGGGCCCGTGAGGTAAAGCAGCTTCTGACACCTCTCTCTTCTGTCCCCCATCCCTCTTGTGTCCTCCCCAGCCCTCTGCTCGTGCACCTGCTCCTGACCTGATGGTTAGTGTCTGGTCCATTTCTTTCAGTGTCTGCAGGGAGAGGAAAAAGACATGTCACCAGGCACCCGAGGTTCCCCCACCAAACCGGCCTCTGCCCACAGGGGTCCCTGCCCTCCTCTGCTTCTCCACCCACCTGTGTGCTCTGACGGGGAGTCCAGACCTTGCTTCTCGGCCTCCAGGGGCTTAGACATTCTTATTTCTGGAAACAGAGCAGGGTAGAAATGGGCTGAGGGGGGGAAGCCAGGAGGGCACCAGGTCCTCCTCCAGCACCTGCCACCCTGGAAGCCTCTCTTTCCTGAAGACATGCCCTCCGTTCCGTGCCCTTTGTCCTCCTCGGGCAGGACAAGAGAGGAGCCCTCAGGTCCGCAGGGTCTTGCCTGCTCCTTTCAATCCTCCAGAGGTGTCATGGGAAGTGTGTCCCCACTTGCACCCCAGGCTCACTGCTGTGGGCGTAGACAGTGGTGGTCGTGGCCCAGGAGGAGGTTGGAGATGTTCCAAGGGAATCTGTCAGCTCAGCTTCCCCACCAGCGGCCGCCCAAACGCCCGTCCCGCCTCACCAGGTTTCGGGTGAGGCGTGTTTTCCACTGTGAGTGGGGTTGGGGTGTGAAGGGACGGCAGCATCCCCAAAGGAGCAAGTCTTCAGATCTCTGGGCGTGATTCAGCCACCCTCGGGCCCCCTCCCGGCCCACCACTTTCCCATCCACACCTCACTCCCACTGGCCTCCCTGCTGGGATTCCACTCTCTCTGACTCCCGACTCCCTCTGTCTCTGCCCTTCACCTTGTCCTTGCACCTGATCCTCCACCTGACCTGGGACTTTGGCCTTGAATGCCAGCTGTACACCCAATCTTGATGCCCCAAACATAGTCCTATTCTCTAATTTCATGGACCCAGGAAGTAAAAGGAGGCAGTGGGGGGGAAGGGGGGGGCCCTTGGCAAGCTGCACACTGGCCCAGGGGACATAAGTGCCCTGTTCTTATGGCGCTCTGACACGGGCCACGAAGAGCTGAGCGCTTACCAGTGCCAAGTAGAGCTTAAAACAGGACTCAGAGCTCAGGCTAGCAGTTGGTGCTAATATCACCCCCATTTTACAGAGGAGGAAACTGAGGCTCCAAGAGGGGGCGTCACCTCTCTGAAAGCACACCAAGATGGCAGGGGCGCCTTGACTTCAGGTCTCACTTCTCAGGACTGATACCAGCTGAAGGGTCCCTGTCATGACTCCCACCCACCCCCTCAACTCCATCAACCACCCCAACCCAAGTTCACCCTGATACCAACTTGAGCTCAACCTCTCTTTGTCCTAAACCCCTCACAAATCTGGTTTTCTGCCCCACTGGTTATCAGTCTTCTTACCTGCCCTGAACCCCACCTCCACCCCGACCCAGATGGCCCATGTCCTTCATCTGACCTTGACTCCCACGTCAGCCTCAGACCTTACTCCTGAGCCATAAGTCTCCCCAACAACTCACTGTGAAATCCCCACCTAAACTACAAGCCCATGGGACACAGGAGCTGCCCAACTCCAGGGTGCTCTGCCCTGAAGATATTTAAAGGCTCGTTGAAAAGAGCTCTGGGAAGTCCTCACCACCACGAAAGAAAGGTCTACAGGTTTTGCAATTGAGGATTAGGCACCCTGAAACACCACTTGGGCTTTTTAATTCCTGATTAAAAAGCCAGCAGGGGGAGGGGGAGGGAAGGAGGAAAACAGGGGGCTGGGCACCCAAGGGACTGTGGTCAAGGACTATGGGTGGGTGTGGGGTGAACCTGTACCTCTAAGTCATACTCGGTGTTGGAAACCAACATCACTTCAATTTTAAAAAGTACAATTAAACACTAAGTAAAATAAAAAATGAAATGAAAAAGGTGGTGGCAGCGTGTATCTGTACAGGCAGAAGTCAGCAAGGCTGGAGCCATGCCGCACCCCAGGCCCCAGCATGTCCTTCCCCCGCTGCCCGCCTGAGAGAAAGGGCATCGCCCACCATGTGAGGCGAGGCCTTTCCGAAAGGCCTCCCAAACTGGTCGATGGGGAAGGGAGCCACAAAATGCAGCAAGTTCTGGGCCTCCCTGGTGTCTAGGGGTGAAGTCTCAGCGCTCTCACTACTGCAGCCTGAGCTCAATCCCCAGCCAGGGAGCTGACCCACATGGTGCAGCAGACCTCTCCTGTCTCGCCTGCTGCTCCCCTCATGATTGTGTTTCAGTAGATCTGCCTGTTCTGCTCCCCACTCTGTCTCTGGTGAGTCCTCTCACTCCCTGCACCTCTGGTCTACACTCCAGTTCTACACACACACACAAAGTAGCAAGTTCATACACTGAAGTACTCCACAGCAAGGAAAACAAACAATCCCCCCATATGTAGACATCCCTGCACCCCAGACAAAGGCCCACACACCACGACTCCAGTCACACAGAATTCACAGAGTTCACAGAGTGTCAGGGCATCCACTGATCAGGTTAGTAGGTACCTCGGGGAGAACTGACAGGGCAAGGGTGTGAGGAAGTCTGCAGAGGGTGGGAATGCTTCCCTTTGGTTACCTGGGTCACTACAGATGCAAAAATCCATCAAGCTGTACAATTAATATTTGAAACACTTTACTATATGTGTGTAAATCTTTTTACCAAAACAACAACAAAAACATTAAAGGTAAAAGCAAAAATAAGAAGGGCCTCCCCTGGTGGCACAGCAGTTGAGCGCTGGGCTGCGAAGATGCCTGCTGCCTCTGCAGCGCCAGTTCGATCCCCGGCCACTGGTGAGGGTCCCACATGGCACGACAGAACTCTCCTGCCACGCCCGCTGCTCCCCTCAGCAGTGTATTTCATCAGTCTGCCTGTTCTGTTCCCTGCTCTGGCTCTGGTGAGTTCTCTCACCCTCCCGCACTTCTGACTGTACCCTGGTTCTTGTATAAATAAATAACTAACTCTTAAAAAAAAAAAAATTTTAAATTTAAAAATTAAAAAAAAAAAGCAAAAATAAGAGGAAGCTGGCATGGAGTCCTATTAGGGTGCAGGCAGGTGAGGGTGGGCCGGGGGCCTCTGGTCGGATTCCAGACAGTGGGGATGAGTGAGTGCCTAACCAGTTTGGGAGATATGGGAGGACGGAGGATGACCCTATCCTGACTCTGGGGCGTCAAAGGCAGGAGTCCTGCCTGATCCTGGCTCTCACTCACCAGACCTTGACCCTACTCTAGGCCACTACTAACCATTACGGAACCTGAATACCACCCCTCCCATCCCTGAACACCCAGACACCTCCGGGGCCCCAGGGGGGTTCCTCTCACACCCAGGGCACCCTGGCCAACCCTTCTGTGGCTTCCCATTTCTCCAAGAAAAACCCAGCCCCCACCCCATCCTGGCTTTCGGGGTGTGGCCCTTGTCATCCTCCACTGCCGGTCCCTTGCCACCCGTGTACTCTGCTCCTCAAGCACACCGGGCATCTCGGTTTGGGGGTTCTGCTTGATTGGATCAGGTTCTATACTCCCCACCTAGCTAGCAAATGCCTCTCCCACCCACACCCCAGGACAACCTGTGACCTCACCTCCAGCAAGAGAATCCATGCTGGACTCATCTTTGACTTTTTGATGGGCTAAGTTAGGCTCCCCCAATAATATTCCTTGGTAGAAGTCCTAACCCCTAACACCTCAGCATGTGACTTTATAGGGAGGTAGGGTCTTCAGAGGTCATGAGGGTGGGCCTGGGCTTGAAATCTAGAGGGACTGAAATCTATAAGAGATTAGGACCCCCATGAAGACACAGGGAAAAGATGGCCACCGACAAGCCAAGGGGAGAGGCCTCAGAAGAACCACCCCTGCTGACTCCTTGACCCTAGATTTCTAGCTTCCAGAATTTGGAGAAAATGAATTTCTATAGTTTAAGCCACACAGTGTGTGGCACTTTGTTATGAAAGCCCCAGCAGACTGACGCAGCCCCGTGCCTCTCACTGCCCCAGCCCTGGGCCTGCTGTGCCAGGACCACCCGAAGACCGTTCCCCACCAGACCAGGGAGCATCTGCCTCATTCCAGGGGCCCCAGCATCACCCAGCCCAGAAGAACGGGTTATAGATGTTTGACCAACATCCCTCCTGCAGCTCTCACTTGACTTGTACTAGTCCTGGCGCCTCCCGGCCATTTAACCAAAGTTTCCAGAGGCCTCGGCATGGGCTGGTCCCTCTGCCTGGAATGCTGGTCCCCGCTCTGTCTGCCAAACCAATTCCTCCTCCTCCAGGACCCAGTACAGGCCCTGTCCTCTATGAAGGCTCCACCCTGAGGCCTCTCTCTGATCCCTCACCCTGACCCCCTCGTCACTGCCTGGGCCCCAGCTTGTCTCCCCCTTCAGACTAAGAACCCCCTCCTAGTCTGACTGGGCAGATCTGACTCATCGTGGGGTCCCCACATTGCCCAGCACAGGAATGTGGGTCGAATGGACCAGTTTAGCCCCAAGGCCCTGACCTCCTCCTCCAGGCCTTTGCCGCTGCCCTTGTCCTGCCTGGGGTGGCCTCTGCCATCTCTATCAGCAAGTCCTGCTCCTCTTTCGGGCCAGTGCACACCGCTGATCAGCACCTCCGCCATGAGGTGCTCCCTGACTCCCCAGGTGGTCAGTGTCTCTCAAACGTGCCTCATCCTCCCTTCTCTCATCCTGGAAAGTATAACATTTTAGAGGAGTGGGCAGGGAAAAGCCCACAGTCACCCCGCCCCAGGGTTGTCCAGGCCCCTGGGCCCCCACTCCCTTGCCCGACTGCCCTAACTTTGGGACTCTGGGTCCCGCTGCCCTCCCCACCCCTCCCTCAGCCCTCCCTGCCTGGACTTTCACTTCTCCTCTGCATTTCCCCCAGCCGGTTTTAGCAGACTTGGGCCAGCTTCTCGTTAGCACTTACCGAAAATGGGACTAAATATAGAGGGCCTGAGGACGGCCCCTCACCCCTCCTGGCCCCGCTTGTCCTGTCCCCTGGGTCCCCTGCCTCCACAGCCTGCTTCAATCAATGCTATGGCCTGGGAGCCCCTGTGGGCTGGGCCTGCGCTGCCAGGAACCTCTGTGGGCCCAGCTGGCCCAGTCCCCAGCCTCTCCGGAGCAGCACCTCATGCACCCCAACCCCACAGCTGTCCCCAGGGCAGCCTCAAGGGAACCAGCACTTCTGAGCTGTCAGGATTGGGGGTGGTGGAGATCCGGGCAGCAGACACAACAAGAGAGGTGGCTCCACAGCTGTGCTGACAACAGGCAAACGCTGCCACGCCACAGCCACAGCCACAGCCACAGCCAGACGCCCCGGCACCAGCGGAGACCACGCAGACACACACAGGGCCAGTGTGCACTGGCCCCAGGTGGGAGCGTTTACAGATGCAGACTCATGCTCAGGCACGAGCAGATAAGCAAAACACACACCCGATACACACACTTACACACTCACACCAAGTGACACCCAGACATGCACACTCACTTCCCACAGTCACTTACAGACAGATGGAAACAAGTGTGTACACACTCACACTGGAGTCACCCACAGACAGGCCCTGGGGTGCACAGAGTCACAAGTCACTCAGACTGACACCCAACAACACACTCACACTCAGGTCGCTCAGAGACAGAGTCACAGTGCTCACACGCAGAGATGCACTCTGTGTGTGCATGCTCGGAGTCACCTCCTCCTGGGAGACAGCCAGGGAGGACCCCTGAACCCTGCTCACAGGTGTGATCGGGCAGGACAAGCGGTCTGCCCCAGGTCACGAGATGCATTAGTCCATGTCCAGGCAGGGAACCCAGGCGAGGCAGACAGGCCTCCCAGGCCAGGGCTGTTGGTGAGAACTTCCAAGTTGAGGGTCTCACCCAGCACCTGGCACATATGAGGTCCCATTCAGCCCAGACAGGAACCCCCGACGAGTCGGGTAGAGCAGGCAGTACGCGTGTGCAGTGTCCACACTGGACATACATGCTCACACATAGCTGCACACATGGTCACCTTGATGAATAAATATGCGCCATCCTGCAAAGTGTCTTCCTCCTATCACCCCCTCCTCACATCCTCCGCTTTGCTCTCATGCTCACCCTTCACATCGCAGCCCAGATGTGCATCTCATCCAGGAAGCTGAAGTGGGCACATCTGGGTTCCCACAGTCCCATGTGTCTCCCTCACCCTGGCCCTGGCCCCTCTGCTTGTGCCTCTTCTGTTGTCTGGCGAGAGGTCTGTTTGCCCCACTGAAATGGGGACCTTCCACGGGAGGACAGACTTGAAGTCCCCTTTCTCGATTATATTTCCAACACCCAGCACAATGCTCCATGTTGAAGGCAGGAGGGCGCCTGGCACACCCCCAAGCAAGACTCGCCCGCACACCTTGGAGCCAGAACCAGGTCCATGCCACACCACCAGTGAAACCACCCCAGAGCACTGGAGCGTGCCATGTCCCCACTCAGGCATTCACACACATCATCCCAATAATTCTCTCATTAGCACCTCGAGAGATAATTATCGTTATGCGGAGAAAGACCCATATACTAGGGACTCCACATGCACAAACCGTGTCGTACGGGGCCGGGCACACAAATGTTCACTCAGTAACTGACATTTAGTGAAGGTGTTTGATAAGCACACACATATGCAATCAGTTTTCAGCCAGTGGTAAGTGCCATGAAGAAAAGGCAAAGTAGGGTGAGGGCACCAGGAAAGGCAGGGTCCGCCCCCTTCAGAAAGGAAAATACCCTGGCCCTCATTTGATCTCCAAATGAGGAAATCAGGGAAGGCCTCCCTGAGGAGGTGACATCTGAGGCGAATGAAGTGAAGAAGTGAACCAAGAGATCAGTCCCAAGACCATGCCCCACACAGGCCCTCACACACATGACAGTCACACTGGGAAGATGCAGAACTACCGCTCTTTCACACACGCACAGTAAATCAGCCCTCCAGCCCCTGTATAGTCTCCACCCAAGTCACTCCCAGGCTCCTGTGTTCCATCCACTGGCCTCCAGGTAAGGGCCCTCAGAACTGGGCAGCAGAGATGGTGAGAAGAGATGAGAAGCCCCCCACCACCACCTCCCCCCTCCCCCCTGCTGATGTGGAAGGGGGTGGTAAAGAAGAGCTGGGGTGAGGCCCGGGCTGGGAAGAGGGAAGCTTTGGAAGGACAGAGTGGAAGGGCAAAGGAGCAGCTAAGGAAGAAGGGCTGGGCTGGCCAGCGAGCACACAGAGGACAACCAGGAGGTGCTGCCTGTCCTCCCCAGTGTGGCGCCAGCCCCAGCTCCTTACCTGGAGCCCCCATGCTGGAGTGAACCATGCTGCCCGCCCCGCGGGGCTGGGGGAACAACTGTGTCATCTCCCCGCCCTCTCTGGGGGCCAAGCCCTTTCTGCCGGAAGTCACTCAGGGAGGAAACCACAGGGTCCGCCCCCTTTGAAAAGGAAAATACCCTGGCCCGAAGGCCCTCCCCAGCAGGCAGTGGACCCCAAATCATGTGTGTGTGTGTGTGCTGGGGAAGGGCAGCAGTGGGGCAGAGAGCAGGCAGACTGGAAGAACTGACTCCTACCCTGTGCCTCCAGGGGCCGTCTGGAGCGACTGCCCAGGGGGCCTGCCACCTTCAGCAGGCAGACACCTCGAGCAGGGCAAGTGAGTCTGGGAAAGAAGGTGAGCCCATTACAACAATAGCACACTGGCGGGACGTTTTGGGGGCTCTTTCCCAAGGCGAGGCTTTGCACTTCCCACTTGACAGGTGTCGTCTCTGGAGGGGATCACTATTTGCCGGGTTTTGAAGACTAAAAGACGATGGACCAGAGAGGCGAGGTGCTCTCTCCAAGGGCCCAAAGCCCAGAAGTCCTGCAGGAGGCGGCCTCGGCTATGCGTGTCCCAAGGGGACGGGGCGGATAAGGGAGGAGAAGCCAGCCGCGCACCTGTGCGCAGGTGAGTCGTCCGGGGCCACCACTGAGAGGAAGCGGTGCCCGCGGGCAGTGGCAGTGCGGGTGACGGGTCGGGGCCTGGCCAGGAGCAGCGAGAAGTTTGCTTGTGCGCAAATGAAAGAGCCCGGGGCGGCTCCGATAGAGGGGAGCATCGGGTCCCCCGGCTGCCGGTTGGCCCCTTCGCGCTGCGGCGCTACCGCCCAGCGCTTCCCTCGGCGCCCGCCAGAGGGCGGCAGCTCCCAGCCAATGGGCCGGAGGGCGGGGCCGGCCGCGGAGGAGGGCGCCCCTCCCTCCGCTCCGCTCCCTCCCCGCCCCCCCACCCCCGCGCGCACACCTGCGAGGGTCACACAAAGGCGCAGGACTCCCCGCGTACAGCGGCGCAGACAAAGGCGCGGCCCAGCCCCTGCCCTGTCCCTCCTCCCAGCGAGCCCCAGCGCCTCCAAACAGTCCCCCTGCCCCCTGGGCCCCACCGGACTCCCTGCGCCCCAAGCTGGGGGACCCCAAAGCGCACGCGCGTCCACCCCACAGACGCCTGGACACTCTCTCTCTCTCTCTTCCTCTCTCTCTCTCTCTCTCTCTCTCTCTCTCTCACACACACAAATATCTACTAGAGTATTTCCACACGTGGGCCCCAGAGCTTCACACGTGCGCGCAGGCAGACACCGGGAACCCCCTCTCCGTGCACGGCCCCCAATACCAACCCTCCTACCCGCGTGGTCTCTCCTGCACGGACACGTCGGCACCCTCACGGGGACCTACGGGCACAAGGGCACACCTACACGTGTGTGCCCACTCTCACACCCAGGCACACCTACAGGAGCGCCCTCCCCGCCCATCCGCAGTCTGCAAGGAGCCCAGCAAACCCGGCCCCAGGCCTGCTCCACCCCAGTGACCAGCGGCCTCACATCTGCACAGAGGGGACAGTTCCCAGCCAGCCGCACTCCACCACATGCCATCTGAAGGCCGTTTTTCCTGAGACCACACAGACGCTGCATCAACTGGGGGCCAACTCAGGCCTTTGGGGCTGGTCCATGCCCAGTCCCCCACCCTCTGCCCAGCCTGCAGGTACTCTGGACAGCATCCTGGTGGCGGTGGGTACTGTATTATTTTGTACCCTTGTCTTGAAACTGCATTTGCCCAGTCAGCTCTATTTTGGTTTAGCATTTATGTTTCAGGGACTTGGAAATGAGGGTCATAGGACATTATGGGGGCCAAAACCCCACCAAGCCACCCCCTAGTTCCACCAGTGACATAGTCAACACCATCTATGTCGGGACATGTCCTGCTTTTGGACATGAGCCCCGTGTGCTGGCCCCTTGCTGAGCATGGGAGAAAGACCACCCATGCTGAGCGTCCAGTGTAGGGAGGAAGCTGGGGAAAGCCTTCTGTTTCCACCATGGGATGAAATTGCTCATCCCCTCATGTCCCTTCTAGGTCCCCCTTATTGCCTCGGGCAAACCAGAACTGCTTCCCTGAGCTGGAGTCAGGGAATCTGGAAGAATAGGCCTGAGCCTCCTGCCTGCCTGCCGGAGAGAGGAGAGGCAGAGTTTGAGGCACATCAGGTGGGTAGGGCTGGCAGTCAGGATCTGGGGAGGCCCAGGTGGGGTGAAGATGGTGGCCTCTCAGCTGGAGAAGCCGCCTCAAGCCATGTTGAGCGAGGCAGATGGGGCAGGTAGCTGGGGAGCAGCGGGGGCCATCCAGGGTGCGGGGAGCCCAGGAGGGAGGCAGCAGGGGAGGCCAGGCTGGGCTCAGGGCTGAGCGGTAATTAAAGGAGACGTAGGGGGCTCCCCAGGGCCAGCGGGGCTGGTAACTGACACGCGGGCCCCATTGCTCCGCTCATATTTCTCACCGGATCGATACGTTTGACTCCCGACAAGACAATAATCGCTTGTACGCGGCCGGCGAGTCGATCAAATACATTATTAGAGCGAGGTCCCCCGGGGGCCTGGCGGGGGAGTGGTGGTGGGGGGAGCAGCCAGCCCACCGGGGACAGCAGAGAGGGATTCTTCGCCCCTGGGCCCCCCCACCCCTCCGGCTGTGGCCTCTTCCTCTCAGCTGCCCCCGGGGACACTCCTAGTGGCTTGGTTCACCGGCTTCTTTCTGGACTCCCACTGTCTCAGGCAGCCTCTCCACTCTGCCCCCCACCATGTCCCCACACTGCTTGGGAACCCAAAGGGTCTTTCCCCAAAAGTGCTGCATTGACTGTAGGGTAGTAGGGTAGAGGGGCTCAGAGAGGCCCCCTTGGGACCCCAGCTTGGCAGGAGGGAGATGGGTTGCAGGCCACACTGAGTCAACGGCTGGGCCTAGAGATGAACTCCAGGCCTAAGACTCATGGAAACCAGACTCCCTGCACAGCCTTCCTTCTGCAAATGGCCTCCACACAGCCCAGACCAGGGTAGCCTCTGGGGAAGAGGGGGAGGTCAGGGAAAGCTGGGTAAGAAAGCAGGATCAGGGGTGGCAGACAGACACACAGACAAAGGGTGTCCAGTTGGTCCTGCTGCAGGGCCATGTGGTCCCTGATGGGCCTCAGCTACTTTCAAATCAAACCCAGACAGCCAGCTGCCATTCCTGGGATGCATGCCCATCTCCTCCCCACCCTCCTGGCTGCCGGGCTCCAGCCTCTGCTTCCTGTTTTCATACCTGCTTCACCCTCAGAAATGCTACTCCTGCAGCTCTAGGTCAAGGTCAAGCTGTAGCACCCCATGTTCTGCTTAGAAGCATCCACGGACTTAAACTATTCCATCATCATCATCATCATCATCATCATCATCATCATCATCATCATCATCATCCTACAGCAGCTGCAGCACTGTCTGTTCTATGCCAGTTGAACCAATACATTTTTTTTTTCTAATCATCACAATTTGAGGAGGTACGATGTGTTACCATCCCTATTTTACTGATGATTTGGAGCTCAGAGAGGTGAAGTCACTTACCCCATATCACACAGCATGTGAGTGGTGGAGTCAGGATTCAAAGCCAGACCTGTCCTCCTCATAGCTTGCTCTTTCTCTACTCTGCCATGGGCCCCTAGTGCTTGCCAATGCTCCCCATCCTCTATAGGCAACTAGAAGTCACTCCCTGCTCACCCAGGAGCACCAGGATCTCCCCACAGCCCACAGCCCAACTCTCCATAGCCCTTCGAGCCTGTACATGATGCTCAACAATGCACGGGATACCTTTTGGCATGCCCCTTAGCACTGGGCTGGGGTTGGGGACCCAGAGGTGAGCTAAATCTGAAGCCTGCCCTCAAGGGGTTCACGGTCCCAGGGCAAGGCTGGGATGCTAAAACATAGACCCTGATGTTCCATGCCCGAGTTGGTAAGTATCCAGTACAGGCTAGGATGCGCCCTGACACTGCTGAGCTCAGACAGAGGTGCAGAGCCATCAATTACACCTCAATCAAGCTGAAAAACAACGGTGGACCTTCTCTCCCCATTGGGCTTACATAGCCTTTGGTGGGTGGGAAACACTTTTGAAAAGTTAAGTAAATATGTAATTCCAAGTAGGGGAAAAGTGCTTTCAAGACTAGGAAGAGGATGGTACCTGAGGTGAGGGGAGGTGGCCGGCGAGGAGACTTTCGAGGAGGTGGCATTTACACAGGGTAAGGACTACGGGGGAAAAGCACTGCAGACAATGGGAACAGAGGGGGTGGTAGCCCCAAAGCAGCAAGCAGCATGGCAATTCCAGGAGTGGAACTGGCTGATGCAGATCCAGTGAGGACATAGGAGAAGTGGGTGGGGGCAGGCAGGCACAGGACCTTGCAGCTCAGGTCAATGTGCTGGACTTGACCCCAGTGCAGTGAGATGCCACTGGGAGGGCTGTAGGCAGAGAGGCTCCGTGGTTCTGTGACTATCTTCCTGGATGATACTGGCTGCCTGAAGGGCCAGAGTGTGATGGGGTCAGTCGTGAAGTAGATAGTGTTCTCGGGAGAGGAGAAGAGGGCCAGACCCAGGTTGGCGGCAGGGGGTATGGAAAGGGACAGGTGTCCCTAGAAGCAGTGTTGACAGTAGACCCAATGGGATTGGATATTGGCTAAAGAAGGGGTGTGGCAGCAGAGGGAGGAGTCAAGAATGAGTCCCAGGAATGCCCAAAGATCAGGGGAGGGCATACTCCAGCTGAGATGAGATCATTATGGGGCTGGTCCTCTCTCAGCCTCTATGGAGCCTGCTGAGTCCTCCCTGTGTGGCTTTAAGCAAGTCACTTGACCTCTCTGTGCTTCTGCTGGAATTGTTTACCTTGAACTTGGATTTGATGTAGGTGGAAGATTTTTGAGTGGGGCAATTCATCAGGGACTGTTGTGAGGACAGGCTGGTGGTTGGAATCTGGGGGAAGGATGACCAATCTGGAGGCTGGGACAATGTTCAGGCGACTGGGAAGGGAGAGACCATAAGGATGCAGCTAGGAGTACAAATTCCAGTGAAAGGCTACAGGACTCTAGTGGCCCTGAAAGTGGGCAGCTGGGCAGGGTATCTGGGTAGACACTGAGGCCATGACTGATGGACTGTGGGAAGTGGAACAGATTGGAGGAGATGCATGGGTTTGAGCTAGGGGTGGAGGAGAGGTCAGGAAGAGGCATCTCAGAAACACCAGGTCAATGGGCCAGGAAGCCAGCAGATGCTTCATAAATTCACACTGACACACACATTTCTCATTGCATCCCCCATTGCAGCTTCCCAAAAACACTAAAATTCCCAGGAATTCACTTCAAGTAGGAAGAAATCGCGAAGCACTGGGGAATTGGGGTCTGCCCCTTGTGCTTTCAGAGCCTCAGCTTCCCCATCTATATGAGGGAGGTGGCCTGGAGGAATATTCTGAGACTTGCCCCAGCTCTAACATTCCTTGGT
Organism: Talpa occidentalis; assembly: GCF_014898055.3. Classification (NCBI taxonomy): domain Eukaryota; kingdom Metazoa; phylum Chordata; class Mammalia; order Eulipotyphla; family Talpidae; genus Talpa; species Talpa occidentalis. The sequence goes on from NW_023601754.1 coordinate 42,796,824, forward strand.
GGGCAAAATGGTCTGATGAATCAGCTGACTGTGAGACCAAAACAGAAAGAGAAGAAATAATTTTAGGCTTATTCTAAGGACCGCATGGTTGAGTATACCCAGCCAGTATACCTGAATCCTCAGCTTTTTTTTTTTTTAAGATTTATTTACTTATGCATACAAGAGCTGGGGTACAGGCCAGAGGTGTGGGGGGTGAGAGGACTCACCAGAGACAGAGTGGGGAGCAGAACATACTGAACGATTGGAATACAATGTTGGGGGGAGCATCAGGGAGACAGGAGAGGTCTGCTGTGCCATGTGAGTAGCTCCCTAGCCGGGGATCGAACTCATGCTGCAGTAGCTACAGATAGCTTCATAGTGCTGCATCTTAACCCCTTGCACCACCAGGGAGGCCCCTGAATTCTCATCTTTTATTAGGGTTTTTATTATCCCCATTTCAAAGCTGAAGCCCACAGTCACAGCTACGTCAGTGCGGACCCAGAGTCTCTCCAACCCCAAAACCAGTGCGCAAACTATACGGAGCTCCCCGCTCCTCATCTTGGCTTGTTTGTCTCTGACTGTAGGTCTTCTGAGAACAGGGGAAAGGATGACATCCAGCACCACATACCCATCATGGCCTCCAAAGCAGCCAAAAAGACAGGTGCCTGGCCCTGGGCCTTCCCCTCCAATGTCCCGCCCCCTGGCCCAGGAGCCCTGCTCACCACGCAGCTCTGCCCACTGCCCGCAGCACACACTGCTTCAGCCTGGACTCTTCATCAGCGCTGACTCTGCAAGCTCAAGGCCACAGCTCTCCCCTCAGTGCAAGAAGTTATCCAAAGACTGAAATGCAAAGGCCCTAGTTCTCGGTCCAGAAGCACCCCTGCCCCCAACCCACCCCCAAATCCTGGCTGCCTCCAGGACAAATTAACCCCTTCCCCATGGGCTCCAGGACCTGCCCTCTCCCAGAGAAGTCTAGCCCCACTGGAAGAAGCCACGTTTGTCCCCACCTTGGGATTTTTTACCTTGCTGACCCCTCCCCTCAACTACTATACCCCATCTTTCCAGTCTTCTCATCCTTCAGGGCTCAACTCAAAGGCCACTCTCCAGAGGACCCTCCCTTGTCCCACCACTCCCTCATCCAGTTCTATTTTATTCACACTTTCTGGAGCTCAGTTACTGTCTCTTTGTTTTACCTCTGTTTCCCCCTCTGAAACATAAACTCTCTGACAGCAGATGTCCTTTTTGTCTCATCCGCTGCAGTGCTCCCAACAGTGCCTGGTGCCTAGTAGTACCCAAACCCTATATGTTGAATGAAGAAACCCCTCAAGGTTCCAGAATGAGGTTCCAAGGATCCAGGCCCAAGCAGACAGGGGTCCCGGTCACCCTCTCTAGCCATTTTGCCAGGAGTTCAGCTTCTTCATCTGTTCTGCAACCTGGATGTCCCTTCCTCGGTCTGATATAGAAATCCTACCTGCCTCTACAGTCTCCATACACGGACAGCCTCTGCTCAATCGTCCCATCTCTGGCAGCCTTCTCTGACTCCACAGGAGACCCAACATGTAGTGCTGACCTCAGCCTGCCCAACGCTCCGGGAAGCATCCTGGGCCTTTGCACACCCATCTTGTTGCTGCTGTAACAACTTCCCAGCCAGTCTGCCCCATGGGGCAGGACTTGAGCGTATGGTTTGTTTTGATTTATTCTTATGGAGTAAGTGCCCAGCACTGGGCCAGCACATAGCCAGGGCCCCAGGAATGTTTGCTGAAGAAGGACACCGATCCCCATAGACAGGTTAATCTAGCGCTGGTTTGGGAGTGAGACGTGTGAGTTTGGAAACTCCTGTGTGGCCCTGGGAAGGTGACTCTGCCTCTCTGAACCCCAGGCTCCTCATGTGTGACATAGGGGCAGTTATATGGCAGTTATATGGGCTGATGGGAAGTTGCTTCATCTTAAATATAATAATCACCGCCAGGCACAAGACCTTCAAAAAATAAACTTTTAAAATAGAGAAAACTCAGAAACATCCTAGATGCCACCAACAGGGCAGTGGTGAGATCCAGTGTGGTCCATACACACTCAGGAATAGTTCATTGTTGTGAGAGAATAGGACAGACCTACAGAGATGGGCATGCAGAGTTCTCCCAGACCCTGCTGCATGAAAAAGCAACTTAATGACATTGCATTTAGAGGATTTATACAACTTAATATCATTTAGGCAAGTACAAAAAAACACTATACATTTTCCATGAGTGTGCAGGTATTGAGCGAATGCAGAGGAAACTCTGCAGAATGGTAACTGATTAATGACGGTGACTTTTGGTGAGGGGAGCACAACGTGGAGAGCAGAGGGGCCCCAGAGGGGATTTTAACCTTTTTGTTATGCTTCTGGTTTTTTAAAACAAGATTGTATTTATTTTTTGAATTTAAATTAGAATATATTAAGGGACACACATGTGACCACAAAGAAAAGCAAGGAAATGATTATCCTAAAAGTGAAGACAGAGGTCACCTCCAGCGGGGAGAGGGCGAGAGGAAGAACGCACAGGGCGGGGTGGGGGCTCCTGGGCGCTGGCTGCCTTCTTTATCTGGACCTAAGGGGTGACCACACAGATGTCTGCTGGATAAAGATCCACTAAACTGTACATTTATCACTCGTCCACACGCTTGCGCTTCCCGCTGGCGGGGGGCTAATTTGCACTCGATGCCTGATCCTAGTCTCCACCCGCCCCAATTCCCTGCCCAGAAGCGGACTTTAAGCGAAGTCCCCCTTCAGAAGGGAGCGCCCCACCGCTGCAAGTGCTCTGCGGCGCTGGGGCCGCTGTCCAGGGTACTAAGGGCCTCAGGCTGGGAGGCGCTGCGAGGCTGGTCAAACACGCCAGCTTCAAGACTCCCTAACCTAGGCGGTCACCCCTCAGCGCCGCGATGTGGCCTGGTCCTTCTGTTACACCACTTCCCGTTGCTCTTCACCCCCTTGCTGACTTTCTCCAGGCCGGCTGGCCTTCTGTTCCTGCCAACCAAGCCCCAATAACCTCAGGGCCTTTGCACTTGCTCGACCTGCCCCTCTCCCCCTACTCTGTGCCTGGAACATTTTTCCCCAGGCACAGTGTATCACTTATTACAACATTCTGCTTCAATATCCTTTCCACCAAGAAGTCTTTGTGATCATCCTCCCTCACATAGCCTCTTCTCACCCCTCTCTCCTTTACCATTTGCATTTTCTTCTAGTATGTTTCACTGTCTAACACTCAAGCTTTCTTGTGCTACGTCCTTGTTATCATCTGTCTTCCCCCACTTGAATGTTCTAGCCGGGAGGATAGAGAGCATATCTGTCTTGTTCTATTTTAGGTTTTACCCTCCTGGTTAAAAGGGCTTCAGGTGCACAAAATTGCCTCAATCATAGTGCTGGGTACCTAGCATTCTCCCATCACTGGGCTGGGCAGCGCCCTCATTCATTATTTATTTGCTTATTTATTTTATTATGAATAACGTGTTTGTGTGAACCCACCACTCAGCATTCAGATTAGAACCATGGCAATAATTTCACTGACTCCTGTCTTATTCACCACTACGTCCCCAGCGCCTGCCGCATAGCAGGCACTGAGTATCGACTTGCTGAAGAAGAAGAGGGACAATGGCCTCCACACCATGCACACGGGAGCTAACCTGACTGACCTCATAAAGAGGTAGACAAAGTGGAGAAGAAACCAAAGGCCAGACCTTCTGTTAAGTTCTCCTGTCCTCCCTGGTGATCCCTGTTCAGCCTGACCACAGCCTTTCCACACGATTCAGTTCTACCCTCTCACTGATGCCAGACCCAGTGCCAAGAGCTGAGGATACAGAGCGCATGCACCCTGGCCACGCCTTGGAGGAATTCTCAAGCCCCTGAATGTCGGGCTATTATCAGAGGTAACAGAACTGCCCGTGCCTTATCTGTGCAGGCACATTCTCCCTGCTTCCCTTGCCTCATCTCTTGGCATCTTCCCAGCAATCCAATAAGGTGGTGCTGTATTTCCACCCCCCTTTTCAGAAGAGCACCCTGAGGTGGGTCAGAGTGGCGAGGGCTGGCTCCGCGCAGGAAGGGTCAGGTTGATGCCAGAGCCTGCCTCTCATGCCACATGGCATGCAGATGCTTGTTGCTCCCCTGAAAAGGGTGAGAGGTCCTGCACCTCTGTAAAAGCACCTGAAGATAGTGCAGAAGGTGTCAACTTTGGAGTCCCATGATAGGTGCTTGGGTCCTAGCTGCAGAACACAGTGAGGTGTAAGCCGTGGGTCACTTGGCCAGGAAGGACCTTGTTAAAGAAGATCTATTTTTTTAACTCTATGGTACACAACACTGTGAATTTTGTCTTAATAAATCCTGAAATGACTGTAAAAATCACTTAATGTGTCATTTTGTTGGCATTTCTTTGTTGTCAATGGAGTCTCTGACTCCATTCTGGACTTCATTCTTAGCCTACTGGGAGGCACAAAAATTAGAAGTGGCCTGGGTCTCTCTCAGCCTTTATGGAGCCTGCTGAGTCCTCCCTGTGTGACTTCAAGCAAGTCACTCGACCTCTCTGTGCCTCTCTGGAACTGTGCGGTCTCTGATCTAAGGGCCCTTCCTGTGGGAGGTGCTCCATAAACATTTACTCAGAGGCGTTGAACTCGATGAAATTGCACTGGCCCAGACCATAGGACACAGCCTGCCACCATCGGAGTCAAACCCTGAGCTCTGGACACTTGATGGAAAGGGAGGGGCCCAGACAGATGTGTGATAATCATTTACTGAGCTGGGGAAAATTTCCTGGTGGCTCAGGGACAAAGAATCAAGAGTTTTGCTTTAGACAGTTCAGGGAAGAGCCTGTGCCTACTGGTTAGAAATTCTCTACATTTTCTCACCCCATCTCCTCAACACTCCAGAGAGAACAGTTGTTAACGTGCCCATTGTACAGACAAGCAATCTGATGCTCAGAAAGGCTGAATCATTTACCTGGGGCCACACAGATGGAACAAGGTCAGCATCCTGACCAGCTTGGACGCCAAAGTCCCTCCGCTATCCCCCGTCCTGCCACCACCTCCGACCCTTGCCTGCCTCTACCTTTAGTCTGGCAGGAAACACTGGGCTTGGACCTGGGCTTGCCTTCTGAGACCACCTGCCCCTGGCCCAGTCAAAGCCTCCCAGACACAAGCCGTCTGTAAGAGCTCTCACCAGCGTTGAGTCACGTACTCACACTGAACAGCATTTGGGGCCCTTGCAGAGTCTCCGAGCTCACACAGCAAGGTCGGCTGTGAGGGGACCCACTCGCCCCCTGAACCCTCTGGACTTTCCTATGGGAAGGGCCCTCCCTCACCTCCATACGGGACCTCTGTCAGGCAGTGAGCATTTCCTCAGGGCCCAACACCACATAGACACAACTCTGAACTCTGCCTGCCAGCTGTACCCCGTGGCCTCCTAGGATAAGAGCAGCCCCTGCCCTGGTGAGGCGGGGAGCATGGGTGCCAGCGACGCAATCAGACCCTCTTGCTGCCTGATCAGTTGTGCATATTGGAGAGGCAACCCCACTTCTCTGAGCCGAGACATGAGACTCAATTCCAAAGCACTCACCAATTCCTCCACTCCCAAGCCACCACCATCTCTGGCCTGGCTGACATCAGCAACCTCCCTTCCTGCAGGCCTCCCATGCCTGACCCCATAGTCTGGACTCCCCCAGCACTCTAAGAGACTCTGAAATAATCAGGTTGGGCCTCCCTGGTGGCGCAAGGGGTTAAGACGCAGTCTATGAAGCTATCCGCAGCCACTGCAGCACGAGTTCCATCCCCAGCCAGGGAGCTGACCCACACGGCACAGCAGACCTTTCCTGTCTCCCCGCTGCTCCCCTCAGCAGTGTGTTTCAGTAGATCCTCCTGTCTGTTCCCCACTCTGTCTCTGGTGAATCCTCTCACCCCCCACACTTCTGGCCTGTATCCCAGTTATTGCGGGCATAAATGAAAAAATAACAATAATAAAATATTCAGGTTCTGGCACTCCCTTGCTTAAGACCCTTCAGACGCCTTCCAATACCTGTGGGAATAAAGTCCAAACTCCTTTACCCCACAGACAGAGTCCTCTGTGGTCTGGCCCCTACCCACACCTCCCATCTCATCCATAATTCTCCCCTTCATCTGCCCTGCTGAAGCCACACTGTCTCTGCTCTGCTCTTCATCCAAGCTCTTCCCAGCCCCAGGCCCTTTGCATGTGCTGTTCCCTCTGCCTGAACACTCATTACCTGGTTAAATCCCTCTCATCTTTCAAAGTTCAGTTTGAATGTCTTGCTCTCTCTCTGTGAGTGCCCTATTCTTGCCTCCTTTGGGGGGATTTATCACAATTTCTGATTTTTGCATTTAATCGATATTTATACTTGGAGCACTGCATCCCCTCTAGTCAGTCATCTCCAGCTGCGCCAGTTTTGTTCACTGCTTTATCTCCAGTGCTCACACAGGGCCCGGCACACAGCAGCGCTCAGCAGGTCTGCAGCAGCACAGTTCAACACACCCTTTTTGAGATGAGCAGCCAGGCCAGAGCACTCGAGAGTTCTGAGCCTCAGTTTCCACTTCTGTAAAATCAAGATAATGGTTCCTCTTTTCACAGGGTGGTGGCAAGGATCCAAACAAGGAATATTGCAGAGCTTTGGGGAAAATGCTCTTCAAATATAAAAGCTTGGAAGAGCTAGAACCTAGAGGGTGGGTGAGCCTCAGGGAAGAGGAAGAGAGAGAAGAGCATGGCCACCAGACATTTCACACGTCCTCATTTCCCAACCCTTCAGAGGAGTGGTTATGACCCCATAGAGGAAACTGGGGCTCGAAGAGGCAAAACCACCTGCCTGAGGTATCGCCGTGCATCAAAGGCAGAGCCGGGATTTGAACTCTCCATGGAGGCACGTTTCCCACGCGCCTGCAGCACCACCTGACCCCAACCGAGGGTTCTTGACAAACAGTAATGGGTTGGGTTGATGAGAAGAGGCCAAGTTGGGCCTCCCTGGTGGCACAAGGGTTAAAGTCAGAGCTATCTGGCTATCGCTAGCCACTGCAGCATGACTTTGATCCCCGGCCAGGGAGCTGACCCACATGGCACATCAGACCCTTCCCGTCTCACCCGCTGCTCCCCTCAGCAGTGTATTTCAGTAGATCCACCTGTTTTGTTCCTCTCTCTGGTGAATCCTCTCACCCCCTGCACCTCTGGCTTATACCCCAGTTCTTGCATGCATAAAATAAATAAATCTTTAAAAAAAAACAGAGAGAGAGGGGCCTCCCTGGTGGCGCAGGCGGTTGAGCGACGCACGTGAAGCTGTCCGCAGCCTCTGTAGCGTGGATTCCATCCCGGCTGCCTGGCGAGAATTCCACATGGCAAAGCAGACCTCTCCTGTCTCGCCCACTGCTCCCCTCAGCAATGTATGTTGTCAGTCTGCCTGTTGCGTTCCCCGCTCTGTCTCTGGTGAATCCTCTCACCCTCCCGCATATCTGGCCTGTACCCCAGTTCTTGTATAAATACATAAAACTCTTAAAAAAAGAGAGAGAGAGAGAGGCCAAGCAGAGCCACCCGCGCCAGATGGCAGCTCTGGCCCTGCCTCAGTCAGGCACCCTGGGGCCTCAGTGTCCCCATCTACCAAGTCGGGGGGACAAGGAAGCGCACAGGTCAGTGCTCAGCAGGCAGGAAGCAGCTCATAAGCTGCTATCGGGTGTCACCCTTCCGTGCCAGGGAACATGACAGGCAGGAAGTTGGGGTCAGATTTGGGGGATGATGAGAGGCCATCAGGGAGAGGGTCAGCCAGAGAGGAATTCTCAGAGGAGGGGCATCGGGAGCCAGATGGAAAGGGACTCCCCATCCATGCCGGCCCATCGAGGTGGGAAGTGGGAGCCAATTAGGTGTCCCAGATCCCTAGCCCCCCACTCTCTGCTGTCTATCCTGAGACCTCTGGTCTCCTTCCAGATCCCTGGGCCTCAGCCCGCAGTCACCTCAGCTGCCATCCCAGGGCCCGCTGGGCAGCCCTCTCGCTCAGGCCCCAGCTCCCCAACGACTCATGGTAATCTCTTCTGATAGAAAGGCTCTTCACTAATCAGAAAACTATTATCAGGAGGTGGTACCCAAAATGCTTTGACGTTGAAAAGCAGGAACTGTTTTGGTCACGTGACATGTGGGCAGGTACGTGTGTGCGCGCCTTCTTTTTAACACAGAGTGCCTCACCCCCCTTCCAAACTGTGGGGAGAAAATGTGGGTGCTGTCCAAAAGTAGGGATTTACTGATTGGGCTGGTTGCTGAATCTTAAATGAGGCTGAGAGGTTTGAAAAGGAAACCCGGGGTGAGCTCAGAGTCCTCCCCCAAAGAACACCCCCATCTGTCAACTTCCAGTCCATTCTGCCCAGAAATGTCTGAATCCCCCAGTCCAGCCCAGTGTCAGACCACCACCCTCTCTCTGATGGTTGTCTCAAGTACAGGTTCTTGGCTTTCAAGTCCCAGATGTCTCTTGAACCCCAAAACACAAGGCAGCCACTGGATTAGGGACACGTGGTGTGGCCCTGCCTTCCAGACTGATTTTGGAGGTGGGACCTGGGGTGCATGTTCTACATGGTGCCCCTAAAACCTGCCCTGGTTGGGCCGCTCCCCAGCCCAGATGGAGAGGAAAATCTTGGCCTCCGGGGCTCTCTCTAGCTTCTCCTTGCGGCTCACCAAGAGCAGCTGAAAGGATGGACCTGCAGCCCAGATGCCACAGTGGGGTCAGAAAGGTGATCATGGCCCCCACAAGAGGACCTGCCCCCCATCTCCCTCCCCAGGAGAACTCATACTTTCCAGGCACGGTTATCCACAGGAGGGGTGAGAAACGGGAGGGAAAACTGAGGTTCAGGGCAGGCAAGTGACTTGAGCAAAACTCCACAGCACATCTGGGCAGAGATAGCCCAAAACCCTGGCTCTCCCCTGGATCCCTGCAGCTGCAGATGCATCCTAGCTCCTCCAAAAGCTCCCAAGAGGAGAGGGAAGAGGGGTTAAGACCTTTCCTTGTGCTTTATGCTGACATTCCAAGGACCTGGGCCTTGGAAGGGGGCACAAACCAAGAGAGAAGTGGAATGTGGGGGGCAGGCAGGGAAAGAAAGGTGGGAGGAAAAGCACAAAGAGAGGCCGAGAAAAGAGGGGTGTAGGGAGAGGATGGCTTGGGGATACACAGGTAGAATGAGGAGAGGGGAAGGTTCTTATATCCCAGGAGGGAGAAGCAGTAATAAAAGGGAGTCAGGTCATGCAAGAGAAAGACAGACAGAAAAATGCAAGAGACAGAGACAGGAAAAGGGGAAAGAGACAAAGGAAAAAGGGTGGGGGGGGGCAGAGAGCAAGCCAGTGGGACAACCAAGCCTTCTGTAAATTGCTTCCCAACACCTGACACCCGTGCTCCAGCACCTCACACCCGCAGTCCTGTGGGGCGCGTGGTGCTGTCCCCAGTCCTGAAGGGGCTGTCCAGGCAGGGCTAAGCCAGGTAGGCTGCCCAGCCCAGCCCTGTCTCTCCTCCTGCCCCCAGCTGCCTCCCAGAGATAGAGGCCCAAGGTCAGTGTGGAAAGGTAGGCAGGCCCTGAGGTGACACACCTGCTCACTGAGGAGCCCCAACCTGGAGGGAGCAGGGGCCTGGGGCCAGCCCGCCTCCCCCACCTGTTCTTGTCCCCTGCTGTCTGCGAGGCCGGCGCTTCTGCTCTCCTGACTTCTGCCTGCGCCTCCCTCAACCTGTGGCCATCGGTTCCCTGCCTGCCTACCCGACACCGTCCTGTCCATCCCTGTGTCCCCCCCAGACCACTCAGCCAGAGCCCACCTTTCTCTCTCCTATAGGTTTGAGGTTAAGGAGGGGAGCACAGCGGCCTAGATGGGGAGGGGGCTTGTTGGATTATCGAGGATGTGCAGGACTGCAGCTGACATGGATGAAGAGGAAGAGGAGGGGGTCTCGGTGATGGACGATGCTGATTCTGCGGTGGGGGGTGGCGGGAGGGGGTGGAGGAGGGCTGGGGGAGGGGTGGTAAGGAAGCGGGTTGAGGGGGGAGCAGGACCAGGCTCACATTTGGCATTCAGGGCAGCTGACAATAAAAATGCTTTATTGCCAAGAAACTGGATCGATCGGGGCTGGAGGGGGCCGGCAGGGGGGACGCGGAGGGCTCAGCACAGAGGCCTGCGCCGGGCCTCCGCAGCGACCAGGGCCCGAGCCGCCCTCCCCCCTGCGCCCCCCTCCCCGCCTCCTGCCCTTTCTCTCTCCTGCAGCCACCGCTTAGTTCTTATTATATTTTTTCTTATATATTTTTTCCCCCAGCTTCTCCTGCTCCTGTTATTTTTTTTTCTTTTAATTTTTTTTTTTTAAACTCGCTGCACTCCCAATGCCGCAGGCCGGGTGGGGGTGGGGGTGGGGACGTCTGCCCAGGCCAGGCCCCTACCCACAGGGCCATCCAGGGCTGCTGGCTCTGGGCTGAGCCCCACTTTGCTTCCACAGACCCCCTTCCATCAAGACATCCCCCCCTCTAAAGCCTGTCCTCTGTGGGTACCTATCTCCCTGGACCTTTCATCCTTAGGGCCTCCCCCCTCATAAAATGCCCCCCTACCCTGGGCTCAGGGCCCTGGCCAGCCCTTCTTCCCCTCCCCCCTACCTGGCCCCCTGCTCACTCCCAAAGCCATTTGGCTGATGGTCAGAACTGTCCGTCAAGGGGGCTCTGAGCCCCTGGGGACCAAGATGGGAGGAGGGAAGGGGAGAGGTCGAGGGTCAGGCCACGTCCCCTCAGCTCGGCTCTTTCCCCTCCCCCTTCTGAACAAAGGGAGCAGCGGCCTGACCATGCTGGGGTGGGCAGCCTGGTACTCAGGGAAGCAGGGAGCGAGGCTGTTGGGATGGCCATGGGCAGGAGGTGGGGGTGGGGGCCGCCTGCCCCTCCTCTGCCCTCCCCCTCGGGTCAAGGCTAAGGTGATTCCTCAACCTCTCTCGGAGGCTGGGCTAGGAGGGGAGGAGAATCCAGACAGACAAAGAATAGGAGCCCCGGGGAGTTGGGGGCTGGGGGTACGCACCTGGGACCCTGGCCATCCAGGCTGAGGGAGGGGCAGCAGGCACCCCTCTGGCTCTGGCTTCACCCCTCTGACAGCCCTGCTTCCCCTCTGCACCAATCCCTGAGGATCCCAGAGCTACAGGGAACCTTTGAGTTTGAGCAGGTTGGATGTGACCAGAGGGAAACTGAGGCAGAAAGGGGAGATAGAGCCAGGGTAGGTGTCGAGGATGGAGGCGCAGTCTCAGGATTCTCAGCGCCAGCCCAGAGTCTCTTCCCTTTCTCCCTTTCCTACCTGGCCTTCCTGCCCCAGTCAGGAGAGGCTTAGGAGAGGGGCAGGCAGTAGGAGAGGATGCTGGGAACTCTAAGTGGGCGAATTTTCTCCGCTCTCAGGCCGTGGGGTCGGAGAACCACAAGAGTGAAATGGTAAATGTCGTCTGTCTCCTGCACTGGCTGGACAGGGCCTCCCAAGCGCCTGGCTAGCGAAGGCTAGGGAGGGATGGTTCAGAGAGGTTGTCTTTCTTGCCCACGGTCACACAGCAAAAGAGAAGGAGGAGTCACACTCTTTTCCATTCCCAAACCAGAAGTGAGCACAGCCCCCGGGCTTCGTACCGGCCCAGCCTGACTATGGACAGCAGAGGGGAGCCGAGACAGTGAACAGAAGTGAGGGCACCCCCCCACTCCCAACTCACAAGAGATAAAGAGACAGCAGAGACAGAAAGAGACAGGCCAGTCTTCTGGGCTTGATTCTTCCACCAAGGTGGCTCTCAGCGAGAGAGCTGCAACCAAGAGGACGAGGGGGGCGACACGCAGGCCTCTTTTGGGGGGGTGGTTGTCTCACGCGTGCCCCCATACCCCTGCCAAGGAGGCCCCAGATGGGCCGAGGACTATAGGGGTCCCGCTGCCCTCCCCCAAACCTCCCCTCCCTTTTCTCCCTCTCTTTCTCGGCTGGCTATCGACCGGGGCTGTGACATGGTAGATCAATACGGCAGGGATATAAAGCCGGCTGGCTGGCTGCCTGCCTGCCTCTGCCTCTCTCTCTCTCCCCGCTTGCCTAGCTTCCCTTTCCCGGAGCCGCACCCAGGCCCCCCACCCTCACGTACCCCTTCCCCAAGCCTCTGAGGGGCCAGGGCCCTCGCCACTACTCCCCTGCAGCGGGAGAGCTTAGGGAGGCTGAGAGCTTGGACAGCCAGGAGAGGGGGTGAGTATGGGAGGGGCAGGGAAGCATGTGGGGATGGGGGTCACACGGGCAGGTAAGGGGGTCGGGATAAATCTGGGGGCAGTCCCCCTGGGAGAAAGCAGGTAGCCCCTCAGTTGGGAGCAGCTCCAAGAGATAGGGCCCTTTTGAAGGTCTGAGAGGGATGGACCTCTGGGAGATGGGCAGAGGGCAGCTGGGGGCTGGGAAGCCATTGTCCTGAGCCCATGGGGCAGAAGAAGGCCTGGGGAGGGTTCTGGAGCAAGTCAGGGTGAATAGATGCAAAGAACAGGGGGGCACACCCAAGCAGACTGTTGCTCACGCCCAGAGACCCTGCTGCTCCATCCTGGGATGTCTGTCTGTGGGCAGAAGCTGCCTTGGCCTCACCCCAGGGCCTGTCCTACACATGCGCGCTGGGGCAGGGGGCTTTGTGAGGCTCCGGACAGAAAGTTCAGGGGAGAGGGGCAGTGTCCGAGTTGCGTGTCCCTGGGTGCCTGGGTGGCCGCAGGCCTTCCAGTTTTCGAGCTCTGTCTGAGACTGTCCCCGCATGTCTCAGCTACTGAGTCACATCTGTGCGGCCGTGAGTCTGTGGGTGTGTCCAGGGCACTCAGTGACTGCGTGTGCCTCCACGAGGGTCTCCCTTGCCCCGGTGTCCCAAATATCTGTGCGTAGGCGTATGTGTCTGTCCCCGAGGGTCGTGGAAGCATGCCAGGAGCATCCCTGTGACCCTGTGCCGGGTGGCGTGGTGGCCATGTGCTCCTGCTCCCAGGAAGCCTGTATGCATGCTGTGTGGGAGCCGGGCCCTGGCGAGCATCTACGAGGACTGGGGGACTAGGTGCAGATCCTGGGGTGTCCCCAAATGTGGACGGGTGCTAGGGTCAGTGGGAGGCTGTCTCTGTGCATGATGGAGGTTCATTCTTTTTGTCAGCGTCAGAAAGCCCGTGTGCTTGCTGTGTGTCTACGTGACTCGGTGTGTCCCCGCGTGCCCACGGCCCAGTGTGTCCACGATGGTCGGGAGGCTCTGGGTGGTCCGCACAAGCGTATGTCACAGTGACTCGGGTCCACAACAGTGTCTGGGGGGGGGTCTCTGAGTGGGGGAGGGTCTCTGTCTCCCCTGCCTCCAATGCTGTCCAGCTTGCTCCACAGCTCCATGTCTCCAAATCCCAATGTGGGGCCCACTGTCTCCTTCCCTCCCTGCCAGAGGCCCCGGACCCCCTCCAGGATGGACCCCCGGGGCCCCAGTCCCTCCCTCTTGGGTGCTGGCCCTCTGCTCCTCAGCACCCCTGCTTTGGCAGAGGCCACCTCAACTCCACCAAGCGACCTCCGTCCCTCCCAACCCCCCAGCGCCACCCGCTCCCCCCGCCCTCCCCCCACCACAAGTCCAGTCCAACCCAGACAAAAGCAATTACTCCTGAGGTAGGATGTGAGTGTGGGTGTTAGAAAGAGAAAAAAAGGGGGGAAGGGAGGGGGAGCGAGAGACACACACACAGGCAGGGACGGATGGCCAGAGACCCACAGAGAGTGCGAGAGACAGAGATGAAAGAGACTCGGAGGGGCAGAGGAGGCCGAGGCAGAGAACAAGAGCAGAGGAAGGGCGAGCGGAGAGACGCAGGAACAGAGACCAGAGAGACACAGAGAGGACAGGAGTACGGCGGAGAGGAAGCCCCATGACGGAGCCAGGCAGAGAGGCAGGAGGGCTGGAGCACCGAGAGGGAGGCCGGACGTGCAGACAGGAAAAAAGACTGAGCGAGAGGACGAGAGGAAGCCTCTGAGGGACAGAGAAAGGAGAGCCGGAGGGATAAAAGACAGAGAGACACAGGGAGAGCTAGGCAGAGGTGAGACCTTGAGAGACAGGACTAGACTGGAGGGAAGTGATGGGGCAGGAGACTGAGACAGCCACGCTGGGGGAGCAGGAGGGACAGGGAGACCGAGTCTAGAATGATCTTTCTCCGTGATTCATTCTCTCAATCTCTCTCTCTCTCTCTCTCTCACACACACACACACACACACACACCCCTCTTTCTCTCTCTTTCTCTCTCTCTCTCTCCCCCCACACCATGCAGACCAGAGGAGAGGTCAGGAGGCCCAAGACCTTCCACTCCGTCCTCCAGGCCCCGGGGGCCCAGGCAGGGAGGGGCTGAAGTGGGGACTGGGATTGCGCTGATGTGACAGGGGCGGTGGGAGCGCGGCACATCGTCCCCCAGGTTCCCGTCACACTGCCCCTCCACACTCAGGGACACCCACACTGGGGCCTTGGCCAGTTCCTTACTCGGCAGGCACTGGTAACGGGCTGAGGAGCCCCTCTTCCTCGGCTCCATTCAGCCCTCATCTTTCTAGGGGACCCCTAGCCCCAAGTCTGGCCTTCTGTCTCCACAGTCCACACTCTGCGCTTTTCTCCACAGCCCCCGGCTCTCTCACTCTGCTCGCCCGCTGACTTGTTTGCTCTCTGTCTCTGCTCTCCTCAGCAGCTCCTCCTCTCCAGGCATTTTTCTGCCATGGGGTGGTCTCTGAGCACCCCCAGCCTCTCTCCCCACTCCACTCCTCTCTGTCCTGTCTCTGGAATCCCTGCTCTCAGATGGCCCCTCTGCCCTCCGTCCACGCATGTCCCAAGAGGAGGAAAGCTGGTGGCTGTGCTGTCCTGGTTGGGGGGGGGGGGCTCCTTTCTTGCTTTTCCCTCAAGCACCTTTTTCCTTCCCTGTTCCTCAGGCCCCTCTCCCCACCCGCCAGGTCCACATCTCGTACGCACTGACCAGAGACACTGACTGCTGACCCACACGCCCTACGCGCCAGCCTGGAAACAGACCCAGACTCAGAGAAAGGGGTGCAGCCCCAGAGGAGGAGAGAGGCCAAGCCACAGAGGAATAGCAAGAAAGGGAAAAAAGAAGCAGCTAGGAGGAGATGGAGTCTCGTGCAGGCCAGGAAGAGGAGCAGGAGGAAACCAGAAGTGGAAACCAGAAGTGGAGATCCGCAGGGTGCCCTGAACAGGACAGTGGCGGGTGGGGGTGGGGGCGCTTGTTACTAAGAACACCCAAGATCCCACTCCGTGGCCTGCACATGGCTTCCAGCCCTGGACGGTGGCCTCTGTTTGAAGGTGGGGCCAGTGCCTATTCTTGACCCCTGGGACCAGTCGGTGGGCACTTGAGGGCCTGTCAGGGGGCCAGGGGCCCACCTGTCCTCACAGGTGCTGGAGATGAGGTCCTGTTTACATCTTGCATCGCTGAGTGTCCTGTCTCATGGCTGACAGAAACGCCTAGTTCTGAGTGGGTGACAGCTGTCCCCGCCCACCCAATGACAGCAAAAGCAATCAAAAGGGAATAGGACATCCCTTGTCACCTCCCAGCATCCCACAATGGCAAATGGCCCCTCGCGTACCAAGCCCACACCCTGCGAGGAGTGCCACCGCCTGCGGCCTGCTCAGGGGGACCTCCCACACCCAGGAGCCTCCACCACCTGAAGCTCCCACATGTAACAGCCTCCGCCCCCTTCCTAAAGCCCAGCCCAAGGCACAATCAGGGGTAGCTAGCTGGGCCTGGGGGATGGACAAATCCCTGACTCCACGGCTTCAGCGAGCAGAACACCTGAGCTGCATCCCACCACATCACACACCCTCTCACACCAGAGGACGAGCCCCCCTTGCGCTCATGGTCCCTCCACAGCGCAGCCCTGGCTTCATCCCAAGTCATCTCACCAGAACAGCAAAGGAAGGAAGCCTGTACTCACAACTCAGCTCCAGCTTCCCAAGCATCCCTAGGGCCCAGGGACTGGGGGGTGTCCTGGCATACCCTGGTGCTTGGGTCTGAGTCTCCCCTGTGACCCCACGCCTGGTTCACATCCAAGGCCACCAAGTCTTGCCGTGGAAGGATATAAGGACAGAAGGAAGGAGAGACCAGGTGTGGGAACAGGCCCACCTGCCCCCACCCCAAGGCACTGGCAAGACCTCGGATACCCAGAGGACGGCAGCTGGCTGTGGGGACTCTGAGGGTAGGCCGGCATCTACAGTCCCCAAGAGAAAAAGAGCCGACAGACTGGTCAGCCCTTCCCACCTACCTAGACTGTGACTTACTCCTCAGCTTCTTCTAACTGGTCAGGAGTCCTTCTTACACCCCTTCTTCCAAAAGACCCCCGGAGACTGTATCGCCCCAACCCTGAAGACCTGCTGGCTCGGGTTGGCAGTATATTTGTGTTTGTCTCCCCACGAGCCTGGGGGCCCTCAGGGCAACCCCTCTGTGTCACCAGACAAGGCCCAACATACAGAAAACCCCAGGAAATGTCAGCTGAAGGAATAAATGGGTGGATGTGGGCTCTTGTGTCTGCGTGCTTACTGTTTCAAGCATTCGACAGACTCGCCGAGCACTGGCTCTGTGCTGGGGACCATGTACGGGCATGCAGGACAAATATGGGGACGGTGGACTGCTCCCCCGCCACAAGGCTTATGGGGAGAGCTGCCCCATACATGATCAGAGATAACAGTGCTCAGGAAGTGGGTATGAACGGGGGTGGTGGGGGGCATCCAGTGGGGAGGGGGCAGTGTTGGGGAGATGGAGATCTGAGAGAGGCAGAGGAGGCACCCCAGCCAAGAGTGGAGACAGCATCTGGCAGGTGTGAGGGGTAAGTCCCCCGAGGCCCAGCCAGCACTGGGCAGGAGCGGGCCTCATTCACTCACCTTCCAAGTGAGGCTTTGTAAAGGCAAGTTGGTTGTAGCAGAGGCAGAGAGAGGAGGCAGCGTGTTGTGGTTATTGCTTTGCCACAAAATTACAGACCTCAGAAAGCATGGGCCCCTGTAAACAGGCCTTCTTGGGAGCTGGAACTTTTCCTGGAACCTCTCAGATATTTTGGCAACAGGTTTCAAGGCCAGTTTGCAGAGTCCTACCTATCTGGTCATGTCCCCAGCAAGTCACCCCAATATCATCCAACCCCTTCACTGCTAAATGGACCAGAGTGGGTACCCGATAAGACTTCATATGCACCCCCAAATCTAATTCACTCGCAAAGCATGAAGATGTCCCCTAATTCCCAGGAGGGGAGGGGGAGAGACAGGCGCTCGGGCAGCTCTGAGTCCACATTTTCCCTCCACCACTCACTTGCTGGGTAAACTGAGGCAAGCTCCCTTCCCTCTCTGAGCCCCTATTTCCTCGACCTGCACAGGGGATGAATGTGCACCACACAGGGTGGCTGCGGGTGCCCACCACAGGTCCTGGCACAGAGGTGGCCCCTAAGAAATACCAGTTTCCTCCGTGGGAGATAACAACTCCCTGCACATGTCACCAAGTCTTCATTCAGCATTTGTCCAGGAGACCTTGGATTCCTAACAAACATCTATTTGAACACAAAGAACTGAAGTCAGAGATCTGATAGCGACTTCCACCAACTCTGCAACATCGTTCCTTTTAAACACCTCTGTTACTTTAGGCCAACTTGCAGGCACTACTCAAAGTCAGCCTCTAGCCCCCAAAGGAATATTGAATCCTAGACGCCTCTTGACCTTCCCTTCAACATCAAGAGCATGAGAGGAGGCAAGGGTTCCTGAGGCAGCTGCAACTCCCGTCCCCTGGAGAAAACACTCATCCTATAGTTCACACCTACGTCCCTTACCGGCTAGAACAGGGTCCATGGGTGAGCTTCGGGGGGAGAAGGAGCTCTGTGAATACGCTGAGGTTGATGGACAACTGGGGAGACGTAGGACTGTGTTTTCCTGGGAAAAAGTCTATTTTTCATTTTGCAAAGCTAGAAATCTATGGACCAAAGGTTGGCCGAAACGTGTGATTTGGACCACGTGGAGATAGCTGAAATGTTGCACTAGTAGCCAACATTTAAAAATCAAGAGGTTTCACATACAAGTCTAGAATTTTGGCTTCTCTTTAGAACCAGAAAATCTGGCAAGTGAGGGCTACCTCTCTGCAGGGGGACAGTCAATGGGACTGTGCCCACACCGAGGCATTTTCTAATCCACCCCGGTCCCGATCCACACACCAAGTGCAAATCCTGGGCCACAGCTGTCAACCTGCTTCTTCAACTGAGTCTGTGACCCCTGGAGCAGCAAGGACCCCTGGGTAAGAGGCCTGTGAGTCTCCCCAAGGCCCTGAGGCCTGCTGGCTTAGAACAGGGGTGGTAGTACCAGGCCTCTCACCCCAGAGGCCTTGCCTCTTTCATCCCCCCAAAGATGCTCCCTGCTGAGGTCTCACCAAGCTGAGTGGAGCAATCCCCAGAGCAAACTCCCGCAGAGTTGAGCCTCTGAAGACGTCCAGCTTCTGTTTGGGAGTCTCAGGGGTTCCCAGGGGGCTTTACAAACCCTTGCTTGTTTAAGGGAGCTTCCAGCTATATTTCAAGCTCCTGCTTCTGGAGACTACATGCTTTCATGCAGTGACTTCCTTTGTCCTGTGTGGTGGATGCTATTATATCCTCCCCTGACCAGTGGGGAAACTGAGGCTCACGTCGCTGGCACGGGACTGTGGAGCAGGTATCTGAGCTGCCTGTGCACAGGCCAGCCCTGATGGCAGATTCTGCTTCTAGACCAAGAGATGGAGGCTCTGCCTGTCCCAAATCACACACAGTTAGGAAGAAGAGAACGGAGACTCAAATACAGGTGTGCCTGACCCCCAGCGGTGAGCTGAGCCACCAAGTCCACATCATCTTCCTCCCACTGAGCCCAAACACTGGTCAGGAGCAACCCCCACAGTCACCAACACCCAGAACCACAGGTTTGGCCAATAAGCTGCAGGACGCACAGAGGATGCAACACACATGAGTCAGAGGGAACTGCGGGAGGGCAGCAGCAGAGCGAGGAAGGGCACCCTGGGGGAGGGGGGCCAGGCCAGTGGGTGGGAAAGCAGGGACTTTCCAGGAGAAGAGGAGCCACAGCCCAGCAGTTAAGCAGAGCTCTGAGGCCGCGGTCCTTACCTCTTGGGCAGACACAGCGAAGCTAATACATTCAGGCCACCAACCCGGTCCAGGTCCAGCCGAGAACCTGCAGAGACAGGAGACGGGAGAGTCAGCATCCTGGGGATTCAAGTCTCCACCTTGTGCAGGACTCACAATCTTCTGCAGGGGGTCCCTGCCCTGTGGTGTCATCAGGAGCTGCATGCTGGGGAAGGTGGAGTCTAGGGCTTGGGACTCAGCTCCTGACAGGCGCCTGCTGTCCTCAGGGGCACACAGTGCCCGGGCGCCAGGGAGCAGAGGAGCCGCACAGATTTCCATGCTCTGAGCCTCAGTGTTCCCATCTCACAGATGGGCACACCGGAGCCTGCCCTTGTTGAACATCAGACTGGAAGCCCCTGAAAGGGCCAGGGCTGTGCCTGACAGCTTTTGCCTCTGGCAGGAGGCCAAGAAAATGCAGGGTGCTCAAAAAGTACATGAAGGGTGACTGAGTGACTACAGGCACCCATGGAGGAATTAATGAATTAAGCAACCATGCATCTCCAAGGACTTCGGGCAGGAGCCAATGCGAAAGGAATTTAAAAGAGTTACTTGTTATTAGGCATCTCTGTACTGCAGGGAAGATGGAAATAAAAGTCACGGTGGCATTTCTGACTTGTGTACTTGTTCATTCATTTATTCATTTGGTTAATCAACAAATATCGAGACTTCTCTGAGGGCTCTGGGCCAAGGATGGGAGGTGCAGAGATGGATTAAACAAGGTCTCTGCCCTGTCTGCCGGGGGGCTCGCAGGCAAGTTGGAGTAACCAAATAATAAGCTCATGCTAACAGGCTGGGTTAGGCAGAGGGGGCTGCTGGATCCCAGGGAAGGGCAGGGAAGGTCTAGCTAGGGAGGACATAAGGCCCAAGCCAAGCCTGGCAGACAAATCAAGATTAGTCAGGCAGAGAGGCAGTAGGCAGGAAGAACATCAGAGCTTTGCTGGTCCAGAAGTGGGAAGGAAAAGACAGTGGGAAGGAGAGCTGGGGCTGTACCCACAGACCCTGGTCCCAGCAGCTGAGGGAGGGTAATGATCCGGTTTGTCTATAGAAAGGTCCCAATGTATGCTGAGCAAAAGATGGGGAGGCAGGGAGGGAAGGAGTGTATGGAGAGACCTGTCCCCAAAGAGACTTTGTTGAGCCTCTCTGCAGCCCTGCCAGGAGGAAGAACAGCTCACTTTGCTGGCGGGCCTGGCGAGGAGGGGAGGAGGAGCGGCTTGCATGGATAGAGCTCTGGTTGAGAGGTGGCAGAGCTGGTTAGAGAGTCCCGGCCTGTGGGTCTCCTACTGAACCCAGACTCCTGCCTGGTGGGCATGGAGCCTTCTTGGAAAAGCTGTCCGATCCTGCAAAAGGTTCCTGTTTGCTGGGGGCATTCAGAGAAGGGGCCAAGGAAATGGGCCAAGGAGACACTTCCTAGGGGAGACAGGATTCCAGGGAGACTTGCCCACCAGGTGAGTACAGAGGGGCAACCGGTGAGACACACCAGGGGCCTAACCACACCAGGGGCAGGGGCTCAGAGAGGGAGAGCCCTGGGGGCAGGATCACAGGGCAGTACACCCACAACTATGTGACATCTGTGCGTCACAGAGATGTCTGAGGGTACCCCAAGGGGTGAGGCCAGAGGGTGACAGGGAAGACAGACCTTTAAGTTTGGCAGACTACTTTTTTATCTCAAGAAAAATCTGCTGGTACAGATGGGGAGGCTGAGGCCTGGGAACAGCCAAGGCATTAGTGGAGGCAGGGCTGGAGTTTAAGCAGGAGAAAAGAGAAAGAAAAAGAGAGACTGAGAGAATGGGGAGAGAAATGATAGCTAGATAGCTAGCTAGATAGACAGACAGACCGGGAGACAGGCAGGCAAAAGGATGGGTGATCTAGAGACGGAGAGGAGGCATGAGGAAGCCATAGTCAGAGAGACCAGAGAAAAGCCCAAATGGTAAAGAAAAAAGCGGGGGCAGGAGGGTGGTAAAAGGAACAAGGGGTCTGCCCCAAATCCACCTCCTGCCCCTTTTGCTCTACCTGGGCCTCCATCTTCGGGGTGGAGGGGGTTCCCAAGACCCCTGCTCCCTGGGGGTAGGGAGGGGCCGGGGTTTCTCCCCCTCAGGGGCTGCTCCCCCCCAGCCCCCCGCCCCGGAGCTAATCAGCGGCTGTCATCTCCACGGTGAGGTCTTGGTTAAGGAGATTTAGGGCCGGGATCAATAGGAAATTTAAAAATCGATGCAGCGCGCAGGGCAAAATCGATGGCGTTTAATCGCCTTGCCGATTCCCAGTCAAAACAATTAGCCGCGCTGAGTGTTGAACACGGTGGCGACACGGCATTAACCGTCAATATTGGTGTAAGTGATGGCGGGGCGGGCGGGGAATCCCCGGGCCTCTGAGGGGTCCGCCTCAGACCGCGCCTTAGGGCTGGGGTCTTCCCCTAAGCAGTGCCCCCCCTAGTCTCTGCCCTCTTCTGCCTCTGCCCCTCCTTTGCAAGGTTGGTGGGCGGCACTATCCAGGCCCTTCTGCCTCCTGTTCTTCCCTCCTCCCATATGTCAGGTCCTGCACCCCCCAAGCCCTCAGACAGACCCCTCTCCCAAGGAAAGAGCATCTCCTGGGGGAGGGCCTGCCGTGAGCCTTGAGACTGGAAGCTGGTGGAGTGGGGGGCCATTTAGAGAATGCCTTCTCCCCATTTCACTGATGGGGACCCTGAGGGACAGAGAAGGGAAACAGCTGGCCCATAGGGACCCACACAGGGAGCAGAGGGGCCTGGCTTCTCTGGGGGACCCTAGCATCGCCCAGGGCAGGGCATGACCTCGAGCTGGGGCTTGGGACCGACCTGAGGAGGACACTGTCCCTGGGTCCCACACAGACTCCCCACATACCCTCCCAGTGGGACAGACAGACAGAACAACTGATGCCTACAGACACATCGGATCTGGAAAGTTCAGGACTAGCTCTTGGAGACAGCAGCCCCCCTTTCCTGAGCGCTGGCTTTGTGCCAAGCGAGGCTAGCAGCTCTGTGGGTATGAGGTGCCCCATGATATAGATGAGGAAATGGAGGCTCAGAGAAGTGAAGACACTGACCCAAGGTCACACAACCAGGAGGGGACAGCTCCATTCGACTGGCCTCGGAGGCACATGAGATGCAGAGCCAACAAGGTCTAATGACTGCAAGAGGGTGCAAGGAGGGGGTGCAGCAGCCTGGTGCCTCCATGAGGGGCCAGAAGGGTCTCACGGGGCCAGGAGGTCAGCAGCCGGGAGAGCAACCCAGGGCAAGCACAAGAGCTGGCATTTTGGGTTCCGCACTGGCGGGCCTGGGACAGGCTATGGTGAGCCCAAGGCCTACTCTCACCTCCCCTGAACTTGCCCCAGGGCTCCCAGTTCTGGGGTGCTGCATGGGGAGGATGGCGGCATCTTTAGCCACCTGCTCCCTGACTCGAAAGAACAGGGTGGAGGAAGTGGGCAGGGGAGGAGGCCCATGAGATGAGTCAGGGATTGATCTGACAAGGTCCTAATCAAATGGTCAATATCGCTGACCTGACCACTTAACCTATTGATAAGCTGGCAAGCATGGAGCAGGCAGTGAGCGGGCCAGGGCGGGAGGCAGCGAGAGGGCTGGGGGAGCCGGATAGGGCAGTGCTAGGCCGGCAGCAGGTCTGGGTCTGGGGGCCTGGAAGAGGGTGGTCTCCTCCTCGAGTGCCCACCCACCTCCCCTCTGACAGGCCACATGTCTTCTGTCCGGGACTTCTACCCAAGCTTCTCTCTGCTCAGGTGCCTCAGGCCCCTCTGTCTCAGCCTGAGTGAGGCTGGGAACCATCCCCGGCTGCCCTGGAATCGTGCCTTAGCTTTTCACACATGTAAGGGACTTCTCCAAGCCTCAATCACTTCATCTGTTAACTGGGGATGATTCTAACAGGGAACTCTGGGAAGCAACCTGGATGTCCTCCCACAGAGGACTGACAGATAAAAGAAATACATCAGCCACATAAAGGAAGACTACGGGGTTGTAGGGAAAGTGCCTGAAATGAATTCATTGACAAAGGAGGGGTGTTCATAATCCATTGTAAGGAAGGGGGGGAAGTCAGATTATAACCCCGTTTTGTAGCATATGATCCCATTTTTATGAGGTTCTCTTTCAACCTTCCACCCCCAAAGAAAAAGGTTTAGAGCAGAAGTCAGAATTCTGAGTTTTGTCCCAGGCATCTGAATTTTAATAAGTTCCTAGGATAAACACGTAGTCACACTCCTGTTTGAGAAAAAGTTATCCAGAAGACTAGACATCAAGAAGTCAATTTCTGGGGCCTCCCTGGTGGCGCAAGGGGTGAAGTCACAACCTATGAAGCTATCTGCAGCCACTGCAGCACGAGTTCGATCCCCCAGCAGGCCAGGGAGCAACACACATAGCACAGCTGACCTCTCCTGACTCGCCCACTGCTCCCCTCAGCAGTGTATTTCAGTCAGTCTGCCTGTTCTGCTCCCCACTCTGTTTCGGGTGAATTCTCTCACCATCCACACCTCTGGCCTGTACCTCAGTTCTTGTATGCATAAATAAATTTAAAAATCTTAAAAAAAAAAAAAAAAGTCGAAGGCCTCCCCTGGTGGCGCAGACAGTTGAGCACTGCGCTGTGAAGCTGTCCACAGCCTCTGCAGCGCCGGTTCAATCCCGGCCGGCCGGCAAGGGTCCCACATGGCACGGCAGACTCCTCCTGTCGCACCCACTGCTCCCCTCAGCAGTGAATTTTGTCAGTCTGCCTGTTCTGTTGCCCGCTCTGTCTCTGGTGAATCCTCTCACCCTCCCATGCATCTGGCCTGTATCCCAGTTCTTGTATAAATAAATAAATAAATCTTAAAAAAAAAAAAAAACACTTTTTTTTTTTTTTCCCTACTTAACTAGATTACAGTGGTGGGTTTTTCTTCATCTCACTGAAGCATTTCTTTTTTTTTTTTTTTCTACAATGACCATGAGTCTCATTGGTTACCATCTGTTTGCAGTCATGAAATGTGGGATGAAGTGTGGCCAGGCATTCATGGGTACCCTCCAAGTGGAGTTTCTCCATGCCCTTTGCCTCCCCCAGCCAGGCTTGTCTTCAGTTACGAGTCCAGCCCTCGGACTCCAGGGCCCTGGGCATGTGAGTGAAAGTGAAGGGCTTCTCCTCTCATTTCTCCCCTCCCAGAGTGGCAGGGTAGGACCCAGCTGGGCTCCTGTCCCTCCTCAAGAAGCTGGCTGAGAATCTACAGAGGAGGAACAGCTGGAGGGGAAGCTGAGGTCCAGAGAAAGGATGCCTCAATGTCACACAGCAGACTGTGACCCAGCTGGCACCAGAAGCTCAGCCTACTGGCTCTGGGGTTGTGCCATTCCATGCTGGGCAGAGAGAACTGCCAGAGCAAGTGTGCCAGAGGATGGTGACAGCATGTGCTTCTCTGGGGCAGAAGAGGATGTCTTCAAATACCAGGATGGTGTCTCCTTGCTGTGTGACGCTGGCAAATGGCTTCACCTCTCTGAACCTCAGTTTGCTCAAAGGAAAAATGGAGCTACTGACACCTGTCTCACAGTGTTGGTGTGAGGAATCAATAAGACCATGCTGATAAGAACTTAACACACGCCTGACACAGAAAGGGGCAAGCAAGTGGTGGAAATGATACGATTATCAGTCATGAGTGCTGCAGGCAAGTAGGATGTGAAGGGGGCAGGAGGGGAAGGGAGACAGCGTGTCCAGGTAACCTGTCTTGGAATGAGCAAACGCAACAAAAACACCTGGTTAAATATGCCCTGTTCATTCATTCATACACGTATTCATGGACTTAAAGCAAGCATTTCCCAAGGAAATGGAAATTGGAAATAAGCGTTCCCGGTCCAGGGCCAGAGCCTGTGCCAGCCCTGCAATCCAGACAGGAGCGACAGGAGTCCCTCAAGGTTCACAAAGGGGAATCAGGGCTGGGGTGGGCTGGTCTTTCCTCTGTGAGAGTTGCTGCCGCCAATGTCTCCAAACCATCCCTTGGGGCTTCTGCAGAAAAGGGCGTAGCACAGGAGCCTGAGGCCTGCGTCTGACAGGGTGGCCCTCAGCTGTGTGTGTGAGCACACATCGGCACCATGAGCTCTGTGCAGACGGCCTGTGTTTGCCTTGTCATCCACGGCACAGAGCCGGGCAGGAAACTCTAGGGATACTCCATGCTGGGGGTGGGGGTGGGGGGTGTTTTTCCTCCATTTTTTTTACACAGGAAAAAAAACTTCCAAGCGCCTAGCACAATGCCCAGCACCTGGCAGGTGCTCAATAAATAGCAGCTATTATTAGTCTCATCGTCACAAGCATGCGATCACTCTTCATCCCCACAAAAACCTTTTGCCGAGGAGGAAAGTTGAGGCTTAAAAGCAGAGATGATGATTTGCCCAAGGCCATGGCCATGGGGGCTGGACACAGGGTAGGTGACTCTGGAGTCTGAGGCTTCCCCTCCCCCATAGTGTGTTGTGTGTGTTGGGGGGGAGGGTACAGATGTGATGATGGGGGAAGGATGGGTCGGCTGGGCTCAGGTAGCACTGGACGGAGGCAGAATGGAGCCACAGGCTCAGGAGAGTGGGTTTGGATCCTGGCTGCTCAGAGGCCCAGGCAGGATGGAGCCTGACTTGCCAGTGCCCCTACGGCACTAGTAGGTGCAGAACCCCGCCCCTTACAATGAACTCCCTCCACCCTGACCCAGGGCAACAGACACCCACCCGCACTATTACATTGGGCAACTAGGATGACAGGGGACAGGACTCCTCTGACAACCACATCTGAGCACTTCCTGTGTGTCGAACACTGTTCTAGGCACTGGGGATACAGCCACAAAGGAGACGAAGGCACCACCCTCACAGCACTGACCTTCTAGTGGAAGAAGAGACATGGTAGACAAGACTACATACTTAAGAGCCAAGCAGGAAAATCAAGCAGGTGAAGGGGAAGGTTACAGGATGATGTTACTTCAGGCTAAGAGGTCAGGAAAGCCTGCGGGGAAGTTTTAAGGAGCAGCCCAAGTGCACTTTGGGGTGAGAAATTTCCCAGTAAAGGAAATGGCAGGTGCAAAGGCCCTGAGGCAGGAAAAAGCTCAGTATGTTTGAGGAACAAGAAGACCAACGTGGCTGGAACTTCTGGAGTCGGCAGCAAAGGAGCAGAGGTTGAAACAGGCAGGTTGGCACCACCTCATGTAGGGTTTCTAGGTTAAGAAAGATGTTCTAGGCCTCCCGGCGGCACAGGCGGTTGAGCATAGCGCTGTGAAGCTGTTCGCAGCCTCTGCAGTGCGGGTTCGATCCTGGCGGCTGGGGAGATACCCACATGGCATGGCAGACCTCTCCTGAATCGCCTGCTGCTCCCCTCAGCAGTGTGTTTCAGTCAGCCTGCCTGTCTCTGGTGAATCCTCTCACCCTCCTGCACATCTGGCCTGTACCCCGATACTTGTATAAGTAAATAAATCTTTAAAAAATTCAGAGAAAAGAAAGAAAGAAAGAAAGAAAGATGTCTATGTGCAATGAGGAGATGACAGATTTTCTCAATGTGGCAAGTAAGGGTTAGTTTCACCTTCAAAAGCCAGGCTCCATCCATACACCTGAGGTCCTTGACCCATTCATTCTCTAAGAACAAGCTCAAGAAGCCTCCAGTCAACCTGTGGAGGCCCTGCCTGGGCTCTGTTGGGTTGAGCGCCCCAGTCTTGAGACTTCTGGATCATGAAGGGTCTGGTTCTTCCATGTACCCCGCTCAGGACTGGCCATAGGAGGTTACAGAACTAACTGTAAGCTCTGACCTCCAGCCCCAGCAATTCTCCATGTGGGGGCAAACTGCAGCTTCTTCAGCTCTGCGCAGTGAGCAAGGGATGGGGCTGGGAGTGAGGCAAGTGGTCTGTGCCACCTCCCTGACCAGGCCTTGTCCAGGGTTCTGCAGTGGACAGGCAGGGCAGGAGGCCCTTCCCCTCCTCCTGTCCCTCTTCCACAGCAGATCCCTGATTTCATGCCCAGCTCACATCCTGTCCAGTCCCTCCTCAAAACCCTTCCAGGACTGCAAAGTGCATCTGGAATCAATCCGGAACCACCGGGCCCTTCCCACTCATGTCAGGTCTCACCTCACCTCCTCCCGGCATGCACCTGCCAGTGCAGTGACAGTTGCTCACACCTCCCTGCCTCCACTTGGAAGCCCCCCTTCCTGCCCTTTTCCTTTGGACCCTACCCACCCTTTTCCATCTCACCTCCCAGGCAGCTCAGCCTCTCTCCCAGAGCCCAGACAGAAGAAGTCGAAGCTAGGAGATCCCATTTACCACCAGAGAAATTTTCTAGAGGGGCACTGAGGCCCAGTGGTGCGAGGTGGGGGCATCGTGTCCTGCATTATGTGTGCCTGTGGGGGCTCGGTCCAGTGTCAGGAGGTTGTGTATGCACCTTTGGAGTCTGTGTTGTGTCTAATGCTCAGAGGTGTTTGACCTGACCTGCCGATCTAAACCAGGTTCTCCCACAGCCCTCGTTCCTCGCCTCCCCAGACCTTGTCACCGCTTATAACTGGCTACACCCTAGTCCTATCAGGGCCCACTGGCTCAGTGCTCAGTGAGAGCCAGGTGCAGGTTCTGTCTTGTAAATCGCCGTTCCCCAGCCTCTCTGCCAGGGTCTGGCTCACGCGGGGCTCAGCTCTTGTGCAATGAGTGAATTCACCCCACGAACCTCTTCAAACTTGAGAATCTACCCATTTTCATCTCGCTCCAAAGGGACGATGAGTCAAAAGTGATTCAAGAAGTGTCCCCCCCTTCACTGGGTGTGGCCGCCCTGTGGGGCCTCTGAACCTGGCCCATGCGTGCCCGGGAGCATGTGCCCCAGGATGCGGCAGTGTTTTAGATTCAGGGCCTGTGCCTTTTCTGTTGAATGAAAATCCCCAGTGAGAAGCACCCTGGTGTTTGGGTATTTGTCTCGCCCTGTGATGACCGAGTGCCAACGTGCATGCGTGGACTTCTGGACTCCCACAACCATGCGGGGGCGCTGATCCTTGCTTCCTTGTCAGCATCTATGCATTTGAAGAGAATCTCTGACCAAGGGTATAATGTGGCTGGATCTCAGGCCCACGGATGCACACACCCAGCACATGTTTGAGAATCTGTGTGGGTCTGTCAGCACCACCGCATTTGTCCACGTAGCTACTGCAAAATTGGCCTGTGCCTCTGTTCAAGACGCACATGGACTCTGTAGTTTGGAGTGTGTGTGTGTGTGTGTGTGTGTGCCAGGGGTGACACGGACACACATATACCTGTGTCTCTCCTCTCCCTACAGCTGCTGCCTCCCTGCCTGGATAGTACCTCTCCTGGCGCGCTCACTCTCTTTCTCTCGCTCTCTCTCTCTTTCTCTTTCTCTCTCTCTCTCTCCCTCTCTCTCTCTCTCTCTCTCTCACACACACACACACACACACCCATGCTCATGTGTGCTGTGCTGGTGGGGAGGGGGCCAGGGTGTCAGCGAGCTCCTGTGTCACAAGGTTAATTTCTCTGCAGCCAGGCAGGCTGGGCCCTGAGGGGAGAGTTGGGGGAGGAGCTGGTCCCCACAGCCCCTCTGATAAATATGTATTTGGGGCTGCTGTGCTCAAAGGTCATGGGGGGAGAAGGAGGAGGAGGGGTGGTCTGCCCTGTACCGTGCTGCTGGGTCCCAGTCAGGCTTGTGTGACCCCTCCAGAGGGACATGGAGATTCAGGGAGATTACCCCCTCGTCCTGGCCTGGCCTGCCCCACCCACAGGCAGGCTCACAAGGAGGTGCCGTGTGGACACACAGATATTCCAACTCTGGAGCAGGCGAGCACACAAGTCTACGGCCGCCGACCCCGAACAGGATCGAGGATGCACAAAGGCAGCCTCGTGGGCCATCAGATGCAAGGATAGCTGAAACCTACCCCTTCCCCCTCACCCCAGCCTTCACCCCAATGCCCCCCCAAAACAGACAAGCACACAAGAGCACATGGCCATCTCACAATAAGAACAGTCCTTCCACACTCGATACACACACGCACACTTGGACACAAAGGTGTCCAGAGTCCAACAAGAAAGGTCGCTGAACACTTTGTGGGTGAGCATGTCAGCATACACACACGCAAACATGCACGCACGCACAAACACACATGCAAACACGCACACACAAAGGAGCGTCCATAGATGCAAACCAAGAGTCCCAAAGACACAAAGTTCTACAGAGGTAGGTGCACACTGACAACTGCAGATAAACGTGCGTGGGTGCGCACACGCCTGCACACTCGCACTCACACTTATAAAGACCCAGACACATGCCAGGCAGGATTCATGGTGGAGCCGAGCAGGGGAACCCGGCCCTCCTGCAAAGCCACCCGCGCTGGCCATTTCCCCACGGAGGCGAGAATGGCCGCCTGGTCTCCGGCCCGTGGCCCCCCGGCCAGCTCCAGGCACATGCGCCATCATTTGTCCAGCCCCGAGTCACATCAATTGTCGAGCTTCCCCTCCTCGCTGACCGGCCATCTCGGTCATCAGCGGCCTCGGCCATTAGCTGCTCCCGCCTCTGGCCTGCATTTGTTGAATCTCCCTTACCTGCAGAAACGCCCAGACCACCGGAGCCCTTTCAGGAGCTGCCTGACCCTTTCCTCAAGGGAGTCTGATGGACCCTGTTGTGTGGCCGTGGCCCGGGCCTCAGGGCCACCCCCCTCGGCACACTGCTCATGCTGTCATTCTTCAGTGACCGCTGGCCACGGGGGTTCTGGTGGATGGCGGGGCTGTGTGTTAGCGTGTGTGCGTGTGAGTCCGCTCATAGGCATGTGTGTATGGATGGCGGGACGGCTAGAGCTGTGCCTCAAGCCAAAAGGAGTGTATGTGAGAAAGTGTGTGTGTGTGTGTGTGTGTGTGTGTATGTGTATGTGTGTGTGTGTGTGTGTGAGAGAGAGAGAGAGAGAGAGAGAGAGAACGGGGTTAGGATGTCAGCAGCTGTGTTTAAAGTCAAGCGTGTCCAAGTGTGTGGCTGTGCATGTGGGAAGTTAGGGTGTCAGGGGCTGTGCTTCACGTGTGTACATGGATGCATGTGCCGTAACGCAGGAGTGACTCAGTGGAGAGGTCTGGACTGGGCGGAGGAGGTCACAAGGGCCTGTTTCTGTCCTGGGCGTGGGGGGTGGGGGCAGCTCGGCACAGTGTCTGCCTCTCAAGCGGGTGTGAGCAAGTGGAGTGTGTCTCTCCAGACCCCACTGCCTGTGTTTGTGAAAGTGACAGATGCTGCCTCGCTGGCCTCACTGCGGCGGATTAAGTCTGTGAATGCCACATGAGTCCGCACCCTGGTGGGGGAGGGCCCCAGCCCACTCTTACACTTGAGCGTGCAGGCCGCAGCGCTGGACCGCAGGGAATCCTGGGGGCGCGGGTTAGCCTACACCCCTTATTGGTTTCCAAGAGGGAGAGTGTGTCTGAACAGATGCCAGGGTGAAGGGCCTATGTGTGCATGTGTGCTCACCCAGGCTCATGGGCTACACCATGGTGTTCAAGACACATGTGTGTGCACGAGCATTCACACGCGTGTTAGGTCTCCAGGGCCAGACAGGTCAAGTTCAAACTTCTCACTGCTTCTGCAGATGGCCCTATGGTGCCGTGCCAGTCTCTGTCCCCTAGGCCAGGCCCCCAAGCTGGGCCACACCCCTCAGTCATCTTTCTGCCTCCCCCTCCTCATCCCTGAGCATCCTCACATACCCACCACCCTGTTAAGATCCTAGGGTCCCTCCTTCTCCAGACTCCTGATGACCTGGAAGCTTTCTTTGTGCTCGCCAGCCAGGCAACCAGAATCTTGTCTGGGCCAGGAGGGTGTCCACATCAGAGGCCACGGTTGGCACCTAGCAATCGTGTTCAGATAAGGAGTGAGCATGTCGCCATCACCAGATTACCTCCGGGAACCAACTGTACTTTATTCTCTCAGTGACTCACACCACTCAATAAATACCTATGAATATGGGGGCCCACAATGTGGGGCCCCTACAGACCAGCCTCTTCAGAACCTGTCAGCCGGGCAAGCTCTCCGTCCCGAGGACACAGATGACGGTGGGGCTGTGGCTGCGGGAGGAAGGAGTACCTGCACCCCAAGGCTGCCACGTGTGTTTGGGAAGGCGGCTGCACCACGCAGGGCTCCCCAGCTGGGACGTCAGAGATGTAAGCTCACCCACCTCCCTGTCTTTGAACAGGCCGGGTCCTAAGCTGTTGCCAGAGTGGGCGCTCGACCTTGCTCATTTGCTGGCTTCCCCTTTAGGACACAAAGCAAGACCCGCATCCTCAGAACCTTTGCTGAGCCACGTAAGGCATCCATCCACTTGTCAGGGTCTGGAGATAGGTCTGTGGATGGACGTCTGGAGGGGCAGAGAGCAAGGGGGGAAGGGGCTGAGCCAGAGAAAAGAAATAGGGCTGGGATAGATCTCTCTGGACAGACCAAAGACCTCCACTGCTCGGTTGCTTCCCCGGGGGAGAGAACGGTGTGGACCTCACACCCTCGTCTGTGAAAGGGGCACCATCAGAGCTACGGTAAGAGCTTGGCTGATGTAAGGGGCGGCGTCTTCATCATTATTATTATCAGATCAGGAGGTGCTGGGCCCAAGGGGAAAATGATAAGTGATGTATATAGAAGAAAGGACAGCCTCTAGACTGAGACCCCACACTTACTCTTTCCATACTATGATTCTCCGCATCTAGGTTTCTCAACCATTTCATGCCGAGCCCAAAAATCCTAGAAATTAACCAGCACATACCAGACAGGGAAACTTCTCCCTCGATCCCATTGACATCCAAGCAGCCCCTGGTGTGACCATCTCATCCCCCAGTTCTGTCACCCCCCCACACACACATTAGGATTATGCACCAGGGCTCCGGCCAGCTCTGCCTAGCAGGGTGCTGAGGTTGGGGCCCCTAGCTCTGCTGTAACACTGCGAAAGCAGGATGTGTGGCCCCTGTGTATAAGGAGCGAGCGTGTAGAAACCAGAATGGAGGTAGCCATGGATGGACCCGCCGGGGGGAGAAAAATCTGACCGCGTGCTGTCTAGGATGTATAGGCGAACCTCTACCACACACACAGCGTGGCTACTCGCATCGCGCACACACGCACACACACGCATGCACACTGTGGCCAAGTTCTTCCCCTGCCACAGACGCCCTCCATTTCCCCTGTAAAGACTGGCAGAGGGAAGTGAAGGCAACCAACATACCCGGGGATGGCACTGCAACAGACCAGAGCCCTCGCCAGCAGCTGAAGGGGAGCAGGGATGGGACCCCTGCAATGGGCAGAGGTGGGCCTCTGTCCGGCATTACCCCAAAATCGGAAAGTAGAAACAGAATTACCAGCAAGTGGAGATGCTGCCTGTGGCTCTTCCCCGCTTCTCCCCTGGCCGGCTAGCCACCCCTGACATGGGATACTCTGTTAGCAGGAAAGAGCCTGCGAAGCTTTCTGTGGGCTGGCGGACTTTGGGGAGGAGGAGGGATTTTTTTTTTTTTTCTTGTTTTGTTTTCTTGAACCCAGCCTCGAGGTGGCTGTCTGGCTGGCCCACAAGCCCTGGACGACCTCTCCTCTCACGTTTCCATCACAGCACCTAGACCCTGCTTCTCAAACCCACCCTCCATCCGGGACACACGGAGACACTCAGCCAGAGTAATCACCATCACAGCAATAATAACAGCTCTACGCAGAAATGGCACTTCCACACTGGACTTTATTTCCTGTGTCCCCTTGTGTGCACACACCATGTTCAGACCTAGGGCACGCGCACAGAGCCTCCACTCCAACCGGCTGTAGGAACAGGCTCCTGCACCCGGACTTAGCACCCGGACTTAGCACCTAGACCCGCACACCCGGCTGCCACGCACCACGCCAGAGAGCATCTCCCTAGCGCACACACATTGGGGGGTCTGTGAACATCGAGACAGGGGAAGGAGCAGTATAAATATCCACACTGATGACCTCC
Organism: Talpa occidentalis; assembly: GCF_014898055.3. Lineage (NCBI taxonomy): Eukaryota > Metazoa > Chordata > Mammalia > Eulipotyphla > Talpidae > Talpa > Talpa occidentalis. The sequence goes on from NW_023601754.1 coordinate 42,829,830, forward strand.
TGCACCACCTCACCCACAATGCGGGTCCTTAGGAGCTGCCCCTGCCGCTGGAAACGCATGTCATGGTCCTCCACCTTCGCGTCCTCACTCTGCCAAGGCTCTCGAGCCCTGCACACAGTCAGTCCGGCCTGAACGCCTCTGGCAACGCACGCCAGCCCGGTGCACACGCAAGCTGCCGCCATGGCCTGCTCTGTCCACTCCAGCCCCCACTGCGCATTGACACTCTACTCGCCCCTCGCCCTGGGGGAAGGGGCAAAGTCGCCTGGCAGGATGGCAAGAGACTACAAGCAACTAAGTTAAGAGGGGTGTTCCTCTAAACCCAGGATCTGCTCCCCAACTCTGCAGGCCCCAGGAAGGGGGGCAGGGGGGAAGCGGGGAGTGGTCAGCAGCCAGAGGCTTTTCTTAGGACCTTTTACCTGGGACACCAAAGCTCTCAGGACCCGGTGGGGGGGACTTCTGCCCCAATTTCCTGCCCTTGTCACCTCCCACTGGCCATCCTCTGCCCACACCCATCTCTCATAGTGGGGCTGAGTTCACAGCCGGGAGCCTTCACCTAGGTCTTCCCCTCCCCCTCCCCAGCCCCAGCAAGCATCCCCAGGACTTCTCCAGGAGGCAAGAGGAAAGAGGGGGTGGCGCAAGGACCCCCATGACAGACGGGGGCGGGGGGGGGGAAGCCAGGAAAAATGAAGATAGAAATACATAGGGGGGGCTGTGGAATGGGGGCTACACTCTGGCAGGAACTTGGGGGATTCTCATTTTGCCGGGAGCCCCACTCCCTGGCCCACCATTCAAGGCCAATGCTACAAAAGTGATGAATAAATGAACCTGAGGGAGGGGGTAGGGAGGACAGGGGACAGGGGGATGAGTGGCAGGGAGAGAATGAAAGGAAAGGAAGAGGGGTACGGGGGAAAAGGAGAAAATGAAAGGGAGTGGTGGCGAGAAGGAAGGTAGAGAGAAGGAAAACTGGGGGGGGGGGAAGGAGCTTTTATTGCGAGGAAGAAGAGACAGAGAAACTGGAAAACAGAAAGAGATGGAGGAAAACGAGCTGAGAAAGAGCAGGCGAGGGAGAAAAGAGAAGGAGGCAAAGAGGAGGGAGGAGGCAGCCAAAGGGGTTCCCCAAGTTACAGACTTTGCCCGGCAGGCTGAGGGTGTGCACCCTGGCTCCCCAAAATCACTCTTGGCCCCGGAGCTCCTCCGCTGCCCATCTCTCCTCCTCTAAGACGCCGCCGCCTCTCTGTGCCCCATCCCAGCTGCTCCCTCTTCCCGGCACCCCCCTTCCAGCTGTCCAAGGCACCCCGTTTCTTCTTCTTGCCCCTCATTCTTGCCTCCCCAGCCCGTTCTCCTTCCCTGTGCCCTCTTACCTCTCCCCCCATGCACCCCGTTTGCTCCGGAGCTCCAGACAGCATCGTCAACCAGTATCCTCACCACCATCACACTACACCGGCCCCCACACCTCAGAAAAGGGGGGAAAGAGGCAGCACCGCCACTAGCCCCGTCCCTCTTTTGCCTCCTTTTCTCCTCAGTCGCCCCTTTCCCAAGTGCAGGGTCAAAATGGGGCTCCCCCCCTAGCCGGGGAGCCTCTCCCCAGCCCCGGAGCCGGCCAGGAGCAGCCGCCGCCGAGCCCCTCTTCTGTGCTCCTTTTTGTATGTGGTGGCGCCGGCCGCGGTGTGTTTTATTTTCTCCTCCTTTCACTGTTTCTCCCCCTTCCTCTTTCTCTTTATTTTTTAGCCCAGGACGCAGCCACAAAGCGCCCGCCGCCGGGTCCCCCTCGCCAGCTCCCCGGCGGTCTCCCCGGCTCTTTCTCTAGCCTGCGCCCCTCTGCCTCCCTCCTTTCTCTCCTCGCCTCGGCTCTGCCCTCTCTCCGGCCTCCCTGCTCGCCTCTCCCGTCCCCGTCCTTCTTGCCCCTTCTCCCCTCTTTCTCCCCCTGCTCGGCTCCTCTCCCGCCCCGCTTCTTCCCACCTGCCCCCCCACCCCCACCCCCGTACGCACATCTCTCCTTGGGTCCCCTCACTGGCGCCGACTGCAAGTCGACCCACCCCACCCCACCTCCCCGCCCCAAATAACAAAAATACCCGGCCAGGGGGCAAAGCCCCGGCGCCGGGCGCCGGGAGCCGAGCGAGAGGCCGGGGCCGCGGCGGCCGCGGGCAGCCGGAGCGCGGTGCGGAGCGCGCGGCGCCCGCCCGGCTCCCGCCCGGAGAGCTCTCTGCAATAGGCCGAGCGGCTGCATTAAGCTTCTTGCAATCAATAAAGCGCGGGTCAGATTATGCAAAGCGCAGATATTAATATGCAAAGTTTTAAAGATTTTTAAATGGAAGGGCGAGCGCGGCGCGGGCGGGCGGGCAGGGGCTGCGAGGGGAGAGGGAGGAAGGGAGGGCGCGCGGGCGGGCGCGCAGGCGAGCTGGGGAGAGGAGGAGGCTGCCCGCCGCCCGCCCGCCCGCCCGCCCGCCCGGCTGCGCCGCGCCGCCTTGCCTTACCGCTGCTCCCATCGGTAGGCGCCGCTGTCTTCGCCATGCGCGTCAGCTGCACGGCTCCGAGGGGATGGCCGAGGAGGAGCCGCCGCCGCCAACGCTACCCCCGCTCCCGCTCCCGCTCCCGCGCCCGCTCGCTGCCTGCTGCTGGCGCTGCTCTGGCCGCTGCTCCTCGCCTGAGCTGCCGGCGCGAGCCCAGGCGCGCGCCATCCCCGGCTCCCACCTTGTCCCCATGGCAACCCCGGGCCCAAGGATGCTCAGAGAGAGAGCGCGAGCGAGAGAGCGAGGGGGGAGCGAGCGAGAGGGAGAGGGCGGGGAACGCAGGGGACAGGGAGGCTGGGAGAGGCCCGAGACGCGCAGAGACACAGAGACACCGAGAGACCCAGAGACGCGCAGAGACGCGCAGAGACACACCGGGACACCGAGATGCGCCGACGGCGAGGGGAGCAGGGTGGGGAGTGGAGGGGGGTGCCCAGGCAAGGGGGAGCCCAGAGACCCACAGAGACACAGAGACACACAGAGACACGAAGAGACAGAGACACTCAGAAAGAGACGGAGGGGCCAGAGAGAGGTGGCAAACAGCAGGAAACTCCAAGGCAGGGAGAGACCCCGAGGCCCAGAGACTCTCCCAGAGACACCCAGAGACACAGGGATACCCAGAGACAGAGAGACAAGGGAGAGGCGAGACGGCAGGAAGCACAGAGGACACGGGCAGGGAAAGACTCAAAGAGACAAAGAGATGCGCAGGCACAGAGACACAGAGATACACAGAGACACGCAATATGGACACTGGGACAGAGAGACAGAGAAAGGCGGGGGGTGGGGGGGCAGAAGGGGACTTCAAAGCAGGGCAAGACCCCAAAACCTAGAGACTCAAAGAGACATCAGAGACAGCGAAGAAAGGGAGGAATCCAGGGGACAGGGTGAGATTCAGAGAGGCCGAGATATGTCAGAGAGACAGACTATAGATACAGGCATGCGGGGGGGGGGGGGGAGCAGCAAATGGGGATACAAAAGCAGAGCGGGGCACCAGGAACTACAGAGACACCCAGAGACAAAGAGATAAAGAGAACTGGTCCGTGCAGAGAGACAGAAAGATGAAGAGCCAGAAGGAACTACAGAGGAGCACACACACAGGAGACACGGATCATCCTCTGTCCATCTCCACCTCCATGTATATCACCTCTCTCTGGAGGCAGACAGACAGACAGACAGACAGAGACAGAGATCATAAAGACAGACATACAGGAGAGAGAAACACACTGGGGGAGGGGGTGTCTTGTGAGACAAGACAGGGTTGCAGAAATGGAGAAAGGAAACACAGAGACAGAGAGAGACAGGCGCGCTCCCAGAGAGGAGAGACACGCAGGAGCAGAGAGATAAAAAGGAAGGACCACTAGCAAGAGGGAGAGAGAACGAGGCAAAGTCAGAAAGACATTGACAGAGACCAAAAGATAGAGACAGAGACAGAGAAAAAGCTGTGGGGAGGGGAGGGGACAGACAAGGAGACCCATGATTAGTGAGATGCAGACAGAACCCAGAGACACGGACCCGGGGAGTCTGAGAGAGACGCTGAGAAACAGACAGAAAGGACATGTGTGAAGAAGACACAGGGTGGAGAGAGAAAAAGAGACAAAAAGAAACAGAGACCATGAGAGACAGAGACAGTAAAAGTGATGCGGGGGGGGGGGGGGGACAGAGATACACAGAGAGATCTCCGGAGAGACTGAGAGGAGGAGATAGAGGTACCCCGTGAGAGAGGAACAGACCCAGAGTCTTTCTGGTGGACAGAGATCCACGGGGAGACACAGGCAGAGACAGCAAGAGATCAAAGGAGAATCAGAAACAGTGAATGAGACTTGGAAAAAGTAGGGGTGCTGTGACAAAGCCAGTCAAGGCAGTCAGAAGGGGGCAGGCTGGGGTGAGAGCGGAGACCCCCAGGGTGAGGAGTGGGTCTAGGACAACACCAAGGGGAAGTGGGCAGGTGTGTGTGGGGTGGAGAGAGAGAGGCAAGAACAGCATAGAAGTGGATGGGGGAACTCTGTGCCCCACCCCTGAGCTCCTCCCCTGTGCCAGGCACAGTGAGGTTGTGGAGGGAGAGAACTGGAAATGGGGGGTGGGCGGGGGAAGGGGACCTAGGGCGCTCAAAAGTCTGAGACTCCCCAAGTGCCCCGGGAGGGCACTTGGCTCCCGCCCCCTGCTGGTGGGGGTTCAGCAGTGTGAGGAGCAGGACGGGGTTGTCAGGGGTGCCCCGATCGGGTGGGAGTTTGCGGGAGGAGTGGGCTGGGGGAGGAGGGGGGCGCGGGAGCGCGCGGCGCGGTCTCGGCTCAGCCGCCGCAGCAGCCAGTCGCTTTGTTACCCGCCCTCCGCGCTGCCCCAGCGGACCGAGTGGGCACACGGACCCCCGAGACGTGTGCGTGAGAGAAACACGAGAATCACCAACTGCCCACGTGTACGGGAAGGCTCTGGGGACCTACACTGCAAGTGCGCAACAGAAATAAATACAGGAAACACCTACCCCGCGGGCGTACAAAGTAAGTACACGGGACCTGCGCAGCGTGCTTAACCGGCGCGGAACTACCTACTAGCCCAGCACACAATGGCCCCCCGGGACCCGCCGTGTGTGTGTGTGTGTGTGTGTGTGTGTGTGTGTGTGTGTGTGTGTGCACAGCACAAATAAATGCAAGAAGTACCCAACCTGTGTGCATCCCGAATCAGCACGGGACTTCGGTAGCGCGGGCATAAGCGCCACAGGACCACTTACCACCGCTCCCCACTCCATATATACTCGGGCCCACGCGGACACAGAAGTACCCTATGGGCTATGTCTATAAAGTAGGGGTACGAACAACCCCCACCCCTGGAACATGACACCCACCGCACGTTCTGAAGACCCAAAGAGCTATTTGTGTAACACAAATAAACATCAGAGACACCCACTCCATTTGCATACATGGGACCCACTAACAGGAGGGAACTCAGAAAGAGGGATGTACCCCCACACAGGGCGCCTCCTCTGGAAGGAGCTAGAGGGAGCAGGGACCCCCCCCTTGAATACACCCAACAGACTCCTGAGCGTCCCCTTGTGGGTGCGTACAACAGACAGGGGCGCTGCAGCCCCCTCCATCACCCTCTCAGCCTGGAAAAAGGGAAGCCAGGAGAGCTGAAGGGAGTGGCAAGGATGTCCTGTTCTCTGCCTCCCCAAGCACACAACAGGTATACCACAAGTAAACACTGAGCTTATGCGCTGTCCATATCAGAGGTTTCCTGGACCTTGTGTTGGGGGAGGAGAGAGGGGGGCCTTCCACCTCCACCAGATAGCCCTGGGTACGCAGAAACTGTCATCTTCACTTGCTGACCAGATCCAGCAGGAGACTGGAGCGGGTAGTCTCCAGGGGTGGGTACCCCCAGCCCTGCCTCACGACCCCACCGGGCACAGGCACTGCACGCAACACATGTGGCCTCCCTGCTTCTGGAAGGCCCACTCCAGAAGGACTGGCTTCCCCTGGGCCATGTGTGCTCACGTGGGCCTGAGGGACAACCGTCTCTGGGTATGAGCGTGCACACGTGCACACACGTGTGGCTCTTCCCATGTGAGTGAACTTGTGTGCTTAGCCCTCACTCCCGCCTCACTCTGCCTGCTCACATTTCAAAAACCTGCCTGATTAACAGTACCTGGCATGTACTAAGTGCAATGCATTGTAAGCTTTGGCTCCTCTCAACCACGTGTGCATCTGAACATATTTCTGGGCACATGCACATGCACACTAATGCAATCTGTCTGTTCACACATCTGTGTGTGTGATTGGGTATGCGCACACACACTGGCTCACATCCTTGTCTCTGGAATACAAGTCTTGGGTTTTCCTTACAACCGAGGATAAAAGGGACGTGGAGGCACACAGAAGGGGCAGAGAGGAAGGAGGAGGAACGTGGTGCAGGAAGAAGAGAAAAAAGGAGAGAAGTGGAATTGGAATGGGGCCTCCGGAAGGAAGAAAGGAAGCCCTGGGGCCAAAAGCAGATGGGGAGAGGGTGGTGAGGAAAGAGAACAAGCACAGGGGTAGAATGGTGGGTGGTGAGGCTGTGAGGAGAAGGGAGGTGATTTGGGACTGACTGGAGAATGGAGAGAAAAGAGCCAGAAGAAAGAAGGGGTTGGAAGGTGAAGGGAGGGAGCCGAGGGAAAGAAATGAGGTAGACAGAGGTTTCCAGAAATCCCCCCAGGGCCTCCCTTGGGAAGGTGTTTGAGTGGGGGGTAAAGGGGAATGGCAGGAAGCAGAAGAGAGAAGGGAAATCATAATGTAGGTCCTCAGAATGGGACAGCCAGCTCCCTTCATCATCATAAAAGGGGCTCAGAGAGAGGATCCCCAGAGGCCCAGAGAAGGGGGACCAGGGAGTTCTGACGGAGGTAGAGGGTGCGAAGGCTGAGAGACTGGCAGACCCAGGGTAGCAAGATATGGAGACTCCCAAAGGCCAGGAGGAAGCTGAAGTGGGCAAGGAGGGGTGGGCAGAGACCAAGAGTGGGACCCAAGGACCAAGTGGGGCTAGAGGAAGCTTAGAAAGGGCAGAGGAGTGAGGGCCTGAAACTGGACACACAGCCAGGGTCAGTGAGGAGCAACTGGAGAGCATCGTGAAGGCCCTGCCTTCTCCTGGCATTGCAGCTCACCCAGAGCATTCCATCCAGTCCCACTTCAGAAACACTGAGGGCTGGTAGGTGCAAGCTGAAGACCCAGGATGGAACCAGACAGGGCGCTCAGAGACCCTCCTGGGGGAAACACAATAAATACTTAGTTACTATACACAGCAACACAGATGAGCCCCAAAGCAAAAGAAAAGAAGCTAGACTCAGACTACATCCTGTAGGATGCCAGTCACATGCCATTCTAGACAGAAGGAAACTACAGACTAAGAAGATCAGTGATTACAAAGGGCTGAGAAAGGGAGAGAACTGTAGCAAAGGGACAGGAGGGAACTTGGGGGGTCAAAGAGATGTTCTGCATCCTGATAGAGGTGGTCACATAACTCTGTGTGTGTGTGTGTGTGTGTGTGTGTGTGTAGAAAATTCATCAAATGGTACATCTAAAGTTTGTGAATGTTATTGTATTTAAACTATATAGCAATAAAGCTGACCGAAAATAAATACGTGAACAATTAGAAGAAGGGGCAGTGAGGGAAGGTTTCTGAGAGGAGGTGATGCCTGAGATAAGACCTGAGGGAATTGGGGGTCGTTTCCATGGAAGGACTTTCACAGGGAAGCGGGTGAGAGCTGAAAAGCTCAGTGTGTCTCAAAGAATACAAGGTAGTCCATCGAGACATGAGAGGAATACAATGTTACTTCAATAAAAAATAAGTGTTAAAAAAAAAAAGAGGCCTCCCTGGTGGCACAGGAGTTAAGTCTCAGCAATAGCAAGCTATCGCCAGTCACTGCATAATGAGTTCGATCCCCAACCAGGGAGGTGACCCACATGGCGCAGCAGACCTCTCCTGTTTCGCCCGCTGCTCCCCTCAGCAGTGTATTTCAGTAGATCTGCCTGTTCTACTCCCCAGTGTCTCTGGTGAATCCTCCTCCCACCTCACAAAATTCTGGCTTACACCCCAGTTCTTGTATGCATAAATAAATAAAATAAATCTTTTAAAAAAGACACAAGAATAGGGCCTCCCCGGTGGCGCAGCGGTTGAGCGCTGGGTTGCGAAGCTGCCCGCGGCCTCTGCGGTGCCGGTTCGATCCCCGGCTGCTCCCCGGCCACTGGAGGAGGGTCCCACATGGCGCGCAGACCTCTCCTGCCGCCCGCTGCTCCCCTCAGCAGTGTACTTCGGTCCTTCTGTCTGCTCTGCTCCCCGCTCTGGCTCTGGTGAATTCTCTCACCCTCCCGCGCTTCTGACTGTACCCAGTGCATGTATAAACAAAACAAACAAACAAACCAGCAAACAAATAAATAAAGCATGCCTCTATCAAAAAAAAAAAAAAAAAGACACAAGAATAGAGAAAATCAAAGTCCGACCTCCAAACCCCAGGGCTGTTGGGATCACCATGTTGAATAAGCCCCACCTGCACCCCCAAAGACCCACCAGAGGGCAACTGTAAAACAGGAGCAAAAATTGCTAATCTGTGCATGTTTGCCCCACAACAGGGACTTCCTTCCACTCTTCTCACCTTGCACCCTTCCAGAACTTCTTTCCTGCTCCCTTCATGTGGGGACACTCCTTCCCATTAGGAAACTGCTTCAACAACGCACCAACTCCCCAATCTCTGCCCCTAACCCACATTTAAAAGGCAAGCTTGCCGGCCCCAGAGAATCCCTGCAACATGGATTCTGTGTGGCCACTGCCCCCTGGTGGCCAGAGTGATGCATTACTGAGTGACAGACCCAAGGCCAGGCCTAGTCTTGGTCCCTCCAGAGCCCAGGCTGGGCCATTCCCATCACTGTCCGCACTCCCAGTCAGGTCACAGCCTCCTCCTGCTCAATCCACCAGGCTCACTTCCATCCTGTTTGACTCGCCTTCCTGCAGCACGTGGCCACAGCCAGCCTTTAAAACTCCTCACTCCATCTAAGAAAGCTCACTCCCTGGCTTCTGTCTGTCTCAGCAGCAATCCCAGGGTGAATGATCCCCTCCCACAACTGCCTTCTCTAAACTATACCCCCAAATTTGTTTCCAGCCTATCTCTCTCTCCTAAGCTTCAAACCCAGGTATCCAGCCACTTCCTGGAAGTCCCAAGGCATCTCAAAATCAACCTGTCTAGGGCCTCCCCTGGTGGCACAGCAGTTGAGCGCTGGGTTGCGAAGCTGCCCGCAGCTTCTGCAGCGCCGGTTCAATCCCTGGCCCCTGGTGAGAGTCCCACATGGCGCGCAGACCTCTCCTGCCGCCCGCTGCTCCCCTCAGCAGTGTACTTCGTCACTCTGTATGTTCTGTTCCCCGCTCTGGCTCTGGTGAATTCTCTCACTGTCCCGGGCTTCTGATTGTACCCAGTGCTTGTATAAATAAATAAATAAACCTTAAAAAAAAATAATGACACTGCCCACTCCCCCTGCAGACTGGGTTTCCCCTCCTCCATAGTGGCACCTCCATCCCATCTGCCATTCTAGTCAGCAAAATGGCCCCCAGTCTTGACAGTCTCTACCTCACCTTCACATCCAAATCCGCTCAAAATTCCACCCAGTTCATTGTCCTCCTTAACATTAATATGAACCATATGAAAACTGCCAGTCAACTTACTTTTTCTTACAAAAATAGCCATTTGTGGAAATCGACCTGCTATTTCTCAATTCTGTCTTCTCTGCTCTTCCCTATTCCTGGTCTCCAAGTTGAGGACTCCACTCCACCTGCTCAGCCCACGACACCTTTTTCCTACCTGGCCTCCGGGCTTCCAGTCCTGCCCTTTCCAGTCCATCCTCCACAGTGGCCACTGGGGTGATCTTTCTACAACCTGGCTCTGATCAAATCGGCCCTCTTCAGACTCATTCAGAACTCCTGTTGCCAAGAGCAGACAAGCCAGAGCCCCCAGCCAGCTTCTCAGGCCCTTGAAATATCAGCCCCTCCCCTCCAGGCACTGCCCACTGTGGATCCTATACTCCGACCATCACACCATCTCTCCCTTGACACTCACCTCCCGGCCTTTGCACAAGCAGTTCCCTGTAACTGGAATGTCCTGTCCACTCTTCCAGGCTATTGGACTTCAAGAACCAGCTCCCCTCCCCAAGGCTATGTAAGTCTCCAGATGATCCATTCACCCATTCAATACCCACAGCTGGAGTACCTACTTAAGTATCACCCCCATGGAAGTGAAGGGAGGCTGCAAAGGGGGAAAGGATTCCACTCCTGCCCCCCAGAGCTCATGGCCCAGTAGGAGAAATAAACATATCAATAAATTGAAGACTGTGTGCTGGGCCCTCAAACCAGCCAGGGGACATTTTCTTGAGTTTTAAAGGGGAAACATTTCTTGAATGAATAAAACCAGGCTTGCAGCAGGCATGCGCAGGTGGGCATGGGGTTGCTAAAGCGCAGACTGTGAAAGAAGCTGCTGGAGAGATTGGATGGGGCCTGATCATGAAGCATCTTTTGATCCTAGAGGCCATGGGGAGCCCCTGAAGGGTTTTCGTCAAGGGTGGTGTTGCATTTTTGACAGGATGCATCTGAGGGGGCAAGAGTAGAGGCAAGAAAAATCGGGAAGCTGTTACAAAAGCCTATGCAAGAGGTGCTAAAGGCTGGTATTACAACAGTGGCATCAGGGACACAGAGGAGGGGGGAGGAGGGGAGGAAGGGGGAGAAGGAGGGACAAGAGGAAACCTGGAGGTAAGTCGAGTTAGCAAACCCTTATAGGGTGGATGTACTTGGCTAGGAGGATGGTGTCAAGAATGATGGTCTCGGGCCTCTCTGGTGGCGCAAGGGGTTAAGCACAGCACTGTGAAGCTGTCCGCAGCCTCTGCAGCACGAATTCCATCCCCAGCCAGGAAGCTACCCACATGGCGCAGCAGACCTCTCCTGTCTCGCCCGCTGCTCCCCTCAGCAGTGTATTTCAGTCAATCTGCCTGTGATTGAATGTTCCCCGCTCTGTCTCTGGTGAATCCTCTCACCCTCTGCATCTATGGCCTGTACCCCAGCTCTTGTATGCATAAATAAATAAAGCTTAAAAAAAAAAAGGAAAGATGGTCTCGCCTCTCATTTGGGTGGATAGAGATGCCATTCCTTGAGCTGGGAAAAAATAGGAGTCACAGAACTTATCCAGTGAAGTTCTTTGGAACCTCTTTTGTCTGAGCTGCTGTGGTACACACCTGGGTAGGTTCTGCAGCAACACTGGGACACACTCATGTGCCGTGTTACGGAGAGAGGCCTGGGGTGAAGATCACACAGGTGACAACTAACGTCCTGCGAGTGAGTGACACCTCTCAGCAAGAACATGCAGAGGAAGAGTCATGGGCCAAGAAAGGACCCCAGGGGAACAAGGACCAGAGAGGCTGTCAGAGAAGAAGCAAAACAGTGAGGAGATCTTATGGAAGCTGCAATAAGCAGCTTCCAGGTGGCCCCCAGAAACTCCCACTTCCTGGTCCTCATGTCCTTGTATGACCACCTCCCAGGAGTGTGGGCTGGACCTACACTCAAGTGAACAGAATGTGGCAGGAGTGAGGGGATGTCACTCCTGGATGTCACTCCACAGCTTCTGCGTGTACACGTGTCTCTTTTGTCTCCTCCCCTCCCCTCCCTTCCCCTCCTGTCCCATTTTCTATCTCTGCCTCTCCTCTCTCATCACTCACCCTGGGGTAACCCTGTCATGCTCTCCTGATACACACACAACCTGAGCCTTCAGAAGAGACCACAGCCCCTCAGCTAAGCTTTTCCCTCTGAGATAATAAATGTTTGTTGTTCTGAGAGGCTAAGTTTTGGGGTTGGTTTGTTATGCAGAAGTCAAAGGAGGAAAGTTTCGATGGCAAGCTACTGGTCAAGATAAAAACTGAAAAATGCCCCCCGGGTTTGGTAAGAGAAGGTCATTAAGAAGCTGCAAATGATTTCAGGGAGTTGAGACTGGAAGAGGAGGTGAGGCTGGGCTGGTGAGCAGGTCCACCCCATCACAGCTGAGGTCAGCCATGGTTCCTGCCTGCCCAGCAGCCATGTCCCTGTCATTATGACCACTCTCAGGTTGCACTCTGCATAATCACCCATGGCCTACTGGATACCATTCCATGAGACTGTCCATCAGGGTGCCCTACAGTCCACAGGCCACGGGGAGGCCACAGGACTCCTGCTGCACCAATCCGAAGCTTTCCCTGGAATTTGAATCCTGCTGATGTGACAGGCGGCCTGAATCCAGTTGGAGCTGATTCATGCCACAGCCCACAGACCTTGAGGAACTGCCATTCCAAGCTGCTGTCTCTGACCTCCCACAGCCCTGGACCACCCTGTTACAGTTACAGTATTTTCACAGCTTAGTTCTTCTGTCCCTCCCTCCTTTGTGTACACCACCCTCATTTCTTTCAAGTAAATTCCTGGCTTGCTCATGTTTGCAGGAGGCCCTCTGTTGCTTGCAGTTAAAGAGCCCTAACTCAATCTCCTTTTTTTTTTTTTTTTTTTTTTGGATCGGTTGTGTAGGAGAACAAAGGGCAGGCACTAGAGGGAGCTCAAAGAGAGGGAGGTAGGACGTCTTGTGAGTTTTTAAAGTGGTAGAAAGTTGAATATATTTACAGGCTAACAGGGAGGAAGGAGAAGAGGGAAGAAGTCAAAACAGAGGAGAGAAGAATGAGGGAGTGATGTCCACAGGGTGGTGTGGGGAGGGGGACGCATGGGTGGAGAAGATGGATTAAGAACAGAGCCTGGGGAAGTGGGGGAAATCTGGGTGTGGATACATGTAGGTTTGAACAGGAAGCTGAAGGAAATCACAGCTGGTTTTGCCTTCATTTTATTTGAGAGTGGAAGGGTAGAGTTGGGGGACACTCATGTGACAGCAGTAACTGAGGGGGCTGAGAGATGGGAGTGGCTACCACATGCCCTGTGTGGCTACAATTGTTCTCTGAGCCAAATTGAACCACTTGGACCAGGATTGGAGACATGCTGGTAGAGGAGGCAGGAACCAGGGATGTAAAGGAATCAAGAGTGTGTGCTAGTGATTTTCCATTCCCCCTTCCAGGTCTGCCCCTCTGGCCTTCTCTACCCACATGGACAGCACCATCTGAGCTCTCTCTCCTTGAATTCCAGCTGGGTTCTCCATAAGGGAAGCATCTGCCAGGACATTAGAATGGGAGAAGAGAGCATCATTCTGGATGTTTCTCCTGCTCCCAGTGCTGTGTCAGCACCGTGGTTCTGGCTGTACCCTCCACAACTCTGTCACCTTCAGGCGTGTGCCATCTGCAACTCAGCAGCCTCCAGCAGGACCATTCCCTGCCCTTACCCTCCACACCCCGACAGCCCTAAGGGTGGTCACAGCTTCCTGCTGCCTTCACTGCCCTTGTAGGTTCCCTCAACCCTGTCCACACCTCTGCAGTCCCTTCATTAAATCATCTTCAAATTCCCAGCTGTGGGGCCTTCTGTTTCCCGCTGAGACTCTGACTATTAGAGAGCTAGTGAGAGAGAGCAGATGGCCCTATGTGAGCCAAGCCGCTGGATGGCAGGGCAGGGAGAGGAGCCAGGAGGGGTCTGGCCAACTGGCAGAAAACAGAGGAGTCAGGGGAGTGGAACGCTCTTGGAGCTGAGGCTACAGGTGTGAGGCCTGGAGGGCAGGTGCTGGGATCAGAGCGCAGGATGCTGGCTTTCAAACAGGTTGTATTTAAAACTAGGAACTTCATTAATCTTTTTTTTTTAATTGAAGCAGCATTACATTATATCATTGTGTAAGTTTCAGGTGTTCATGGTATAGACATGAAGTTCACCGCTAAACATACAACTGGGATTTTAAATTTGGCACCCAGGAAGTCTTGGGTTAGAATTCTGGCTCTGCCACTTTACTAAATGTGTCATCCAGGGAATGACTTCACCTTCCTGAGTGTGTACCCTTGCCTTTGAAGTGAGGCTACTCCAGGAGGAAAAAGAAAACAACAAAACAAGGCTATTAATACCAACCTTGCAGGTTGGCATGAGGAGTAAACACACATGAGCCCTTGAACTTGGCACAGGCCCTGGCATGAGGTATCAGCGCTTGGGAAATGTTTGCTTCCCCGGTTACACTTCCGGGTAGTGACTCAGTCCAAGGCGAGGTCACTGGAGGGGTGGTTGGAGTGGGATGAAAGTCACCAGAGACCAGGTGGGAGAGACTAAGAGGTTGGGTAATTGGGAGGTAACTGGAAGGATGGATCGTCACGGGGAAGTTAGAGTCCCAGCAAGACAGCAGTCTTTAGGTGAACAGACTGTTGGCGCTGTGGTTCTGGCGTGGCTGTTCGCTCTATAACTCTCACCTTCCGGTGCATGCCAACCACGTCTCCGCAGGCTCCAGCGGGACCATTCTCTTCCTTACCCTCCTCAGACCTAAGGGACTGGAGAGGAAGTCTGTGAGGAGGTGCTAGAGGGTCAGGAATGAGGGGATGTGATCAGAAAGTTAAGAGATGTCAGTGGGAAGTGGAACAGAAAGTGGTAGGAGCTGAGGACAGATGCCTGGGTTCTGGGAAGCCAGATCAGAGTCAGTATCTGAGTCATCTGAGCTCTCACAGCCCCTTCTATGCCCGTGTTTGATGCCCTACAGCGATCATGACTCCCACTGAGCCAGAGCTTGTCAGAGAGGGGTTGGACCAGCCCATCCTGCAGCAGATAGAACAGAAGTATCCATTGGTAAATGGCTGTTGAATGAGTTGTGGGGTGAGGGAAGGAGAAAAGACTGGAGTGACAGACACATTTAGCAAAGTGACAGAGCCAGGATTCCAACCCAGGACTTTCTGGGTCCAAATTTAGAATCCCTGGTTTCAGCCACAACTGGTACTATCTTCCGTGATTGAAATCCTTACTGCCCAACCCCTCTGTTTTCTGTCAGTTGCCAGACCCTTCCTGATGTTTCTCCCTGCTCTGTTCACCCAGAGTCTCATAGTGGACCATCACATCTACCCTCGATTTTGTTATGTTTATTTGCGAGCATTCTCTTTACTTTTAATAACTTACTGCTTTAAAAAAAATCACCAAAATTCCTTTTCGTGAAGATGGGGCCAACAGCAAAAAATGGAAGCCTCTACCCCTCCAAAGCCAAGGCTTTGAAGGCCAAAAATGTAGTGTTGAAAGGCATTCACAGCCACACAAAAAAAGATCCGCATGTCACCCACCTTCCGATGGCCGATGGCCCACCCCACAACACTGCTCTGAAGGCAATCCAAATATCCTCATAGGAGCACCCCTCCCCCCAGAGCCTCCCTGGTGGCCTAGAGGTTGTCTCAGTGCTATCCACATGGTGTAGCAAATCTCTCCCTGCCTCACCTGCCGCTTCCCTCAGCAGTGTATTTCAGTCATTCCACCTGCTCTGCTCCCCACTCTGACTCTGGTGAATCCTCTCACCTTCCCCCCCAACCCTGGCCTGTACCCAGTTCTTCTATGCAAAAATAAATTTTAAAAATTTTTTAGAAGAGTCCCTCCCCCCCTGAAGAAACAAGCTTGACCGCTGAGCCATCATCAAGTTCCCTCTGACACTGAGTCAGCCATGAAGAAGACAGAAGACAATAAGCATATGCGTGTTCATGGTGGATGGCAAGGCCAACAAGCACCAGATCAAACAGGCTGTGAAGAAGCTCTATGACATTGATGTGACCAAGGTCACCACCCTGATCAGAGAGAAGGCATATGTTTGACTGGCTCCTGGTTAGGATGCTCTGGGTGTTGCCAAGAAAATTGGATCATCTAGGGCCTCCCCAGTGGTGCAAGGGGTTAAAAGTCTCAGCACTATGAAGTTATCAGCAGCCACTACAGCATGAGTTTGATCTCCAGCCAGGGAGCTGACTCATATGGCACCACAGACCTCTCTTGTCTCGCCCACTGCTCCCCTCAGCAGTGTATTTCAGTTAATACACCTGTTCTGCTCCTCACTCTGTCTCTGGTGAATCCTCTCTCTCTCTCTCTCTCTCTCTCACACACACACACACACACACAGACAGACACCCCCACACATCCCCTCCCTGCATCTCTGGCCCACACCCCAGCTCTTGTATGCATAAATAAAATCAATCTTTAAAAAAAATTGGATCTTCTAAACTGAATCCAGCTGGCTAATTCTAAATATAAAGTTTTTCACTATAAAAAAATCAGCAAAACTATTCAATTTAAACAAATGTTTCCTGAGGTCTTCATACATGCTCTTCCATCTCTTTGGAATACCCTTGGCCCATTCTATTCGCCCAAAGACCTCTTACTCCTCATTCAGGAATGAGCAGAAATTAATCAGGAGAAAAGTAAACCGCAATGATATACCACCACACATCCATCCAACTGGCAAAATTAAAGTGTCTGACAATACCAGGTATAGACAGGCCAGTAAGGATTTTGAGATAAGGGGGTTCTCTTGGATTATTTGGGTGGGCTTTAAATACAATGACATATATCCTTATCAACGGTGTGATACACAAACTATTTATAGGATATTCATAAAAATGAGTCAACTACGAATAAACACCACATGGGAGAATCTCACAAACATGACAATGAACAAAAGAAACCAGACACAACAGAAAACATTGTACGATTCCATTTATATCCAGTTCAGAGAGAAAATTAACTATATAACTGAGTAACATAAAACTAGAATGTAAAGAAAAGCAAGACATTATTACTGTTAAAGCCAGGATGGTGTTCCCAGCTCTTCCCAGGGGAGAAAGGGGGTTGTGATGAGGAAGGAGCACTTAACAGAAGGGTGGCTGGATTCTGGGGTGCTTATAATGCATTTCTTAACTTTGCTTTACACACGATGTTCTACAACTTATTAACGGTACATTTATGCTTTATGTTGTTTTCTGAGTTATATTTCACAATTGAAATGTTTCTTGGTAATGACGACGGTGTTAACTTTTAATAGAATTAACAGGAGGCATCCCAATCCACGAAGCCTTCCTGCGTCCCTCCCCCCATGTTCCCTGGGCTCCTCCAACCTCTGCTGCTGGTTCAGCCACTAACTAACCTGGGCTGCGACCCACACTGTCCCAGTCTGGCTCACCCAGCCGCCCAGAGGCGCTCCAGGGCCAGAACCCAGGCGAGCGTCCCTCAGGGCCCAGCAGAGGCCAGCGCAGGGCCGGGTAGGCAGGAGGCCCCAAGCTTGCATGTTACTGCCTTATCATCAAGGTGTCTGCCAGCATGTGGGGACAGGTGGCTGCTGACCAAATGAGGGGTGCTTGCTACTGCATGGCCACATACCTTTGCTTCTGCCTATCCGCCTACATCCCATTCAGTTAAGTTTCCTAAGGTCTTCCAGAGGGTTGTTCTGCCCGGAACGCCCCCGCTTGTCATGCTGTTGAACTCCTGCTCATCCTTCAGGGGCCAGCCTCAGGCGCCTCTGTGAGACCATGGCCCGCTTCTTCGGGGCTCCTGCGGACCCTTACTTTCCTTAACAGGGTCTTTCCAGGCCCCGGCCCACAGAATATTGCTCGACTTCTGAAGCTTTTTGATGTCCCTGAGTTGTCCTCATGACCTGTGTCTGACATACTCTGGGACTTGAGCTTCTGTCAGACCGCCCTGGCGCGGGCGCGGGCCCTGGCAAATCCAGGCAAGCTCCACAGCGCATGCGCCCAGGGAGGCGCTGGCAGAGCAAACCTTGCCTCCGGTTCCCATTAACGCCAAATCCTGGAACCCAGTGCGCCTGCGCAAGCTCCAAAGTCCTCAAGGGCAGGCTCCGTCACTTCCGGCAGGCACGTGCTACCGAGGACGGTTCCGAGGCTAAGAGGAGAGCGGAAGAGGCAGGGGCGGACAGGAGCAGGGGGCCATCATGATGAGGCCCCAGGACCTGGGGGTGAGGTGCGTCCCCAGATTTAGCCCAGTAGGTGGGAACCTAGTGGATGCCTGGGCTAGAAGCGGCTCCCACCCCTAAGAACGCTACGCCCCGAGAAGAGAAGGGCCCTAAGTCTTGGAAGATCGTGGCAAGAAAGCCTGCTCCATCTCGCTAAGCAGAGTCCCCAGCTAGAGGGAAGGTGAAAGAGAGAGGAAGCCCCCACCTGTCCCCAAGCGGTGTCCACTAGGGGAGAGCTGCGCTCTGCCTCAGTGCTGCTTCCTCTCCCTCAGGCAAGTCACTTCCCTTCTCAGCCCATTTCCTGTCAAAATGGTGGTAAATGCCTACTTCACGTAAGTTGGCAAAGTATTAAGCCATTCCTGTGTGCCCAGCAGACCTAAAGCCCCTCCCAGTGAAAGTAAAGAGACAGTCTGGGGTCACAGCAACTAGTTGGACTTGCTGTCGACTCCTGAACAGACTCAACTAGATTTACTGTTCCATCCCTATACATCTGCATAGGCCAGGGGTCCAGGACAGGTGCCCAGGTGCGAGCAGTGGTGTCCATTCCCCCAGGACAGGCAGCAGTTGGAATCCTTGCTTACCTCACTCCCAACTCCCTAGCCCTAGTTCCCTTTCCCCTCAGGAAGGAAAACTCGGTATTAGGTAAGAAATTTGAGTTCCTAAGTGCTTGAACACGAGGTGGGGGAGGCCACCAGCTCAGCTGGAGGCCACTGGGTAACAGAAAATAGGGTTTAGCCTCAGGAGGAAGAGATAAATGTCCAGGTGTGAAGGGTGGGGAACGATGAAGGGCTCCAGGAACAGAACCCTGGCTGCTGCTGTTTTGCTTCCAAACCTTTGGGCTTAATCAGCCTTGCAGGTAGCTGGCCCACCTCACTGAACCAGATAAAGATACTCAACTGCTAAGACATACAGGAACAAAGCATGTGAAGATGGGGTGGGAAGAAGTTATAATTCAAGGCAGTATTCCTCCTTTGACAGGTGAAGAAAATGAAGTCCAGAGAAGAGGGCGAGTTGGGGTAGCAGCTGGCACGTGATGGCCTGGTATCGTGTCCCCCCCCCCTCCCCAAGCCTGCTGGCGGGCCAGGAACTTGGCTTGGTGCTGGGCTCAGGCTCTCATCTGCTCCTTCCGCCAGCATATAAACAAAGAGTTCCAGAGCCTTGATGCCCACCAATGCCCCTTCCAGGGCAGTTTTATTGGCGCCATTTGTAAAAGGCCTTCCCCATCAACCCCCAAGGCCTTGCCTTCCCTTTCCAAAAAGGTAGTTGGTTTCTGGTCCTGAGCCCCTTGGCAACAGCAAGCCTTGGTTTGCTGCTACAGCAACACAGTTGTAACACTCCGTGTGCAGAGCTCTGGGGGGTAGGAGGTGGCAGAGAGCCAGATCTGTGTGTGGAAGCTGGGCAGAGCCTGGATGGCTACAGAGATGTGTGGGCAAGGTGAGCAGGCCCCCTGTGCACCCCAGCTCCATTGCCTATTGGTGTGGCTCCATTGCCTATTGGTATGCCCCCCAGTGGGGGCAGTAAAATCAGAGATCCTGAGAGAGAAGCCCTTAGGCCAAAGAAGTATGTGGAGCAGGCCAGGGCAGAAGGTGGGGAGATTTCAGAGGGGGTGACGTGCGTGTGTGCATGTGTGTGTGTATGTGTGTGTGTGTGTGTGGGGACAGAAAAAAGATGGGGGTGTGTGCAAGCATGCACACAGCCAGAGTCAGGGATGTGATGTGCAGGAGGCCTCTGGAAGACCCTTGGCCTCCTGAAGCTGAAGGAACACACCTTGGGGTGGGGAGGTTGGGAAGGAAACTCAGCTGGAAGTGGTTTAGGCCTCAGAGCCCACATCCTGTGGGAGGGGCTGTCAAGGGGCCAGGCTGTCCAGGGGCCTGGAGCTCTGGCACAGTCCTCTTAGCTGCTGGAGTGACAGTCCTCAAGGGGCAGAAATGGTCTTCGTCCTCCGAAGGGAGAAGGTGGCCCCGAGGCTAGGAGGTGGGGTCAGTCCTGCCACATCCAGGATCAGGAGGCCTCACTCGAGCGCCGGCTCCCCTCTTCCTCCATCAGCAGCAGGCGGCGCCGACCAGCCTCATAGTCTGCCTCGTCCACACTGACCAGCAGGCGGACAGCCTCCCGGCCCACAGCCTCACGCAGGGCCTCAGTCAGGAACACACCCCGCAGGGCCTGGAGCAGGGCGCCACTCAGGTAGTCGCCCCAGAAGGCGTCCAGATAGGAGAGCTCTGAGAACTTGATGTCGCATACCACAGACCCCAGGTCCCTGGAGCGCAGCACCGCGGTGGCCTGCCCAAACACATCCAGCTGCCGGGCCAGTGCCTGGGGCCGACGAGAAGCCACACCCTGCTCCAAAGCGGGCCCATGCTCGCAGTACTCTGCTCGCACCCTGAGCCTGATATCTGTGGAGAAGGAGGGACACATCAGGGAGGGGCCAAGACCCCACACTGCACGGGGGTCCAGGGGGACTGCTGCCCTGCCCCCTCCCTTGGGCCTCTTCCCACAGGCTCCGCCCCGTCTCCCACCCCCACCCTGGGTTGCAATGCACCTGCCCCACATCCTTCCCCTCTGGTAACCACACCCAAGTATGGGTGACACATGGCTTCCCTGTTACCTCCTGACCTGGGACCTCTTCCTCTTCCCTTCATGTGCCCCACTCCATCCTCACCCCCATCCTGGCTGCTCCCCCACCTCTAGGCACCCCTAGCCTGGCTCTGGTCCTGCCTCCTTCAGACTCCACAAGACTTGCTCCCTCTCTTCCTTCAGGTTTCTGCTCAGATATCCCTCACCAATGAGGCTAGTGCCCTCCCTGGCCCAAAGTATTCCAAGTTCCCCATACCCTGCACCATCTCTCCCCAAGGCACTTGCACTTTCTAGCCCACTCTATGCTCCCTTACTGTCTTGCTGACTGCCGCGGACCAGCCTGTCTCCCCCCACCAATGTGAGCTCCCCGAAGGGATTTGTGTCTGCTTTGGTCAATTAATAGCCTGGTGGTACACAGTGGGTGCTCAGTATGTACTTGTGAAAGAACCACTTGAATGGACTAGCCTTTAGGCCTCAAACAATGAAATTCATGTGGGGCCACCCCCCAGTCAGACCCCCAACTGACCAAGCCAGCAGGGCCCACAGACACAGGTGAGAACAGGGCTGGCTCTACCAGGAAGCAGGTGCTCTTTCTACAGAGGCTAAGAGGTGGGTGATAAACCCATAGCTGCTGGGGGCCATTCTGCCACCAAGAGGGAGAGAAAGAAGCTGATACAGGGATGATGATGTAGAAGAATCATTCCTGGGTTCAGTGGCGAGCCCCAGATCACCTGAGTTTTCAGCTACAGTTAATTCTCTTTTTTGCTTAAGCCAGTCTGAGTCTGTCATTCACAAGCCTGCCCTCATCCGCCCACATGAGGTGGCATCTCTGCACAGGGGACAGGAAGCATGACTTCTGAGGCTATCCCTGTAAACCTGACCTCGGGCCTATCGTCTCCCTGTGTGACTACTGACTCCCTACCTGTGAAACTGGGCCACTCACAGAACCTCCTCTCTGAGGATCAGCTCTGAGCTGAAATAACTACAGCAGCCAACACTACAGAGCACTGACTATCTGTGAGGTGCCACCCCATGAGCCAGACTCTCTCACAAACTCATTTACTCCATAAATGGCTCTGCTATCTCCCCTAAATTATAGATGAGGAAATGGCAGTAAAGAGAAGTGAAGTGGCCTGCCCAGGGTTGCACAGCCAGGCAGTGGCAGTGCTTGGCAAAGGTCATGGAGCCTCCCAGGCCACAGAGAGCAGCACTGGGTCACAGGAGTCAATTCTTGTGTCTCAAGCACTAGCTGTGTGACCTGCGTCAAGCCACAACCTCTCTGAGCCAGGATTTCTGCATAAATTAGGAGACAATCCCTGCTGGCCAGGGCTACTAAGAGGACAGAAAAGAGCGATGGCTAGAAAGGACGTGGCTAGCACTGCAGCTCCAAACACAGCAGCCACCAACAGCTCTGATGTGCCAAATGGTTAACCCCGGGGGGTTCTCACAGTATCTGCCCCATGGGGTTGGAGCCATGTGCAACCCATCACCAGATAAGGAAACTGAAGCTCTGGGAGGGGAAGTGGCATGTCCCAGACTCCCTTCACCTTTCGGACTGTGTCAACAGCAGAGCAGAAATTAGAAGGCAGGTCACTGCTCCCCCAGGCAACCTTTCCGTACCAACCACTTCCTCCTCCCACCCCAAACCCCAAACCCTTCCTTTTCTGCCTTGAGGGGGAACCTCACCCTCTCTGCTCGAGGCCCAGCACACCCTGCCCAGCCTTGGCCCCAGCCTTGACTGCTGTGAGTGTCTGGCCATGCCCTCAATCAGCGGGGGCTGGGCGCAGGGGACAGGGAGGAGCAGCACCTGTCCAAGGCCACACGGGGTGCTCAGTGGCAGAGGCACAGAGCCAGGTGGCGGAGTCCGACAGACCTTGAGGCGAGTCCCAGCTCTGCCACTCTCTAGCTGTGGGGCCTTGGGCATGTGACCTCACCTCTCTGAGCCTCAGTTTCCCCACCTGAAAAACATAAACAAACAAGAGGTCCCTGCTGCATGGTGGGATTATGAGGATCAAATAAGGCAACTCATGAAGCACTTGACCCAGATTACTACGACACAGAAGACACCCAGAAACAGGAACCATGATTCTGACACGCACCTCTCCACCCCCATAGCCCCTAGCCAACTTTGTTCTCTCTAGTCTGAGCCCCTCCCTCATCAACTCCACTCCCCTACCCTGCCCTCCAGTCACAAGGGAAGTTTTCCAGCACAAGCCTTACTCACAAAATGACCTGTCCATCTCCCCTACCCAAGATGCCTCCATCACCCACCAAGGCTGAGATCACAGGACCCCACATCTTCTCACGTAACCCCCCTCGCAGATCCCTGTCTCCTCAGCACAGGTTGTTACCTGACCTGCAGCATAAACTGTCTATCCATCCAGAGTCCACCCCCAGCATGGGGAGGTTCTAGAAGGAGGATAGGGCCAGGTCAGACTCCTGTGTGTCCCCATTCACTTTCACTCAACAGACATTTGCTGAGTGCCAGAAATGCCCCACTGAAAATGGGACCAGAAGATGCCAGCTAGGGAGTGCTTGCCACCTTGGCCCTTGTGTCATCCTCTACAACTGAGGAACCTTTTCACCAGACCACAGTCTGACCTCTGGCGTGGTACACAGGAGGAGAGGATTGGGAGGTCCTACTAGGGGAAGGGAAGACAAGCATGATCTGAGCCACCTCCGCAGCCCTGAGTCACATGTATCACATGCAGTCTCCCGCACAGACTATTTACTGCAAGTTGCACACACCTCACCTCCACAGACTCTCTTAATCGTCCCTGAAACCTAATGGGGCAGTGCTGTTATTCTGCTTGCAGATGGAGAAACTGAGACTCAGATCATGCGTCACCTGCCCAAGGCCACACAGCAAGGAAGTGGCAGGGCTGGAATGACCAACTGAGACACCTGGCTCTAGAGGCTGAACTCTTAACTACTCCTATCCTGTTTGCTGCCTCTCACCACCACACACATAAATCTATAATTAAAAGACATCCCTAAGGCCAGGAGAGAAAATTATAGAGCATGAGTTGTCATTTAGATTGCAATGATCAGAGGACCTCTCCAGGACATGACATTGGAAGTGACAAGTGAAGGAACACAAGTAGGTTGAGACACAGAGAGGGAAGAATGCCATTCCCAGAAGACAGAAGAGTATGTGAAAAAGTCCAGAGGCAGAAAATGAACTTGGGGACTGAGTGCCAGTGTGGGTGGGTCACAGTGTAGGAGGGGGGCACAAGGGGGCAACTGGAGGGGCGGGACCAGGTGTTGACCACGGCACCCCCCCATCCCCACCCCGCATACCTCAGTGGAGGCCACCTCCTTAGAACCAGGCTCAGCTTAGCACCTGCTGTGCAGAGTGACTGAGGAGACAGCATGGCTGGATGCGGGTGAAGGGCTGCTGCCTGGCACATAGCAAACCCTCCAAGTGCAGCAGGAGGATGTGATCTCGGGCGCTGGGTTGACTCCAGCTGTTCTGCAGAAGCAGCCCAGTGTCAGGAACAGGACCCAGGGCAGCTATCAGAAACAGCGAAGTGGCCAGTGCAGAAGGGAAGAGCAGATATGGGTGGACTAGCCCTGGTGTGATGGCCAGGGAGGGGCGGGAAGAGCATCCAGAATAGTCACCTGGCTGGGGGCCAGCTACACGCTTTCCTCTGGCCACAAACACCAAGAACTTGTACATGGTCCCTCCCCATTCCGGAAGCTATAGGGAAATACTCCCAGGCTCTGGGTGGAAGGTGGACTGTGCCTTCCTCAAAAGAAGAGCTACCCTAGCTTCCTGCACTCAGGTGGACCCCAGCACCTCCTAGTTCCCCAACCGCATACCTATTCCATCTCTATTCTGGGACATAATGGGACACAGGGAAATGGGAGAAGCTTCCAGTAGAGGACCAGGGAAAGTAGGAGGGACAGGCCCTGGGTCGGGTGAGCAGATGAACAGCCTCATGGGGCAGTCCCTGGCCTGGATGCTGCTGGGGATCGGAGAAGAACTCTGCTCGGGCTCTCCCCCAGGAGTTCCTGTGCTCCCATGGCACATGGTGGGGAGCAGAGGTTAGCATGCTCAAAGGGAAAGACCCCTGCCCTCAGCTGCCGCACCAGAGCCAGCTCCACCCTCCTCTAGACATCCAGTTTCTTCTCCAAGATGCAGCAAGAGTCATATGCCAAATGTAAAGTTCTATTAAACTATCAAACTCAGGCAGTAAGAGGTAGTGACCAGACAGAGAAAGCTAGGCAGCCAAGGCCTGCTCAGCCTCGTGGAAGAAAACGGTACCTTAGGAATCTGACCAAGGCCCTCCAGACACAACCACCAACTTTCAGTAGCACAAACAAGAGGGAGACAACCCTACCACAGGATGCAACCCAAAACTCCCAGCCTATGGAAAACACTCCAAGACACAGATGGTGTGGGAATCCTCTAGATTAGGGGAGATTTAAGAGAACCAAAATTTCTGAGACCACTGGAAATCTGTCCATTGATTAGCTATTTGGTGGTAAGAAATAATTAAATTTTCTGGAGTGATCTCTTTTTTTTTTTGAAGAACTCTTGTCTTTAAAGAGAGCAAAAAATCCACAGATGGAACAACAGGACCCCCGGAAATGACTCTAACACAGTATGGTTGATGAAACGCGATCAGTCACGACTTGACAACTGCTGAAGCTAGGTGGCGGGGAGCCAGGGTTCATTATGCCTGTCTATTTGCTTCTGCATCTTTTTCACAGAAAACAGGAGTGGAAAGGGCAAAGCTCATCCTGTCAGTCATTCAAATCCTCTGATCACTTTCAAAAAAAAAAAAAAAAAAAAGTCCAGCCTTGGTCTGTGGCTCACAGGTACTGAAGGTTGGGCCCATCATCTCTCCTCTCTTACCCCAGTCCCCCTTCCCATCCAGTCTGCCCCCTTCCTCCTCATAGTTTCACCACCACTGGCACTACTCAGCCTTGGCTCCTGCTGGCCCTCTATCTGGAACATTCTTCCACAGTCATCCTCAGGCTTGTTTCCTCTCCTCTGAGAGGCCTTCCTAGATTACCACCCAATCTTACAAACAGGTTGAAATGGCATTTCCATCACTCTCTACCTTCTAGTCTAACATCTAAACTTTTTCTCTCTCTTAGATTGCTCCTGTCACCAGAACGCAAGCTCCACAAGGGCAAGCCCCACACACAGCAAAATGCTTTGTAAATACACATGGAATAAGCAAATGAAGGGATCCAAGTTTCAGATCGAGTTCAGCCTAGCTCTGCTCCTGTCACTCACTAGTGACTTCCCTTCCCCAGCCTGCTTCCTCGTCTGTACAGTGGGAGATGTCACCCCTACCTCAATGGCTATCTGGAGAAGTCAAGGCCAGGCTAGTAGCACCCTCAACACAACCCCTGGTGGTGGGTGCTACTGAAAGGGACATAGAAACTCAAAGGTCCTTGTTGCAGTCTGGACCTGGATCCCCAGGTCCCCCTCCTCAGACTCTGGGTACTTGGACTTTAGTCTGGTTCTGTCAGCGAGAGTCAATTCTCACAGCTGTCAGAGGTGAGGAGGAGGCAAGAATGACAAACCTCTTCCTCGATCAGGTCTGGGGGTCTCCTTCCAGCCCTAGGATTAAGCCTCATTCAAGGCAATCCGCCCCCACTTTCAGAGGGGAAAGCCAGGTCCTCCTGGGGACAGCCTCACTCCAGCCCCACCCTGCTGGTGAGTCAGCAGTCAGACCTGTTACCCATCCCTCTTCAGACCTCGCCACACCCACACTAGGCTTACCACCTCCCTGCCATGGCCCTGCCCTCAGGGAAGAGACCAGAAGACTCTACTGGCAATAAGACCCATCCCACCCTTAGCTCAGCTGCATCCTAGGAAGGCAGTGACTCCCTCCCTGCCCAGCCAGCCTGGTGTTCTAGTAATTACCACCTGACCTGGGGAAGAGTCCCAGGCACGCGGCCACCCCCTCAAGCCCGTGCTGTCTAAGGACACGAGCCAGCTCTCTTGGTCTGCTCCTGCTGGCAGCACCCAGCACAGGTATGTGCAGCCTCATCTCTAGAGTGGATATGACGCCAACAGCCTAGAAGGCCGCAACGAGCACTAGGGGAGGCAAGCTTGTGTGCTTTGTAGACTAGAGAAGCTTCTGCAGATGGTGGGAAGAAGCACCCCCAGGCATAGGTCTCCTGGGGAATGCAGAACCACCCCCACCTCCATATTCTTGCCTGCAATTCCACCACCTTCCCCTGCATGAGCACCTCACCACTGATTCCTTCTATGTCCCAGGTTTGCCCAACCCAGCAAAGGAGGTACCAGAGGAGTATATATAGGGTATGTGTGCCCCACCCATGCCTATGTCCTCACCCCGGGACAGCAGAATTTCTCAAAGGCAAGGTCTGAGCATAAGCTTCCACAACAGAGCCCCCCAACCTGTTTGTAGGTCTAGCGAGCCTGATGTCCAAAATGGTCCATATAATCTCCTTAGTAGGCCACCTCCTCACCTCCTCTACTATGGCTCCACCACCAGATCTCTGCCCTCTCCTCAGGATTGGACTTCATAGCCTCGCCAATAATTTATCTACTTCTACTTTAATTTACTCAACACACACGTGACTAAGCACGTGTAACATGCCCAAAGCAGTTCCTAGCATCTTACAAGTCACATCTACTAACTGATTTCCTTGATGGATAAGAGTTCCTTTAAAAACAGGTATCAGATCACCTCACTCCCCTGCTTCCAACCTGTTGATAGCGCTTGCTGCATGGAATGAAATTCAAACTCCCATCCAAGCCCACTGCTCAGCCCTTCCCAGTTTCTCCATCTGCTCTCTAACCTCCCTTAGCAGCACTTATTATCCAAGTCAAGTTTCACTGTCACTCATCTGTCTCCCTAACTAGATGTTTACCTCCGCAAAGGCAGGTACTCTCCCCAAGCACACCATACAGTAACAAATGTGTAGCATGGACCCTAGGCCAGTTGCTCCCAGTGTATTACATGGGTTCATTCATTTTTTTCTCTTAACAACCCTAATTGGAAGTATCAGTGCCAGCTTCATTTTATAGATATAGAAACTGAGGCACAGAGGGTTCGTTCACCTGAGGCACAGGAGTTCGGTCACCTGCCCAAGATCAGAAAACTTAACTACCAGGGCTATGATATGAATCTAACTCAAGAAGCCTGTCTCAAGATCCTTGTTTTTACCCCTGCATTATTCAACCAACACAGACATAACCATTCTTGACTAAGTAAACGCCTGTAAACGTTTGCTGAGTAAAGAAACGAAACTGGGGACAAGAAGTTGTCAGGGGGCCTCCCCGGTGGTGCAGCAGATGGAGCACTTGTGAAGCTGTCCACAGCCTCTGCAGCGTGGGTTTGATTCCCGGCCAGCCAAGGAGATACCCATATGGCGTGGCAGACCTCCCCTGCCTTGCCCGCTGCTCCCCTCAGCAGTGCTTTCGGTTCGTCTGCCTGTTCTGCTCCCCACTGTGTCTCTGGTGAACCCTCTCACCGTCCCGTGATCCTGGCCTGTACCCCAGCTCTTGTATAAATAAATAAATCTTTAAAAAAAAAAGTTGTCAGGGAAGGCTTCCTGGAGGAGGTGGCACATGACAACAATGGGCGAGAAATAGACCAGACAGGACAAGGATTCCACTGTGTTGTACAGATGGCTGAGAGCACAGCCTACCCGCTAGGCATGCCACACCCCTGGTGAGTGTCAGTGTCTTCCACCCTCTGGCTCTGCAGCCTGCCATGGGCACTGTTAAGGCATTTCCCAGAGCCCACAGACACCTACCACAGGTCACTTTGCCTTCTGATGGGGACCTGGCCGGTTCCTGCTGCTGCTGGGAGGCAGCTGGGGCCCCTCTACGCCGCCGTCTGGCGCCACCACTGGGCCGGCCCCGACACCGCCGTTGCCGCTTGGTGGGTGGGGAACCTGGGAAGAGAAAGATGGACCAGGATGACAAACAAAACACTAAGGTGGGTGCCCTGTGAAGAACTTGAGCTTAGCCTTCGTGCCATGAGATGCTGGGTGAGCCCCTCGGCTGGGCCTGTCCCTAAGGGGGCTCCTACCTAGCATGATCTAAAAGGGCAGAGGAGCACACCTTACTTACCCAGGTGTGACCCTAGAGAAAATCCTGCCCCAGGAGACAAACATGACAACACCCACTGGGGCACTGCTTATAGTTTATAACCTATTGTTTACGGTTTATAACCTGTAAACTAGAAAACAATGAAAATGTCTACGAAGAAGTATATAGAGTCACTTACAAAACATTGATTGTGGAAATAAAACAAGGTGCAAAATAAGTGTGTACAAATTGCCACATTTCGAATAAGGGAAAATAACAATATATACATATTTGCTACTTTTCCAAGATGACACACTGTAAGGAAAAGGTGGAAAGGAATGAAATTAATTACCTGTTCACTGGGGTGGGGAGAACAGTAGAAATAATATTTCCATAAATACTTACATACTTTAGTTCTCATTTTTGAGTCATGTAATTGTTTTAGAAATTAAAGAAATTAAAAGGAAACAAAAGAAACCATAAAATTAAACAAACGGGGGCCTCCTCGATGGTGTAGTGGGTTGAGCGCCACTGTGAAGCTATCCGCAGCTGCTGCAGCACAGGTTCAATTCCCGGCCAGCCAGGAAGATTTCCACATGGCACGGCAGGCCTCTCCTGTCTTGCCTGCTGCTCCCCTCAGCAGTGCTTGTTCTGCTCCCTGCTCTGTCTCTGGTGAATCCTCTCACCCTCCTATGCCTCTGACCTGTATCCCAGTTCTTGTATAAACAATAAATAAATCTTAAAAAAAAAAAAAAACAAACAGAAACAAGTGAACCTAACTCTATATATAATTGGTAACATGAACACTAGGTGAAAAAAAAAAATTACTTCAAGTAATTAGAAGAACACCCTGGCTAAATTCTCTGTAGGACAGACTCAGAGGACAAGAATCACCACAAATAAATCTTACATTTCATTCAATAGACACAGTCAGTGGTGGCAGTGAACTGTGCTGAAACTACTATATTATAGCAGTAAGTCCATATCTCAGTGTTATTAAGAATCAGGATTTTCGGGGCATCCCCGGTGGCACTGTGGGTTGAGGGCCGCACCGTGAAGCTGTCCGCAGCCTCTGCAGCACAGGTTCGACTCCTGGCTGGCCAGGGAGAAACCCACATGGCATGGCAGACCTCTCCTGCCTCGCCCGCTGCTCCCCTCAGCAGTGTCTTCAGTCTGTCTGCCTGTTCTGCTCCCCGCTCTGGCTCTGCTGAATTCTCTCACCCTTCTGTGCCTCTGATCTGTACCCCAGTTCTTGCATAAATAAATAAAAATCTTAAAAAAAAAAAAAAATCAGGATTTTCAGTGGAAGAGGAAAAAAAAAATCCTTGCAATTTTGAATTCATAATACTAAAAAGAACTTTTTTTTAAGATTTATTTTTATTTATTTATGCATACAAGAACAGGGGTAGGCCAGAGGAGGGGTGGTGAAGGATTCACCAGAGACAGAGTGGGGAGCAGAATAGGCGGAACCACTGAAATACACTGCTGAGGGAAGCACCGGGCAAGACAGGAGAGGTCTGCTGTACCATGTGGGTCAGCTCCCTAGCTGGGGATCAAACTCATGCTGCAGTGGCTGCTGACAGCTTGATAACACTGAGACTTGCACCTTGCGCCACCAGGGAGGCCCCAACAAGAACTTTTTTTTTAAAGAGTTATTTATTTATTTATACAAGAATCGGGGTACAGGCCAGATATGCAGGAGGGTAAGAGGATTCACTGCCTGTTCTGTTCCCCACTCTGTCTCTGGTGAATCCTCTCACCCTGCCTGTACCACCTTTGGCCTGCACCCCAGCTCTTGTATGCATAAATAAATAAATCTTTAAAAAAAAAAGATGCTAATATAAGTAGAAAATTTTCAGAAGCTTGCTATTTTATAAATGCCACTGTAATAATTGATTCAAGCAGGATCACCAATGGATGCCAGGCCCACTGGGGATGCTGATGGGGAACAGGGCGTGCTAATGTGTTATTCCATAGATTGTTTATTAACCATAAAGGGACAAAAAACATTCCTTTACAACAGGCGAATATTGCAGACATACCCCTTCACAACAGGAAAGCAGGACCTCACACCTCCCAATAGGCCCCAACATGGAGCGCACACAGTGTCAACCAAGGAGCAAGGCTCCCACAAACGTGCAGCCTGAATCTAACCAAGTCTCCAGATGTAGGTCCACTTCATAGGAAACATACAGGTCAGAGGGGCAAGTTAAATAATCAGATAGTAAATAATCATATCATCAGTAAATAATCAGATCATCAGTAAATAATCAGATCATCAGTTAAATAATCATCAGTAAATAATCAGATAGACCAGAAACAATCTGGATAGTCTACAGAACCAGTAGACTGGAAAGGTCAATACCTCAAAGTCATGGATAAAAGCTCAATACACTGCAACTCACATTTGAGTAGATCCTGAGTGGACACAATCTTGGGGAGATTTGAAAACAGACCATTAGGCTATCAGACGATTAGAATTTTGCAGGCAAGACAATGACCCCAGTGTAGGAGAACCTCCTTATTCTCAGGAGAGGCCTGTGATTTAGAAGCAAAGTGTCTTGGTGCCTATCATTTACATTCAAAGAGTTCCACAAAAAATCCAGAATTACTGGGCCCCCCCGGTGGCGCAGCGGTTGAGCGCTGTGTTGCGAAGCTGGCCGCAACCTCTGCAGCACCGGTTCGATCCCCGGCTGCTCCCCAGCCACCGGAGGAGGGTCCCACATGGTGCGCAGACCTCTCCTGCTGCCCGCTGCTCCCCTCAGCAGTGTACTTCGGTCCTTCTGCCTGCTCTGCTCCCCTCTCTGGCTCTGGTGAATTCTCTCACCCTCCCGCGCTTCTGACTGTACCCAGTGCTTGTATGTATAAGCAAACAAACAAATAAATATTTAAAAAAAAAAAAATACAGAATTACATATATACAAAAATATTAAGTGGCAAGGGGCCTCCCTGGTGATGCAAGGGGTTAAGTCAGCACTACGATGCTATCAGCAGCCACTGCAGCAGGAATTCGATCCCTGGCCAGGGAGCTGCTCCACATGGTGCAGTGGCCCTCTCCTGTCTCGCCCACTGCTCCCCTTTGCAGTGTATTTCAGTCAGTCCGCCTGTTCTGCTCCCCACGCTGTCTCTGGTGAATTCTCTCATCCCCCACACCTCTGGCCTTATATGCATAAACAAATAAAAAAATTAAGTGGCAAAATGTTAAAGTTACTGAATCTAGGTGGGAGATTTGAACAGTTTAATACTGTTGTGCTAAACTTGTACTTCTCCATATACTTGAAATTATGTTTGAATAATGAAAGGAGACTGGATATATTACTCAACATGAAAATTAAAGAACTCAAAGACACTCAACATGATTAAAACCAGAAACACAGAAACATACCCAGCAAAAACCTATTCATGTGAAGTATAAACCCATAATGTGATGCCATTTAGAGAAAGCATATAACCACAAGAAACAAATCTGTATGTTGCTTCTGGACACTTACTTGTGTAGTAACAATAAATACACAGACACCCACAAAGCAAAAACAAAAAAGAATGATCCCTTCTTTGATGGGCCAGGGTAGGGAAGGCCCATCAGTATTCAGAAGGAAGAGACAAGCACTGCCCTCATGTGCACCCAGCTGGGCTCACCTGTCTCCCACTGACCCTGCTGAGCATTTGAAGAACTGCTTGACTGGCGGCGGCGACGGCAGCTGCCCTCTGTTCTCTTTGCAGAAGAGCTGGAGGTGCCATAGCTATAGCGTTCTGGTGACACTGCAGGGGAATAAAGGTATTCACATTCCCTGGTTCCTCTCAGGTGCAGCCCTCAATCCCCCAAGAAAAACAACTGCCCCCCCCAGGTGCCCAAGGTCGAGCCCAGATACCCACTCCCTCTCAAATACTCCTGCCCAGCAGGTGCTCAGTGGGCCCCCACAACCCATCTCCAGCAATTCAACTGTCAAGGGTTTATTCTGTAAGTGCCGTCATGGCCGGGATCCCTGTAATGCTGCCCATCAACTGCCCCCGGCAATCCCTGAGCCCCCAAGGAGTAAGCAGACCTTTCTGTAAGTTCCCCAAATCTTCTCTTCCAGGACATATTTTTCCAAAATGCCACCACCACTTCTTCCCTAGTGCTGCCCTTTTCCTGCCCTTCCCATGGGCTTACTTGGGCAGGGCAAGGGCATAAGCCTGTTCCCCAGAATAGCCACTCCATCTCCAGTAACCCAGCCAAGTGCTGGAAAGCTCAAGGCCTAGGCACTCTGGGGTGCCTGCGCAGGCAACACTCCCAGCTCCTCACCTTCTCAGGACTGCCATCCTCCAGGAGTACTTCCACACAAGGACTAAGGGCAGCAAGTCTGGAGACAAACCAGCTGGGTTTGAAACCTGGCTCCCACACTTCAAACTGTATTATCTGCAGGCACGTGTGATGTGGCTTCTCGCCTACCTCTCTGCCCTTGCTGGGGTCCCCTTTACTCCAGCCACCCTGCTGCTGAAGGAGCCAAACTCATTCCTGCCCCAGGCCTTTCTTCTGCCTGTAATTTTCTCTGCGATCTATGTCCCGGAGCAGGGCTGACTCAGTTCAAATATTACCTCCTCAGAAAGGTTTCAATTGGTTACCTAATCTAAAGGGGTCTCTCTCTCTCTCCCCGTTCCATTACTTAGTTTTAATCTTTTTATAACCATATCTAAAAATAAGCTATTTATCTGTTTTACAGATTACTCTCCATAACAAGCGTCATGGAATAAATACCCTGTCATTGCCATCACCTGGTAAGGCCTGGGCCCAGCACACAGGATTCAGTTCTTATGTGTAGGCAAGTAGCTTAACTTCTGAGCCTGCTGATTTCCCCTTTCAGTGAGGACAGAAAAAGGACTTCCTCTTGAGATTACTGGGAGGCGATCAGGTGATAGTTCATGTGAAGGGCTTACCGCTGTGCCTGACATGCAATAAGCCCTCCATAAACCGTGGCTACCCCCATCATTATTCATGTGGCCAGCTGTCACAAGTTCACCCCTCCCAAAGCCATGCCTGCTCCCACTTGTCTTTCTCATTGATACTCTGGGAGGAGCGGGGAGTGGGAAGGGACAGAGGTTGTCTGATGAGGCACAGTCGGCTCCGGGCACCATGGGGGGAGGGGCCGGAGTGGGAGCCAGGCCCTCTTCCTCCCGGAAGTCGGTCACCCTCCCCTCCACCATACCTGGCCGGCGCCGCTTGCGCGCCAGGTGCGGTAGCAAATCGTGGCGGGCTAGGACGCGCAGGAGTTGCCCCAGCAGCCGCAGGTTGCTCTCGTCGCACTGCCCACGGCGCTCCAGCTCCAGCAGTAATTCCAGGCCGCTGCGGGCGCCACCCAGGCCGCCGGGGGCGCCGGGAGCCTCGTCCAGCAGGAAGGCCAGCAGCTCCAGTTCACACTCAGTCAGCTGCCCGCCCACCACCTCGAACATACGGTGAAGCGACAGCATCCCGTAGTAGTCCAGGCACTCATCCTCCTCCCAGCTTGGGGCCGGGGTCGGCCCGGACAGCGCCATACCCGGGGGAGGGGGGCGGAACAAGCTCAGAACCAGGGCCTAGAACCCACACAGCAGGGAAGGGACAGTGGTCAGCGACGCGGGGACCCGGACTTCACCCCCGCCAGTGCGCCTCCCCGGCCCTGGCCCGCCCGGCCCGGTCCCTCTCACAAGCCAACCCCACAGGGTCCCCCCTTTCCCCGGAAGGGAATGGTATCGCCCGAGGTCCCCTAGTAACAAGTCGAGACGCCAGACCCCGCTCGTCCGCGGACCAGCCGGGCCGGCAGAGCGCGAAAGCCCCTCCCCAGGTGGCAAGTTACCAGCCAGCCTCGCGACCCGACCCGCCGATTCGGTCCGAGCAAGCCCAGGGGCCCATCCCGGGGCGCCCTGCCAACTGCCCTTTGACTCCGGGTAGCGCTGCCCGGACGTGCCCCTTGGCTCTCTGCCCAGTGGTACTGCTCGATCACAGCCCCACAGCCCCGGGGAGGTGGTACCGCCAGAAAGTGACCCTCTGCCCCCTACAAGTGGGACCGGCCAAGCCCTTTCGCTCTACACAGGTGGTACCGTCCGAACCCGACCCCCTCGCTCCGTAAGGGCGGCACCGCCATCTCCCCAGCGCCCCGGAGGGCCCGTCCCCCCGCCACCAAGCGCCTTTAGGCCTCTCTGGGTCCTTACCGGATTTCGGCGTCCGAGGACTCCTGGGCGACGGCCGCAGCCACTTGTTTTGGATCTTTCTGGCACCTTCTCTATTATTACGCCTGCGTCACCTCGCCCCTCCTCCTCCTCCCAACTCGCGCAGGTGCGACCGCCACGCCCCTTCGGCGCAAGCGCAGAGAGAGACCTCCAAGCCCCGCCCCGCCCGGCCCCACCCCCAACCCCGCGTCGAGGCCCGCCTTTCCTGCGCCTGCGCAGAGCGCGTGTGGCGCCGCGCCTGGGCAGGGCCTGGTACCCGGTCGCCAGGTTGATTCTGCCCGACGGTGACTCAAGCCGCCTGTTGCCCCACGTCACATCCTGATGGAACTATTCATTTCATAGAGTACAACCTCTTCTAATCACGACCTAAACGCCCACGTTACCACCGCCCCCAGCTGCCCATGGCATGGGACCACAAGCACAACCTTACCGGCTCCCAGAAGCCTCCTGG
This sequence comes from Talpa occidentalis, assembly GCF_014898055.3. Classification (NCBI taxonomy): domain Eukaryota; kingdom Metazoa; phylum Chordata; class Mammalia; order Eulipotyphla; family Talpidae; genus Talpa; species Talpa occidentalis. Next base: position 42,864,923 of record NW_023601754.1, read on the forward strand.
CCCCTTATAGTCGGGACTTGGGCGCCCCTCTATTCAATTGCCCCTTACTCCTAATGGCAACCAGGAATCTACATCCCAACTGGAAATCCCCCCATCCAGAAGAAACTCCCTATAAGTTACCTACCCTGATGAAAACCAGGAGTCCCCACCTCAAGTTGGAACTTGATATTTCCTTCCTGATTGCAATAGACCCTTTTATGCCAATTGTGCAATTCCTGATGGTATCTATCATAATCCTCCCCATTACAGACATACATGTGCACATACACCCAGTCTCCAAGTGTCACCCCCATAATCCCTCCCAATCTGTCTTCCAAGATCAGGAAGCCCCCCAATGCCCTTTTGAATCTGCACCTATGAGTTTCACGCTGGAAAAAGTGGATTTTCACAAGGAGAGTTGGTTTCTAGGCTGTGGTGCCTGAGCATCCTCTTCTCAGGACCTCTGGCATGGTGTCCACTCCGCCCCCACACTTATGTGATTCAAGGTCAGGGCATGCACATGCCACTAGACAGTTCCCCTCCCCGACCCGACCGGTTTCCATCCTTGGATTTATCTCCCCTTGGGAGGCAGGAGACCAGGTTCCTGCTTGGCACTGGCTCAGCACCAACTCTGCTTGGGCTGCAGCAGTGCCCTCAGAAGAGGCCCTCCCTCTGTCTGGGCCCATTTCCCCAACAGGAAACAGAGGACAATTGTCACCAACTGAAACCCAGTCCTGGACCGGACACACAGTAGGCGCCCAATAAGTAAGTGAACATCATTAAGTCAATGAAAGACAGGGAGGAAAGGGAAAACAATTCTACAAACTGGGAAGAACCATGTCCCTATCAGCTGGGTTAGAGTGAGCACCCACAATGTAACAGGTCCTATTGTAAAACAGGGTGGTCCCCAGGAAAGGGGTAGGTTCCAGGTTTCCTGCCCCACCAAAGGGAGGGTGGAGCTGAGCAGAGAGAGAAGAAGCTGCAGAGGAGACTGAGGAAGGAAGGAAACAGGATGGAGAGCCACAAGGAGACCTGGAGGAGGCACATGAAGAAACTGCGCTTGCCTGTTGGTCGTGGACTGGTTGACACAGATGTGGGTGAGAGACCCGTGGGGAGGTGACAATGGCAGTTTTTGTCTTGATTTTGCTCTTTTCCTTCCAGACTTGTCTGGTTGTTTCCAATCCTTTTCTGTGGGGTCCCACTAGAAGATGCTTGAGACTTGTGGCAGGCTTTGGGCCTTGCTCTGGGCCAATCCCATTTGGATGGACTTTTACCCACGAGGGGATGGGTAACTTTGGGTGCTTGATTTAGAAACTGTATTCTTTGTCTTTCCTGTATTGTTTACTAATTGCATTAAAGTTCCTTTTTATTAAAGTCTCATGTTTTGTGTTGATGCGGCGGATGGCAGAACCTGTTCAGAGAAGGCAGGTTTGTGGGGTCTGGGGTGCCCCTCTCCATGCCCTGTAACACTGTGTTGAGCGCTTTTACATGTGAGATTTCATTCGAACAGCCTTTTAGGTGGATGTGAATTAAGTCCATTTCACACAGGAGTAAAACCGAGGCCCGGGAAGGGAAATATCCCAAGTGGCTCCTAGCTCTAAAATATGCTCTCTTCGGCTATGAAATGACACCTCTGTCAAGATCTCCCAGGGCCCAGTCCCCGCGCTAGTCCTCGTGTTCCAGGAATGCCCACTTGCCCCTACTTTCCGACTCTCGGCGGGGAACAGGAGAACTGCGCAGGCGCCTTTTTGAGTCCCGAGCCCCGCCCACAGGGCACAAATGTGTGCGTGGAGAAACTCGCCGAGCCCCGCCTGACCGTCAACACGCAGGCGCAAAGGCGCGTGCCCTCCGCCGCCGGCGCTGATTGGTCGTCACGGGTAAGGGTGCCGCCCAATGGGAGGCGTGGATAGTGAGGGGTCCCGCACGCCTGGAGCAGAGGGTCCGTGTCAAGAGCGGCGGGGGCTGCAGCAGGCAAGAGAGACTGGTGAGGGCGCCGCGGGGCGGGCGGGGGAAGAGAGCATTGGGCGTGCGGAGAGGGCGGAGGGAGAACGAAGGGGTCCGCGGGAGTCGGAGAGCTTGGGGCCTGCGCCAGGGCGGGAGCGGTGCGGAGTGCACAGAGCGCTTCTCCCTAGGTGCCCCTGAGCATTGATCGCGCCCTGAGGGATGGAGGACCCTGTGCTTGGGCTCGCTGCCCCTCCGCACACGCACGCACACCCCTTGCCGGGAGCGCGCGAGAGGCTGAGGAGTTTATCCGTCCGGTCGGAGAAAGGGGGAGGTGTAGCGGGAAAGTTAAACTCACAGGCCTCTGGTGGGTTCTTTCCTGGAAGAACTATTTATCTACTGTATAAAAAGTCCCTCTCCCGCCCCCAAGCGTTCACAGTCCAAGATGGGGAAGGAGACACTACAGGTCTCTTGCACGACCTTCTCGAGGGATATTTACTGTGTGCCCATTTTGTGTAAGCCCTTCCACCAGGCCTGGGGCCTCGCCCTAGGGGGAGTTCTCTGGAATGAGACAGTACACAGCATAAACTTGAACTCTCAGGCCACTCCATGGTTCACTACTGCCAGGAAGATCCTGGCTGTTGCTTGGCAGCTCTAAACTTAGGGAATAGAAATAAGGAGTTAAGGCAAGTTTAGCCCCTGGACTTTTAGTAAATCATTTACTCAAGGAGTATTTATTGGGCACCAGTTGAAAGCAGGACTCTGTGCTGGACTTTTATTGTGGGAATTCAGGGTCTAATGGGAGAGTTAATCTGGTGGGAGAGGTGGAGTGTACACAAGAAAGGGTGAAACTCAGGCCTCATTTCCTGGAGGGACCACTCTTCATTCCCTAGGTATCTACGGAGGGCCTCCCGTGTGCTCAGAAGTGTTCTTGGCAGTGGGAATGCATCTGCGATGAACAAACTAAAATCCCTGCCTTGTGGGAGCTTGACATGAACAACTTTTGTGTGCAAGGCTGTAAGCTGAACTCCTCCTACCCTTGGGCACTAACAGCTGAGTTAAAGAAGAAGTGGAGAAGGTAGGGGTTGGAGTCCAAGAATTAGCTCCTAGGTTTTCTGGGGAGGCAGTCAACTGCTGAAGGTACTCTGTGCCCTTGCTGTGTGAAGGGTCCTGGGTTGGGTTGAACTGGAAATGTGGAACTGGAAATGGGGCCCACAGAGGGAAGTTCAAAAGTGGAAATCTCTGTGCCTGGTCTGTGATTTTGTTGGTGACAGCAGCCACTACAATGAATCAGTCAGACCCTCTGCCAGAAAACTCAGTCCATTGAGGGGCCCAGAGACTCCATGGCTCATGATATTTGCAGTGATGAAGGTGACACCGGAGACCATAGGAACCCCAGGGAGGGAGGAAGTGGCCACCACCCTAAGGATATAGAGGGTGTCAGAAAAAGCTTAGCAAAGGATGCTGGGTAGGCATTTGCTAGGCAAGAAGAGGAGAGAGCTTTCTTAGCAGAAGGAATAACAGCATCAAAGGCTTAGGATCTAAAAGCAACATTTCTGGAGAACTTCAGGTAATTGTCATATCTAGTCTTTATCAAGCCCCAGAGTCTCCATGGCCAGAACTACTTTTAGCCTCAATTCACAGATGAGAAAACAGTCTCAGAGAGAGGAAGTAAGAAGTGGAGCTCAGATTCAAGCTCCTCTGCTTTGCTGCAGCTCTGTGTGTCTATGTAGAAGAAAATGCTGTACAGGCAGAGGCCGTGAGACCCGAAATCACGTTATGCTCATAGAAAGGTTATGTCTGGCCCTCTGGGGAAGGAAGGCAGCATCAGAGGCCAAACGGGGAGCTCTTCTTAGTTTGTCTGTCCTGCAGAAGCCCAGGTGCCAGCAGGAGGCATGTGTCACATTCGAAATTGGGGACTCACCAAGGACTGAGGTATAAACACTGGACCGAGACTTGCTGGTTGACAGTAGCTAGTGAGTGATGGGATAGGCACAGGGACTCCTGAGACACCTCCCCTCCTTTTGGGTTCTTACGGTCTCATCAGCCTGGCCCTTTTTTCTCTAGGGACTGCCCTCCCAGACAATGACAGAGGTGGTGGCTGAGGTGGCTGACATGCCAACACAAATGTCACCAGGGACCACAGAGGCATCAACACCGGTGTTAGGGCAGATGACAGAGATGTCAGCAGAGGTGACCGAGATGATGCCTGGGGAGGCCCTGGCCTCATCCCTCTTCTTCCAGCACCACCAGTTCATGTGCTCAGAGTGTGGCAACCTCTACAACACTCTGGAGGAAGTCCTCTCGCACCAGGAGCAGCATGCACCCACGGCCACAGAGGAAGAAGCGCTGGGCCCCCAGGACACCGGCCCAGAGATAGTGCCAGGTGGCATCCAGGACGGGCCCTTCCAGTGCTGTGAGTGCAGCCAGCTCATCCTCTCCCCTGGTGAGCTCCTGGCCCACCAGGACGCCCACCTCCGGGAGTCCGCCAGCCAGATCCAGTACCAGTGTGGGGACTGCCAGGAGCTGTTCCCCTCACCAGAGCTGTGGGTCGCTCATCGCCAGGCTCAGCACCTTTCTGCCACCACGGCAGGGCCACCAGAACCGCCCCCGCTGCCTCCTAGCGTGCCTCCGCCTCCGCCCCCTGCTCCACCTGAAGTCAAGATGGAGCCCTACGAGTGTCCCGAGTGCTCTACTCTCTGCGCCACCCCTGAGGAGTTCTTGGAGCATCAGGGCACCCACTTCGACTCCCTGGAGAAAGAAGAGCGCAATGGGCTAGAGGAGGAAGAGGAAGATGAGGACGACGAAGATGACGAGGAGACAGAAGAAGAGGAGGCAGCAGCGGAGGCGGGTGATGAGGCCGTGGGAGGCGACAAGTCCACAGCCGGCCGCACCCATAGCTGTGGGGATTGTCCCCAACACAGGACCTCAACAGGGGCACGCCGACGACACCGGCGGGCATCTCGTGGCCCAGCATCAGCAACCCACCCCTTCCACTGCAGCCAGTGCCAGCGCAGCTTCAGTTCCGCCAATCGGCTGCTGGCTCACGGACGGGCCCACGTGGGTGGCACCCACGAGTGTACCACCTGCTCCAAGGTCTTCAAGAAAGCAGCCTCCCTGGAGCAGCACCTGCGGCTGCATCGCGGCGAAGCCCGGTACCTCTGTGTGGACTGTGGCCGCGGCTTTGGCACAGAACTCACGCTGGTGGCCCACCGCCGGGCCCACACCGCCAATCCGCTACATCGCTGCCGCTGCGGCAAGACCTTCAGCAACATGACCAAGTTCCTGTACCACCGGCGCACGCACGCGGGCAAGAGCGGGGCACCCCCTGCAGCGGCAGCAGTGGCCTCCCCAGCTCCCGCTGAGCCCACGCCCCCGCCTCCGCCCCCACCACCCGCCCCACCTGTCCAGCTGCCCTGCCCACAGTGCTCCAAGTCCTTCTCCTCAGCTTCCCGACTGTCCCGGCACCGACGTGCAGTACATGGTCCCCCTGAGCGGCGGCACCGCTGCGGGGTGTGTGGCAGGGGCTTCAAGAAGCTGGTCCACGTACACAACCACCTGCGGACGCACACAGGTGAGAGGCCCTTCCAGTGCCACTCTTGTGGCAAGACCTTTGCGTCTTTAGCCAACCTCAGCCGCCACCAGCTGACCCACACAGGCGTGCGGCCCTACCAGTGCCTGGACTGTGGCAAGCGCTTCACGCAGAGCTCCAACCTGCAGCAGCACCGGAGGCTGCACCTGCGGCCTGTGGCCTTCGCCCGGGCACCCCGCCTGCCCATCACTGGTCTCTACAACAAGAGCGCCTACTCTTGTGGGACCTGTGGCCGCTGGTTCCGTGCCATGGCGGGCCTGCGGCTGCATCAGCGGGTCCATGCTCGAGCCCGGACTGCGACAACACAGCCACCCCGCTCACCGCCCCCCGCCCCACCCCCGCCCCCTGAGCCGCAGCAGACTATCATGTGCACCGAGCTAGGGGAGACCATTGCCATCATTGAGACCTCCCAGCCGCTGGCCCTTGAGGACACACTGCAGCTGTGCCAGGCTGCCCTGGGGGCCACTGAGGCCAGCGGGCTGCTGCAGTTGGATGCAGCCTTCATGTGACACAGCTGAAGAAGAGCAATAAAAGTTTGGTTGCCATGGCCATTGTGGTTCCCTTTGGGGGGCAAGGGGCTCACCCCCTGGCAAGCCACTCTGGCGTCCACTTATGTGCCAGGATCCACCCTGGCCTCTTCCCCACCGACTCCTCAGAACAACCCCGCCAGCTTTCTCTTGTCACCTTTTTCTGCCTGAAAGAAAACTGAAGCTCTGAGATGCGAGCTGATCTGTCCCAAGTCACCCGCCACACTACCCAGGGAAGTTTGCCAAGCCCTTTGCTCAGCAGCACCCGGGTGCCGGGCAACATCAGGTAACCTTTTCTGAGCCCTGAGCATGTGCCAGGTTGGAGCTGGGCACGGTCACCTATTTCTGGTCCTCTGCTTGTCCTCTCAGCCCTAGCCATCCCTGGACACCAGGCACCTAGGACCTCACTCCACCTGGTGGGAGAAAGCCACTGGACTTCTCTGGGGCTCCTTAAGCTCGTTTTTGGCGATGTGGAAGGAAATCTATAGGTATTGAGGTGCTCAACTGCAGACTGGGTGATGCTGGAGACCCAGGAATAAGTCAGACATGGGCTGTGCCCCCAGCAGGCGTGCGGGGTGATGGGAGGAACACAAGTACAGATGGCCTTGCTTCTCCAAGTGTGTCTTCATTCATTTGGCCTGGGTGTCCTGAGGCCACCCTCTGTGCTGGGTGATACCAAGAGCCAAAGATGAGTCGGGCCTCTACCCTACTTCTGGGGGACAGACAGCTCTCAGCCCCAGGTTCCTTAGGCTGTGGTGGGGATGGGCGGGGACAGTGAGAGGCCAGAGCAGCAGACCGACCTCCATGGTGGCAGATCTGGAGTCGGAGGCCTCCTAGAGGTAGCCCTTGAAAAACAGAAATCTGCTAGTGACAATGGAAGAGAACATTCCAACAGGCAGCAATGCAAGGAGGGTGAGTTCTTGGTATGTTTGGATACTGTCCAGTTATTCACAGCCCCAGTACAGTGGACACTGGACTGCCTAGCTGTGGCAGGCACTGCAGTAAGCGTTGTGTACTGTGATCCTATGGGCCTGGGAGGTGATCTCAGTATATTCTCTGTCGTACAGATGAGAAAACAGGGCCAGACTCGCCCGAGGTCTTGCAGCTAGGCGGAGGGGGTGCTGAGGTTTGAACCCAGTTGGTTCCTTCAGGCCGCGTCTGGGACCAGTGCCACTGATTGATCGTGACCTGGAACCCACGCAGGGCTGGTGGCTCAGGGCTTGATTAAGTGGAGGAAAAGTGAGCGGGTGTTACAGAGCCGTTGGGGATTGATGGGGCCTCAAAAGATCAAAGTTCTTGGGAGCAGGAAGGACTCCCCAAACTCTTTAAAGGTTATCTGGGATGACAATACCTTCCTCTCAAAGCAGAAGCCGGTGATTTATGGGAGGTCAGTGGGGCAGATGCTTCCCAGGCCTGTGCAGAGCAAGGTGCAGGCAGGAGGCAGCTGCAGCTCTGAGCTGTCTGGGCGGGAGGGTGGGTGATAAAGCAGAGGAGGAAGGAGGCCTAAATATGGGAAGGGAGAAGGGAGGGTCCTAAGTGGGGGCTAGGATGGGGTGAGGGAAAGGCTGGAGAGGGAGAGAACAGGGCCAGAGCTGGGCGGAGACCATGGAGGTGGGAGGACAGTGAGGGGCACCTGGCACATTCCCGATGTGAGCAAGGGGAGGAAGGGGTCCCCCAGAGGCCAGGATCTGCCCCTCGCCCAGTCTGCTTGCTGTGTGCACGTCTTAGGAATGAGGCTAGTCTTTGGAATGAGGCTACATTGCCTGTTGCTCAGTAGGGCGGGCCAGGGAGGTAATGATGCCCCTGGGGCCGGCCTTACTGATTGCAGAGCCCAGATGCCAGAAGGCCCCTCTGGGGCACTGGTAGATTCCAGTGAGGGGAATGTCAGTTGCTCATGGCCCCCTTCCACTTCTGGAGCCTTCTGCACTCACCTACAGTTGGCACTGAGCAGAGAACCCTTTCCTTCCACCCACGGACCCCCCCATCTGGCCCCGGCATGTTTTCACAGTGAAGGAAAAAAGCCATGCTCTCTTGCTCCCCAGCATCCCTGAGAGGTGGGCCATGTAGTGTGCGCTGCCACCTAACAGAGAAATGGAGCTTTGGGCATCTGCTGGGATTCCAGGACAGCCTCTGCACGGGTGGGAACCCAGGCCCTCTAAGAATCTACACCCAGGCTGTTTTGATCTGAGTCACTGTCTCATCCTGTGTCCTCTGGACCCTGAAGTAGCAGACAGCTCAGAGTGTGAGACAGTCCTTTGTTGAAGTCTGGTGCTGCCATAGGCACTATGGCCTTGACTTCTCTGGTGCTCTCAGCATCACCTGGGGTGACAGGGCCTCCCTCTGTAAGTGGAAACAGATGTCTGCTGGATTCCGGGACAGGCTCCTTTCCCCCACCTGCAGCGGACAAGCCAGCCCCAGTCACGCCGGGGACAACCAAGGCAGGAAGGCTGAGCCCCTGTACCAGGGCCGGGACTCGGGCCCCGGGGGAGGCAGCCTGTGCTCCATATATCCCGCCCCTGCCTAAGCGTCAGCCCACTCTTGTCCCAGAACAGCCCCGGCACCTCCCTCACCTCTGTGGAAACAGGCAGCCAGACAGGGAGCAGGTTTTCATGCCAATAATTTATTGAACGGAGGTCTGTACACAGGCAAACCTTACTGTGGAAACTAAGACATCAGGAGCTCCCCCACCGCCCCCCAGCCCTCCAGGGTGGGGAGAGGAGGGAGAAACCAAAAGGGCAGAGGACAGGAAAGGGGTCACAGCTGTAGAAGGGGAGGGACCAGGTTGGACGGTGCGAATCGACATTTTCTTTAAGAAAAAAATTATAACAATCTATTTACACCCGGGGGCCGAGGGAGGAAAGAAGAGATGAGCACGGCTGGTTCTATTTACAAGGGACATGGGCAGGGAAGGGTCTGGAAGAGGTGGAAGCCTGGGGGGAGGGTAAGGTAGGGGACCAAGGGGGTACGGGGGTCCTTGTGCCCCCACAACCCCCTGTCCTTCCGTCTCTTCCCTCCCCACAACCAGTTAAAATCCTCTTAAAAAGCCCACCGTAGGGTGAGGCTGGTGAGGGAGGGACTGGAGGTGGGGACAGGGACTCATTTACCTCTGCCCTCTAGGGGCCTAGCCAGGGCAGGAGCTGGATGGGCTATGGCCCCCCCCTTCCCCACTTGGGGCTCCCAGATGGAAGGGTTGTTGGTGGGGCCCTCAAGAAGCGCTAGTGAGGGGAGCTGTTGCATCGGTGGACTGCCAGTCCGGGCTGGTCTGAGCCTCACTTAAAGCTGCTGGGGAGAGGGAGCAGACAGTTAGCCCAGCTCTTCGGAGGCCCCTCCACCACCACCACCAAGAGCAGAAAGTCAGTGGGAAATGCCACATGGAAGTTCCAAGCTGTCACTTTAGGTCCAGGCAAGCCCACATGCCAAAGGACCAGGCTGGTACCAGGCTGAGTGATATGCCAGAGAGCCAGGCCCCACAGAAGAGGGGACAGCTAGAACTCAGCTCGATGACAGGGCTACCAAGTATGATATTCTTCCAACAGAAATTGGAAATCTGCATTGTCAACAAAACGGCCCCAATTTTTACATGTGGGCAACAAATTCGGCTGGGTGTGTTTACACAAGCCAAACACCTTTCTCTGGTCTTCCAGATCTAGGCAGTCATGTCCCACACAGGGGGCCATTCACATGGCCGAAAACAGGCTTTCTACGCCATGCAAACAGCAGTGTTTCAGATATCTGCGGGAACCGCAGGGCTGTGAGAACACGCCCACCCCCCAGGCTGAGAAATGCTGCTTCAACCCACAGTAAGTGGCCCCAACTTACCTTGTGAGGTTGGGGTAAGGGGAGTACTGCCCGCCGGGGACCGCAAGTGAGGAGGGATGAGAATGGCATTGAGAGATGGTTGGATGGAGAGTTCTAGAGACAGGAATGGACACACTCAGTCAGTGGACAGGGCCGGGTATCTGGAGACTCAGCTGGGGTTAATAAGAGACACCAAATGGGGGCCTAGCTATTTGGCAAAGCCTCCTTTGGATGGTTATCTTCCAAACCCTTTCCAGCCCCCTCTTCCTGCCTTGAAGGTGGGCACCGTCATCCCGACCAACAGGAAGAGACACAGAGGCCCTGGGAGCAGGTCACACCATGGTGACATACAGCAGCTGGACTCTTTGAATGAAAAACCAGCAAGATGGCAGAGCGTAGGTGAATAGGCTGGGCCCTCCCCAAACCTGGGGGCTTCTCCCCAGCCCCCGCTTAGAGCCCCCGCCCAGCCCCCAGCCCTTGTCTCCAACACCAAGCTTTTCTCACAATCTTGGCTGCCCCTCCAGCCTCAGACCCCAGGCTGTGCCCTCACCGCCAGGACTGAAATTGAAGAGGGGCGGAAGTGGGCGGTTGTTGGGAAGCTGGGTTCCGGGACATCTCAGTTCGTCAAAGAAGCTGTGGGCACACGCTTCCAGCGGGGACAGCCTGGAGGACGGCGTGTACTCCAGCAGGCTTGAGCAGAGCGCAATGGCCTCAGGCGGCGTTCGGGACTTGAACACCTGGCAGGGGAGGTCACCAGAGTGAGACACCCCAGTGCTGGTGTACTCGCCTCATTGCCACAGGGACCATGGCTTTCCACAAACCCCCTTTCCAATGGGGAAACTGAGGTCTGCCCACCGAAAGAAGGTCAATGTAGATCTCAGCCCTCCCCGGTCCCATGACTGAATGGCCCTCGCCATGAGCCTGTTTCCCCCCACCGAAAGACTTCCGAATTTACTGTGGGTCCTCAATTGTTACAGTATGGAAAACTCGGGAAACTGAAATCTGATGAGTTACTGACCGGCTCCCAAGCCATGCCTCTGTGGCCAGGTCCCCAGACCAGTCAGTCTCCAATGGGGACCTCAGCCATGCTGCCTGCGACCCCAGCCCTGCCCCACCTTTGTCCAGGGGTGAGCTTTAATCTGAGGGAACTTGAACTCCGTGTAGTTGGGGTTCATCTCTCGGATCTGTTCCCGGGTTGGCGTTCCCAGCACCTGCAGGGAAAGTGGGGAGCGGAGGATCTGAGCGCAGGCCCCCATCCCTTATCCCCATCCCTGCCCACCTGGCCTTGCCCTCACCTTGATGATCTCCACCAGCTGGTCCACCCCACTGTCCCCGGGGAAGATGGGCTGGCCCAGGAGAAGCTCAGCCAGGACGCAGCCAGCTGACCACACATCTGGAAGGAAAGGGAGGATGATCAGGGCCACCACACCCATTCCCTCACACCCATTTCTATCAGTCACCCTGAGAAGAACCCCATTCTCTCGGCTCACTGAAGGTCATATCTGGCTTAAGAACACTAAGCCTGACTGAATCTCCAGACCAGTCAAAACCACTGCCCCTTCCTTCTAGACTTGTTTCCAGTACAACTCCCTCTCTGCGCAGGGACCCCACTAAGCATTTTCTCTGCCCTTCACCTTGCAGGACAGGCCATCAGGCCTAGGCCAGGTACCTGTGTGCCGTGGGCTTCAGGGAGTTAAAGTATTAAGCACTGGACTGCCTCACTTGCTAGCCTCTGCCCACAGGCACAGCTGCAGTCGGGTATTCCCACCCCTCCCTGGCCTGTACACCTTGACCCCCACAGCACAAGTTCACACCGAAGGGTCACGCAGCTTTATCACACCGCTGAAGGAAGTTCTCTTCCTAATCTTTTCACACCCTCTTGTGTCTGGAAGGTGGCAGCAGGTCACACCCTCGAGGTGACAAAGCCTCGCCTCTGACTCCCCCAAGGTCACAGTTAGTCCCTCCCCCTGGCTGAGAACAGAGGCTGACGGGGAGGTTCCAGAGCTGCGGCGGACTCTGGTCAGGTCAGCTTTCAAAGCAAGGCCCTGCCCAGTGCCCGTGGTGCAGCTGCAGGAGGTACCCTGTGCCCTAAGCCTCAGGAACGCAGGCAGACACGCCATCGCCCTCCAGAGTTTGTGAGGACTGGATAAAAGAACAGATGTTAAGCTTTTATCACCAGGCCGGGCAGTCAGCACATGGAAAGAACAAACTGCCATGACTGCGGCCCCCACCCCCACCTCCCTAACTGACCGATGGACGAGGTGTAATCAGTGGCTCCGAAGATCAGCTCTGGGGCCCTGTAGTAGCGAGAACAGATGTAGGAGACGTTGGGCTCACCCCGGACCAACTGCTTTGCACTGTGGGAAGAGGCGGGTAGGAGTAAACATAAAGCAAGAGGTGGGGTCCCTCCTCGCCCCTACAGCCACCCAGCACTCCCAAGTCGGGCCCACCTGCCAAAATCGCAGAGCTTGAGGACAGCCGTGTCAGGATCCACCAGCAGGTTCTGGGGCTTGATGTCACGGTGACACACCCCCTGGGAGTGGATGTAGGCCAGGCTCCGGAAGAGCTGGTACATGTACACCTGGGGCGGGCAGGGTTCAGCGGAGCTGCAGCCCAGCACGCCCCACACACACAGCACACACCCTATTCCACCCCAGGCCCGCTCTCCCTAATTTAAAGCCCTTCCCTGGCCCCTGGGTTCTGCTTGGGGTGCCGCACCAGAATCACTAGGAGGGCTAGTTAGGGCCAGGACTGCCTACACAGCCCCTGAGTTTCTGTCTCAGTAAGTTCAGGATGGTGCATCTGCAACAAGCCTGCCAGCGCCCATGTAGCTGTCCCCACCTCTGGCCGCAATCACACCCCTCCACAGACGCCTGCAGAATGAAACAGACTGTTGCAGAGAAAGCAGGGGAGTCAGGCACTTACTGCCCCCTCACCCAAACCACTGGCTACAGGAAGGGCTCAGCCTCCTCCAGCCGCCAGCCAAAACCACCCACGAGCCAGCCCCTCTCCAGCTGGGTTTTCCTGCCACTTTCTCTCCCACTGACTGGAGCGGAAGTGCCAAGAGAGCAGGATGCTTTGTGTTTTCATCACTGCTGCATCCCCAGGGCCTAGCCCAGTGCCTTGGATGTGATCAACTTGATTTCTCCACTGCACACAGATCTGTTTCCAGGGTCCCTTCCTCCTCCTGTTCCCATTGCCCTTGACCAGAAATGTCTCCTCCCAGAAGCCTTCCTTGAGCCTTCTCATCTTTAAAACAGTCTGGCCTGGGGGCGGGGCGGGGGGGGGGTATGCCACTGTTTCCAGAATTTTGTGTTCCTTCTAGTATGGCAGTTTCCTAGAGTTCCAGTTCACTGTGACACCTGTCTACCCTGCCACACTAAGAGCACTGCAGGAGCAAGGTCTGGGTCTCAGTCAACTAGGCTTCTGGCATAGGCCAGCACTGGGGCCAGCAGAGACAGCCACAGGACAGGTTCGCCTGCCAGAGGACTCCCCTCCCAGCAACAAGCCCTGGCTGAGCCCCACAGCTCACCTAGGAACTGGGTGCCAACGGGAAGAGCAGCTGGGCCCCTATCAACCGCCAGCAGAGTTGAATCCACCCACCTTCCCAACAATTACAGCAAGTTGCTCCCACCTCTGTTTTCCTTATTGTTATTGGATGGATGGAGTCATTCACTCACTCATTCATTCCAACACCTCTCAAGGGTAACTCCTGGGACACAGGACCTGGCAGGGGGAATGAGCCTGCACAGGCACAGGGAGAAGATGTATTCCTGGCTCTGGGCGATGACTGTCCTTCAGTCCCACCTCCTCCTCAGCTCCTCTGTCAAGGTGAGGGGGTCCAGACTCCAACCTCAGCATCTCCTGCCTTCCACCCCGATGCTGAGCCAACCCCACCAGTGTAGAGCCTGCAGGTGTCCTGCAGCCTCCCCAGACCCCTGAGCAACCCGCCATAGTCATTCAGTACAGCCTCAGGTTGGGGCCCCTGAGTTTACCGGGCGTTTGGCAAACTCCATCACTGGTAGCATGGGGACAAAGGTAGGTATCACTAGGCCTCCAGAGACCAACAAAAACTTGGGAGGTGAGGACAGCCATAGAAGGCAGGAGGGTCCAGAGGCCCTGGCTGCCTGCCTACCAGCCTGCCTGCCCACCTTGACATAGATGTACGGGATGGTCAACTTGGCCTTGGTGAAATGGCGGGCAACCCGGTATACCGTCTCAGGCACGTATTCCAGCACCAGATTTAGGTAAAGCTCATCTTTCTGCAGAGAGCAAAGAAGAGGTGTGAGGCGTTGTGAGAAAAAAGCAAAGAAGGAGGAAGGGAAGGTTTGTGGGGAGCAGTGGCGGGGAGGACTGGCAGTCATGAGAAAGACCAGCAAGAAAATGGGTGAAGGTAGACTACTCCCCCCACATCCGAGATCTCACCTTCTCCCCACTGGAGTAGAAGAAGTATCTCAGCCTCACGATATTACAGTGGTCCAGCTTACGCATAATCTGCAGCTCTCGGTTCTTGGGGGCAAAGAGAAAGAGCCTCAGAACACCCACTCTCTCTGCCCCCCTGCTCTATGACCCCTCACTACACGCCCACTCCCCAATTCCTGCCCACTGAGCCAGGCAGCTACTCCCTCGGTCCCAGCTCCAAGGCCCCTCTGGGGCAGCCCCAATTCTTTACCCCAACCCATTCCCCTCATACACAGATGTGCTCTCTTCAGCCCATTTTTAAAAAATGTTCCAGTACTGTTGACATCTGAACATCAAATGAGCACGTATAAATCCAGTTCTCCAGCTTGTCTGAAAAGTCAGACAATGTGACTACATGAGCTCCACCCCCACATGGCACAGGTGACAAGAGCAAGTGGTGGGCATCAGTCTGCTCCTCCCTAGAGCTGTCCCTAGAGCTTCTGGGCCGCAAAGCCTGATCCCAAGTCCCACACTACAGACCCAATTTCCATCCTCCCAAAGGGAATCCAGCCACAGCCTCTTTCCTGTTCTCTGTCCCCTTTAAGGTCTCATAAATCCTAGTCTCAGATCCCTCCCCCTTGGGACTCAACCCTAACCAAATTCTGACCAACACCCAACTCCTCCCTAAGAGTCCTCAAGGCTAAGACCCAGGCCCGGACCTGGTTCCCTCCCAGCCTGGGCTCAGTCCTCCCCCATCTGGGCTAACCTGTGCTCCCACACACCATTCCTTCACACACCAGTCCGCCCTGGACCTCCATGCCCTTCTCATCCACAGGGCCTCCTCCAGCTCTGAGGGCACCTCTGCCCGAACGAGGAAAGGCCGCCCCTTCCTCAGGAGGACAGAGCCCCACGTCGAAGCACGTGCTTGGGTGAGCACAGGGCAGGCTGGATCACATCCAGCACTTGCCACGCACCTGGGGCAGAAGGCGACCTTCGTAACCAGACTCATCACCCCACAGCTTCCTTTCCTCTAGGTGCAGAAGTGTAACCCAGTGGAGTGCTTGGGAACCAGACTGCTGGATTTCCAGTCTTGACCTTGGGCAATTCTCTTATCTGAGTCTCAGTTTCCAGTTTCTGCTTACTTAGAATGGGAATAACAACAGTAGCTACCCTTAGAGTGCTTTGCGTAAATTACACAAGAACTCGCTTGTAAAGCACTTACACAGAGCACAAGCCCAGTCAGCTTCATCTCTGGGTTTTCCCTGGAATCCACATCCTCATCTTCCACACAAGGCATTCCCTTCTTTCTCCCCTTCTCCTCTGGCTCATGCTCAGATACCCTGTGGAACCCCAAGTCTAGCTCCCTTGCTGGAGATCTCTGGCCAGCCATGCCCAGTCCCCAAACTCCTTGTCCCCATTTCGTCCAACTACCTTGAACCTCTTGTCCTGGAGAACCTTCTTGATAGCCACCAGCTCCCTGGTGTCTGCCAGCCGTGCCTGGTACACGACCCCAAAGGAGCCATTGCCAATCACTTTGATGTCTGTGTAAGCCACCTCCTGGGAGCGTTCCGGGCCTTGGCCTAGGGTGGCTACCACTGTGGTCACCTTCCCACAGTCACCTGCGGAATAAAGGAGACACGAGACCCACTGACCTCTCTCCTCTGGCCACCACCTCATCCTCACGCTGTGGGTGGTGATCCTCTACAGGAAGCTGGGCTTGGGCTGAGGAGAGGGGGAGGGTTGTGTGTCTCTTTGTCCCTTTCTCGTCTTTGAGGAAAGGTGGTTGCTGGATGCCTCCCTGTGTTCTCTTCCCTCCAGAAAACCCTAACATTCTGCCCCCGCAGAGGTTGAATCCATCCTCTCAGCTTACTGCCCTGCCTGACCTAACCTCTTCCACTTTAGCGAGTGGGAGCCCTGAGGTGCTTCTATTTCAGGAAAGCGCTAACCTTTCTTACAACTGAGGGAAGAGTGACCTCCAAGTCCTCCCAGGCAGAGCTGGTAAATTCACCATTGTTTTTTTTGGTGACAGAAATTAATGATTCCTCCTGGTAATCAGGAGTGCCTGAGCCTCACTAGTGCCCTAGTCCTCACTTCTGGGGAACAGTTACCTCTTATCCAAAATACTCTGGGATTAGAAAAGGCACTGACCCGACTCCTCATTTGTGTGGTCCAGAGCCCCAGACTCCTTCCTGTACGCGTGGGGTCTCTAATGGGCAAACACTCCATGGTGAGAGTGGTCAGCCTGATTTCTATTCCCAGGCAGTCATCCAGTCAATTCACATTCTCCAAATGGCAGTAAACATTGGCGCCATTACTGAGGGTTGGAGACCCCTCTTCTTCAAGGAACCAACGAAAGGTTCCCCGAAGAGATCACTGATAAACCAAATCGATTTTCAGGAGCCAGTGACATCTTTTGGAGCGAGATGATTCTACACTGCTATTTTTTCAAAGCAAATGACACTTTACCTCAATAAGAGGGGCACAACCTCAGATCCCTATTCTATGGGGCACTGTGACCCCCGTGGCCCCCATTCCATTTTTGTGAAAAATGACCCACCAAAGCTGCTCTTTGAAGAACAGTGACTATGATTTTGCTTTAAGAGTAAACCCAAGCTGTCATGACTCCTAAACAGCAGTAACCATTCATTTCCCCCATCAGGGTAGAGCTGACCTACTACGGGGTGGGTAACAACATCAGGCCCCGCGCTAAAAGGGACGATGACCTAGGGACCAACTTTGGAAAGCCGTGCTCTTTGGGGACACACCGTGCTTCCATGTAACATTCACTCCACATCTCCATCCTCTAAAGGGGAGCAAATTAAGAGCCCCCCTTTATGGGTGGTGATCTTACTCTTGTCCTCTTTGGGAACAATAACCCCGAAGCCTCGTTTGGAAGCAAGAGACGCCCCCTGCTCCTGTTCTTTAATGGATGGCAACCCAAGAGCCCTGTTTTTAAGGTTCAAAAACCCCAGGTCTCACACGTCAAGATGAAGAACCTGTGACCCCCGTTTCTTCGAGGATTATTCTCACCTTAAACTCCAAGGGATGGCAGGCGCCCCCCACCCCCCGCCCCTTGGCTTTCTCTGGGAGGGAGAGAGGGAGCGCAAACGCCAGTGCTGCGAGGACAGTGACCTCAAGCTCCCGTCCGGGGGTCTGGGAGCCCCTGATCGACGCTGGAGGGGCTCCGGGAGCCCCGATCTCCACCCACCCCAGGCGCCGCCAGTACTCACGGCCCAGCTTCACTCCGGGCGGCGGGAAGCTAGTGCCCGCGCCAGGGCCGCCGCTGCCTCCTCCGCCACTGCCGCTGGGGCCCCCCCCGGAGCCCGAGGCCCCCACGCCTCCGCCCATGGCTCCGACCGACGCCTTTCCGCCACCGCTGCCGCCCGGGCCGGAGGCCGAGCCCCCGGGGCCGCCGCCGCCGCCGCCGCCTCCGCCGCCTGGCTCCGCGAACGAGCTCGTCCGCGCCCGGCCCGAGCCCCCAGGGCCGCCTCCCGAAGGCGCGCCGCCGCTCATGGCGCCGAGCGCAGGCCCAGGCCGCGGGGCTCGGGCTGCCCGGGCTGCCCCAGCCGCCGCCGCTGCCGCCGCCTCCCCCGGGCTCCGGCCTCTTCCAGGCCGCGCCGCTCGGGCTCGGGCTCGGGCTCCGGCTCCGGCCCAGCGCCCGCCGCGGGGCACGCTGGGAGATGCAGTCCGCCGGCCTTCCGCGCCGCCGTCACGGCCTTCAGCCCACACAGACAGCCGCGGGGCACGCCGGGAAGTGGAGTCCACAGAGGTCTCCGCGGCCACCGCGGGGATAATCGGTCGCACTGGAAGTCGGGAAAGAGACCTGGGCAATCTATCGGCCACCTGTGCTGACAGTGGGCTCTGAAACGCCTTGGGAAGCGAAGTCAGAATCGCACTCACTCCACTGCGACAACAGGAGGCAGAGGCGTGCCTCATAAATTTTAGTCGCAGCCACTCCGTCACGCGCTATGGAGCCTGATGCACGCCGGGAAACAGAGTCCAGTCGTTCACTTAAGCGATGGGCGATGGAGGGCCATCGGCGCCAGGTGCACTCTGGGAAATTGAGTCTGCGCCGGGACCCGTAGATTAGGGCCGTGAGGCAAGCCGGGAAGTGGACTCGACGCCACGCCCTCACCGCATTGCGGGTGTAAAGCGACTCCCAAAGCACGCCGGGAAATGGAGTCCCATGTGATCCCTGAACGCCACCCCCACCCCCACCCCCCAACTGGATTCTGCAGTTCCGGAGATAGGCTGGGGAGCGGAGTGGGTACGAAAACTAGGCCGCAGCGCCTGCCGGGAAATGTAGTCAACACCGTAGCTTCAGAGTAGTTGGTACACAGAGCCCTGGTGTCTTCTGGGAACTGGAGTTCCAGCCGGCCTCCCTCGCTGACCGAATGGGAGGGGATCAACCCTGAGCCCGAAGCGTGCTAGGGAATAGGCCAGTCAGGATCCTGGCCCTTTGTGAGACGAGAGTGCGGAGGCTTGCCGGGAAATGGAGTCCAAAGAGTACCTTAGGCGCGTGCGAGTGAAAAGTGAAGGATGTTAGTCTCCCGGGAAAACTGAAGGGTGTTTCCACGCCTTCCTTCCCGCCTCCAAGGTCCCAAGCGCCGAAATCGATCAGGAGCTGCTGGAAAATGAGTCCAAGTATTCCTTTTACGTTTCCAAGTTTACACAAATAGGGAGGGAGAGACCGCCCTCGGCTTCCGCAAACGATTTGGGAAACAAAGTTCCGGGCAGTTTCCCAGAACACTGGATTCTTTGGATACAGTCTGGGTTGTTCAAGCAGTGGGGGGGGGGGGGGTGCGTTAAAAGAAGAAAATAAAATTGAACCCACATTCAAGCTTTTAGCAACCTCCCGCTTCCTAAATTACAGGATCCTGGAGGGCCCAAATAAAGAAGCTGGCAGTTAGTAAGACTCGGGTAGTGTGCACGCATTAGGTGGCCCCATTTTTATCGATTAATAGAGTAGCCCCAAAGGGCTCTGGGAGACAGAGTTCTTGTGTGTCTGTCTGCCTCCCGGAAATACTTCAAACTACAATAAAAATCACCCTCGGCCCCGCCTCTCCTTTGGAATGATGGGAATGGAGTCTCCAGACTTCACTTTAATCCGCGTCGGTGTTCATATTAATTGCCCTGCCCTTTCTGAAGCCTGAAGAAAATCTTATCCACTCGGTCTGTTCAGGACTGCAGTTTCCAGGGGACACAGACCCCCGGTGGCATGACAATCCAGCGCTCGTCCTTTGGGGACTACATTATCCAGAAGGCAAAGCGAGGACGCACTTCCGCTCCCTTGTCGAGGAATGTGTCTGCATCGCGACCGGCTCGGAGCGGGGGATGCTGGGAATTGTAGTTCTCCAGGCCAGGGGTGCCTGCTGCCCTCTGACGGCAGCTTAGGGTCGGAAAGCAAAAATCCTAGTCGAGTCCCAAAGTCTGGGGAATCCAATTGGACCGAGAAAACCCTCCAGAGCAGCAGAGCGAGGCGGAGTGGCGGCAGTTACTTAACGGCCTGAACCCCGGAGACATGCGCAGAGGGCCGCGCGTGGGCAACCGCCACTAGGGTGTGGGGTCCGTGGGAGTCAGGGCGACGACCTGAGGGAATCTTACCAGGTTATTGTAGGGGCTGAGAATGTCTGCAGAGGGGCGCTAGGGCGGGTCGTGGTTTGAGGGACCGACGGTGTCTGAGGTGCTGAGGGGAGTCAGTAAGAACAGTCTTTGCTGGGCTGCAGACACCTGAGAACAGGTCCTGGGGACCAGTGGAGAATCGGCAGAGGAAACTCGTGGTGTCTCTAAAAGGCATGTAGGAAACTCAGACACGTGACTGAAGAGGTCTCTGAGTCTGAAGCATGAGGAAGGGACTTTGGGGGACTGTGGGATGCTGGGGCTGTAGGCGTGAAGTGGGGTGAATTAACCGTTGAAGCGTCCTCAGGGATCTCTAGAGGGCTTTCTCTATGGAAAGAGATCTCGGGGGATGTGGAAAGAAACAAGGGTGTGGTTTTGCCTAAAGTCTGAGGAGACTTCGGTGGGTCATTAAAGATTAGAGGAGCCTCTGGAGTTTTCAAGACCAGATGCCAAAATGACCACCCAGTCATCCAGAATCTGGGGCGACAAGTCTGATTGGGCCACGGCCTGATCCAGAGAGTTCTGGAACTGAGCATTTTTTAATCCATCTCGTGAGAGGTGCTTTGAAGGCACTGGAATCAGGGCTGAGAATGCTAGTTCTTGAAGGGTCCTCCCCCTCTTCCCCCTCCACAGTGATGACATCCCCCATTCTCCATCACACCACCACCACCAACTCAGCTACATCTATGTTGCCAGGAGACATGCCTCATCCCAACTTCCAGAAATAGCCCAGCGGCCCCCACCCCAGGGAGTGACTTACATCACCCAGGAGAGGGAGCAGTTGCCCACAGGCCGCCACAGGAGCCGTTTTCCTGCCAGTCCCCCAGCCCTGGATCCTCTCTTCGCTGCCAACCGACATCATCTAAGACCACCCACCCTGGGCTGGCATGAAATGAAGCTGAATGGAGACAGGGTAGCAGTTGCCAGTTCCTTCCCCCTCAGAGCACAGGGTCGGGTTTCATGGTGAAGCCAGTCCAACAGGCCTGGAGTCCTCAATCCCCACCTCTCTTAGCAGCTGTCTGGCCTTGGGGAACTCTTTCCCTCTGTGGGCCTCAGGCCTCTCACCTGCATGAGGGTTTTGGACTCTCAGGGCACTTCATCTGGATTTCTTTATTATTTATTTATTTATACAAGAACCAGGGTACAGGCCAGATGCGTGAGAGGGTGGAAGGACTCACCAGAGACAGAGCAGGGAACAGAACAGGCAGACTAACTGAAATACACTGCTGAGGGGACACCAGCGGGCGAGACAGCAGAGGCCTGCCGTACCATGTGGGTATCTCCGCGGCCGGTCAGGATAGAACCCGCACTGCAGAGGATGTGGACAGCTTCACAGCGCTGCACTCAACCCGCTGCGCCACCAGGGAGGCCCTGGATTTCTTTTTTTAGGTTCTTTTATCCCTGATCCAGCTCCCCCATCCTTGGCTTCTAGCTTTACCAGTTCATCTCTCAAGATCCTACAATCTTGACACCAGTCTATATCCATCCATATTGGCTTCAGGAGGAAAACTCAGGAGTTAAAAGAACTTGGGCTTCAGAGACAGGATTAAGGCCTTGGGCAGGTCATTTACCGGAGGCTCCTGCCCTGCCTTGCTGGATGTCAAAAGTGGGTACTGTAGCCGCTCACTAGGTACTAAAGTACTGGGTACAAGGTAGGTCAGTCAGCAGCCCCTATGATTAAGCCAGTCCCTTTTCAACCTACTGGTGGGAAGTGTCTTTCCCCATTCGACGTCACTAAGGCACCTTGCAAGGTCTAGGTCTTGAGACTGAACAGGTCTTGACATCAAACAACTCCTGGTGGTCCTAAGACGTGAGGTGAACAGGACTAGACCTAGTGCAGAAAGGAGCTCCTGGCTTTCACCAGGGACACGGGAGCACGAGTAGAAAATCAGAGCCCGAAAGGAAAGGCATTTCCAGGGATGGGAAGATTCAGGGCAATGGCATGGTGGAGTCCTAAGTGCCTCCAAGGACAAGCGTCATGGGGCATCAGATGGAATAGGGGAGCAGTCAGAGGTTAGACCTATGCCCAAGACCTTAATCATCAGGCCCTGGGGTTTACATGCTTTCCCCACAACCCCCCCCACACCCCAGATAACACCATTTCCCGGGCTTGGAGGTGATCTGCTACAGTGGGGTCAGGCTCTCTGGCCACTGATCCAAGCCAAGCCGGTGATAGCTGTACCCAGGACAGATCACTGCATCCAAAGGTCCAAAGTTTTATTGTTTTGAATACATTCTCCAGCAGTCCCCCGACTTCCCTCCCCCCCACCCTCCATCCCCAATACAGAATAAGGCTTGACCACAGACCCCCACCCCAGGGGCCCCAGCTAGGAGGCAGAGGGGGCTTCCAGTTTGGTTTCAGGGCACCCCCTACCCACCCCCCACCCGCCTGTCTATGGGCTAGTCCTAGGAGCAGCTGGGGGTGAAGGGGTTGGACTGGTGCTGGGGTGGGGAGTGGGAGAGGGATAGCAGGCACTTGTAGAGATTTGTGGCCTATGGGCGGCACCCCTCACCCTCCTCCACCCTCTACTCCCCCCAACATGGAATTTTTGGTTCATCATAAAATGTCCCTCCCTCTCCTGCTGCAACCTTGTGGGATATGAGAAACCCAGGCACTCATGGCCCCTGGAGGGGCAGGGAAGGCAGGATTGGGGCTGAGGATGGTGGGGTGCTGATGGAGGGGGAGGGGAGGGTGCAGGAGGCAGAGGACAGGGAGACAAGGCTTTACTTCCTAAGCGATTGTAATAAAAAAGTTCCTGGGCCTTGAGGCCAGAGCCTCAGTTCAATATAAATTCCCCAGAGTGGAGGTGACCCCTTAATACCCCCCCTCCTCCCCCCACCATTTTGCCCACAGCTTAGAAACTCCCAGAAACAGGGGCAGCCTCCAGCCCTGGGCACCCACCCACCCTCACCATTTAAAAAAAAAAAAATGAAAAGTTGTATACAAAACATGGGGAGGGGAGAGGAGGGAGGCAGGGAGGAGACTAGAGGGCTGCCCTCACCTCCAGGGAATGGGGGGGAGGGGTTAAGGCAGCAAAAGAAGCTTGGGGGGTTGGAGGGAACAGGGGTCCCCTGCCCACAGCCCTCAGGAATCTCGATGCTCCAGAGAGAGCTGGGCTGTGGCGTGCTGGAGGTCAGAGCTCACCCGTCTCGGGGTGAGGGGCCCCCCGGCCTCCCCGGGCCCCTCGCCACGCACCTTCTTGTCCTCGCCCTCATCCTCGAGGCCCCCAGTAGGGCCCCCACCCCCTTCCAGGCGACAGTCTTCACTCCAGCGCCGTTTAAAGCGCAGCTTGAGCGGCATGCACTGGGCAGCCCCGGGTGCCTCGCCGGGCTCGGGCTTGGGGGGCGCAGGCGGGGCACGGGGCGTCTTGAACACCTCCCCGTCTTCCTCATCCTCATCGCTGATGTCAGTCACCTCCACCTCCTCCGACTCGCCTTCCGAGATGGGCTCCACCTTTATCTGTGGTGGTGGCGGTGGGGGGGCCAGCGCCCCCACCCCCTCAGCCAGCCCGCCGGCAGCGCCGCCACCGCCAATGCCAACGCTCTTGTCAGTGCCCGCCGGAGCCTTCTCCCCACCTGCCCTCTGCCGGCGTCCCAGCGGGGGCGGCTGAAGCTTAAACTTGAATGGGGAGGAAGAGGAGGAAGAAGAGGACGAGGCTGAGGAGGGGACGGGTGGGGTCTCAGGTGCCATGGGCGGCAGCGGGCACTTGTCGGGGCGCTGGGGCTGGGGCACCACCAGCCCAGGGTAGTGCAGGAAGGCGCGGGGGCTGAGGTGGTAGTTGTAGACGCTTTGGGTATGGGCCTGCAGGTACCGTTTCATGTCCTCGGGGCTGAAGGAGAAGTGGGAGCCACCCCCTGAGCCGCTGGGGCCCCCACCGCCACTGGGGTACATAGGGCTCAGCGTGGGCGAGGGCGTGTAGGCCAGGTGGGTGGGCGTCATGGGCAGAGCTGGCGAGAGCTGAGGGGGTAGCAGGGAGCCAGGCCCGGCCAGAGGCGACACAGGGAAGGGGCTGAGGGGCTCGGGGCCACCCCGAGGCCGGGGGTAGACTCGGAAGACGCCAGGGTCATGGGGCAAGCGGGCCAGCGGGGGTCCTCGGAAGGCACCCAGCTCTGGAGGGCCGGGCGCACGGGCCCGGGGGTCCTCTCCCAGCGGCTCCTCCAGCTCCGACGTGCCATCGCTACAGTCACTGACCGAGCCGCGACCCAGACGTCGGGCCACCACAGCCGAGAAGAGGGACGAGGAGGAAGAAGAGCAGGCCGGTGGCGAGCGGGGGTCCTCGGTGGGGGAGAGCACCTCGGAGGGTGTGGAGGGAGGGAAGCGGAAGTGGCTGCCGCCCGATGGCACTGGCGGGGCACTCTGGGGCACCGCACCCCCTGGCAGAGAAGGGGAGAGTTGGCGTCAAAGCCCTGGGCCTGGCCAGAGAGACGGACCCTCTCCTATCTCCAAGGCCATGCCCACCGCCCTCTCCTATCTCCGAGGCCATGCCCACCAGTCCTGGTACTCACCAGCCAAGCCCACGTCGATGAAAGGATAGTTAACCAGCACCAGTTTGTTGAAGTTGAACTTGTAGGTGAACCGTTTTCCCTTGGTCTTGTGCAGGATGCGCTTGTTATAGTAATAGCTGTGGGTGCACAAACACCAGTGGGCGGTCAGTCACGGGAGTCCAAGTCTAGACCCCCACACTCTGCTGTAGCATCAGGTGTTGCTCCCAAAGGGCAACTGAGAAACATGGGTGCCCAGAGGGTGGGGACCAGCTCTCCTGTGGGCTGGAGTCAGACCAGAGGCCACACCCATGAGCGTATTCTCGCCTCAGGTCACCTGTGTGTGACAAAGGGCTCAGAAAGGGGTTCGGACTTGCCCAAGGTCGCACAGCTGTGCTCTGGCAGAGCCAGGGTCAAACCCCAAGCCGATTCCTGTAGGTCAGGTGCTCCCCACCCAGGAGTATCCCCATCTGCCCTCCTCACCGCAGGGCCCGGCTCAGCTTGTCATAATTCATCTGGGGCTTGCACTTGCGGACACCCCAGAGCCGAGCCACCTCGTCAGGGTCCTTGATGACGAACTCCCCGTAGTCCCCCTGCCAGGCGATGACACCCTGGTATTCCTCCTTGCGCAGCAGCTCCAGGATAAAGTGCCACAGCTGGATCTGCCTGGAGCCCGGGGACGACTCGGGCTTGTAGGCCCAATCCGGGAAGGCAAACCCTGGGGACGGAGGCAGGGGGGCGGCCTGGGTCAGGATGCCAAGGCGTGGGGGGGGGGCCTCTGGGTACTGTACCCCAGGGACCACCACCTACCCCACCCTGCACTTGAGGAAATCCGTCTCCCTTCAGCCAAATCAGGACCTGGGTTAGGGAGAAACAGTGTGCATCTGTCCGTGTGAGGGGGGCTAGATAGGAGCTGGGGGGAGGGGAAGCTGGAGCCTGCTCCAGCGACACCGGGAGAAACAGGAAACCGTCGGCGGCGGGTCCCGGGGCCAGTGCCAGGGGGCTAGGCACCAAGCCAGGCCGGCGGGCAGGGCTGCCAGTGGGGGAGGGGCAGGAAGGGGCACACGTGGCCAGACAGGTTGGGGTGAGCTCCCCATCAGAGCCCCCCCACTCCTACTCAGAGCCAATCGCATCCCCCACACACAGCTCCTCTGGTGCCCTCCTAGAAACATTCGCTGTCTCCCTCCCAAGACTACCAGAGCACGTTCTCCCACCCCAGGACCAAGAGGAGGAATTTTTTTTTTCTTAAAAGGACCAGGAGGGGTGGGGTGGCTGGTTGACGATGAGGTCAGCGCTAGCACACACAGAGGCTTCTGTCTTCCCTGGAGAGTGAAACTCAGACTGTCTGAGAGAAGCCCCCCCAAGCCCTGGACCCTCCGCTGCACTGCCCTCCCCAGACCTGGGCACACTGGCCCCACCTGGCTGCAGGGCCCCAGCTCAGGCCAGACGGTTGAACAGGCCCTGCTGAAGCCTGTCGCCTCTTCCCCCTTCTGCCTTCTCATCCCCAGCATTCCTGCCCACCTGCCTACCCGCCCCCAGCATTAACCTTGGGTAGAGGTTGGTGGTGGGCTGGCTGGTCCCTAGAGGGGGTGGGCAGCCTGGGGTGGGGGGCTGCGGTTGTTGTCATTTCCCAAACCCCCGGGTAATCAGGGGCCATCAATAATTCAGCACTAGGCAGCCGGTAATGGAGGGGTGGGAGGAGGGAAAAGGGAGGAAGAGAAGAAGGGGGAGGCCAGGCAGGGGCCCTGGTGCCACTCAATGGAGAAGACCAAGGTGGACAGCTAAAGATGCGTGGGTCCCAAGTTCCAGTCAGGTTGCTACAGTCAGCCTCACTGCCCTGGCCCGAGCGCCAGCTCGAGCAGGAACCAAGGCTAGGGGCAACACCGAGCCTCCCCCAAAAGACTCCAGTCCAGTCTAGAATCCAACAAGGACCTTTCCCCTCGGGGACACGGGGCACATCCCCTCTACATGCAGAGCTGACTCCATTCCCCACAGGGACCTGACTCCCTGGCCCCTGGCCTTTAGATGGACAGGGATGGCCACCTACTCCCCGCCTCATTCACAAATCCCCAGATTCAAACAAGCTCGCACCCTGGGCCCCTGGGACGTGACCTCTAATAGTCACAGTCTCAGGGTCTGATCCATTCTAGCAGCCCCTGCTCCATTCAAAAGCGCCTTGCAAGGACCCCAGCATCTGTAGCCTCATCCCTCTCTTGGGAATCCAGGTGTTCACCCCATTAGCCTCCTGTTACAGGACCCAGGGTCTCTCAGGGCCCAGAGGTCCTTGAGAAGCCAAGTGACCAAACCACCAGCTCCATATACCCTCCAACCCCTCCATAAAGCTCCTCGCCCCCTTTAGGACTCCAAGCGCCATGCTCCTCCCACCTAAGCCCCAATCTGGCTCTCAGATGCAGGAGGGGGGGAGGATATGGCCCCTGAGACATCAGTTTGGGGTTGGGGGTGTACTGACTTCCACCCTACCCCCCCAAAATTAAAGCCACCCTTCCCAGCCCACCCGCCCCAGCCTCCTTGTCCCGGTAACCAGGCAACGTGTATGCAGCGACAGTCCTGGGAGCGGGGGAGCAGGAGGCTAAAAATAAACTTTGCAGAAGAGAAGGAGTGAGAGAGACTACATGCAACACAAAGGGAACTGGAAGGGAGGTGGGGGCTCTGCAAAAGCTGCATTGGGGGGCTGTCCCAGGATCCCTCTTTAAGTCCCCTCCCTGAGCAACCCCCCTCTGGGGCCAGGACCCTGGATCCCACTTCTGCAGGGTCCCTCCCTACTCCCAGGCCCACCCCATCCCCAGCATACATGACGGCCTGTTCCTAGCTTTGGGGGGAGATGGATGGGGGGGGGGGTGACGTCAGGGTATCTCAATGGGGCTCTGTTCCTCAGGCCTTGGAGCCAGGAGCCAGGCACGGGCAAGGAGAGCATGTGTGAGTGTGTGTTGTGTATGGATCCACGTGCTGAAAACCGGGAACCACCGGCCTGCACCAAGAAAGCTTGGGGGTGTGGGACCTCCCGTGCACCGAGGACAGTGAGGCAGGGAGCGAGCAGCGGACACAGAAGGCTTCAGAACACTTCAAGACTGGGTAGTTATGGTGGCAGACAGACAGGAAGGGCTGGGATGGCGGGGTCCCAGAAGGCACACGGGCTCCCACAGAAGCAGGGCAGGGATTCTCCTAGACAGACCGTGGCAACCTGCGGGGGGAGGGCGCACAACTGCCGGGCACCCCCCAAATTCACTGACAGCCCAACTTTTAAGGGACGGCGGGGGTCGGAAGGGAGGGCTAGTGGGAGAGGAAGAGCACGCCAGCCTCCTGGGGGGCCCACCGCCTCCCCCACTCCGGGCAGCCCTCGGTGGCGCCAGCGCCGGGAAGAAAACAGGAAGTGGAACAGCCGCGGCCGGGAGCCGGCCGGGATGCAGGCGGGATGCGGGCGCGCGGCGCGGGCGGCCCGACAGACCGACGGGCGGCTCGGGAGGCCCTCGCCGGCCTCCCGCCCCCTCTCCCAGCCGGAGAACCCCCACAGCGCGCCCCCCCGCCCCAGACGGGGCTCGGGGAGCGGCCCAGCCGGTCCCACCAGGCGAAGGGCAGGAGCGGCGCGGGGAGCCGAGGCGGGGTTGTCTGGGCGCCGCGGCCCCCTCCCCGGCGAGGCCGGCCCCGGCCACCCCCGAGGCCCGAGGCCCGGGAGCCCGCGGGAGCCGGGGAGAGCCTGAGGGACGCACGTGACTGACCCTACAGCGCGCCGCACCCCTGCCCCACCCCCAGCCCCCTCCCCGGCCCCGGCCCCAGGCGCCCCGGCCCGGCTCCGCGCCCTTTAAGAGCCGCCCCCCGGCGGGGGGCAGGGTGGGTGGGCCGGTCGGGGCACACACCCGCACCCGGGAGCCCGAGCCCCGGCCGCCGCCTGGGGAAGGAAACAAGTTTGAACAGCGGCGCCCGGCCCCTTCCCCCTCCCCCGTCCCCGCCCCGGGCCGGATTCCGACGGGGTAGACGGGCAGGGGGCGGCGGGACCCCTCCCCCCGCGCGCCGGGGCGCAAAGTCCAGCCCGCGAAAGCCCGGGGGCGGCGGGGGAGGGGAGGGGGGAAAGTCCGAGCGGGAGGGGGGTTAATCCCGCTGCCCCCCGCCCGCCGCGGGGGGAGGGGAGCCTTGGCCCCTTAAGGAGGAGCAAGTTGGCGGGGCGCAGAGGGGCGGAGGGAGGAGACGCTCGCTCAAAGGGCTGGCGCGGGAGGGGGAGCGCCTCCGCGGCCCCCCAGCTTCCCCACCCCCTCCGGCCCCGGCGCCCCGCGGCGCGGGAGGAGGGTGCCCGGTCTCCCCCGTGCCACCTTAAAGCCGCGCGTTCTAAGGTCGGAAACAAAAAGTTCCTTTTTCGAACGTTCGGGCTGCGCTTTGGAACTTTGCGACTCGGCGCGGGCGGGGGAGCGAGGAGCCGGCGGAGCCGGGCGGGGGAGGGGCGGCGCAGCCCGGACCCGGGGCCGGGGCGCCCCGCGCACGCCCTCCTCCCGCGGGCCGTCCCGGAGCCCCCGGAGATCGTGCGGGGCCAGCGCCGCGGTGAAGGTCACCGGCCGGACCGCGCAGCGCGGAGCCGGGAATAGCGGGCCCCGTGGCCAGGGCCCCCCACGCCCCGCACACATCCCGGCCCCCGAAGTGCAACGTGACAGAACGGCGGGTAGGGACCCCGCCGCCCCCGGGATCCTGCGAGCGGAGCAGAGCCCAGTTTGGGGGATCCAGGCAGGGAGAGGACCGAGACTAGCAACACCCACACCACTCCGCTGGGAGTGTGAAATTGGGGGGTCCCATGCAGCACCCCCAGCTCGCGCCGAAAGAAGCAACAGGTCCTGAGTGCTTGGGGGTCCCCCGGAACTGGGGATCACTCGGGCTACCCCGGAACCCTTCAACCCCCCCCAAAGTTTCTCTGCCTGGTTTCCCGGGGCAACAAGTCTCCCCCACACGTGCTGCCCCCGCCCCCACCTGTGTCCGCCGGGGTCTTCATGCTTGGGGGCCCGGGGCGAGGCGCCCCGACTCCGGGCCGCAGCTCCCGGCGCCCGCGCTGCCCCGTCCCGTCCCGCGCCCGTCGGGCCGCCCTCGCCGCTTCACCCGGCCTCGCCTCTCAGAGCCTCTCCCCTCCCCGCCGCCGCCTCCCGGGTTAATATCGCACTCCGGGGCCGGGACGCCCACGCCCCCCGGCCGGCTACGTCACCGCCGCGTCGCCATGGAGACACTGCGCCCGCCCCCTCCCCGCGCACTCACACACACACCCGCCGGCTCGCAGCCACTGAGGGCCGGCCGGCTCTGGGCTTAAAGGGGCCGCGCGACAGGGGAGGAAGGAAGAAGGGGGCGGGGATGGGATGGGGCGGGGGTCCCAAGGGGTCGTGACCCTTCTCGGAGGCTCCAAGTCTGCAGATAACTTAAGTCCTCGGCACTCGCGACCTGCCGCCCCTCCTCCTCTCCTACCCACTGCAGGATCCGGAGTTTCTTTTGGGAACCTGTAAGAACTGAGGGGGGACCGTCTTGGGGGGGGTTCAGAAACTTTTGTATGGCGGGGGCATGGGCCTTTTGGGAAGAGGCAGGATCTTCTCTGCAGGGGGCAGGGTCGGGACCTTAGAAGGTGCCCAGGATCACTACACTTCCTAGTCTGGCCTTACCCTGCCTGCCCCCCCACCCCCGAGCCTCAGTGGGGGCAGCTGTCCAGGGGTGGGGTGGAATGGGTGGGAAGCATTTCCCAGCATCGGAAATGGGGAGGTGCTGTGCTGTGCCCTCCGTTCCTCCGGGGATGGGGTCTTGACCTTCCAGATAGCCCCAATCCCAGCTGCGGAGGAAGTGACCAGAGAGAATGCGTTCGGGAGCGCCCCCTCCATCCCCAGGCTGCAGCTGTCCTGGGTGCGCGGCTGGCGCCGGAGATACCCCACCTCCACCGCCAGGGCTAGGGGTTCCGGAGGTGGGGCCAGGATGCGAGGGGGCGACCAAAGTCTGAACAAATGTGCGCTCAAGGGGCACTGAGGGGTCGCCAGGAGAGAGGAAGGCAGGGCTTAAGGCAGAAGGCCGCGCGTAGGACCGTTAAGTCTCCGTTTTCCGCAGCCGGAGGGATGGATGGAGCCTGAAGATTCGGGAAATAGGAAATCCGCGCTGATCAGATGGCCGGCGGAAGCGCGCAGCCAGATAGAGGGCAAATAGAAGCAATATTCACAGGCAGAACCTGGAAACAAAGTCTCAAAAAGACCCTGAGGTACCAAAGGGGAGGGGGGGGCTGTTCAGAGAGACTGAAACCCATAAACCGGGCGGGGAGAGTCAGACAGTCCACCGGCTGGAAAAGCCTGCAGGGTCAGGTTCTGGGTTCTTAGGGTTTCAGCCCGACCTAGGAACCCAGGTACCTGGCTTCTTGGCTATGTTAAACCAGCCCTTCATGGGTGCCTCAGAAGAAGTCTCCAGCCGTCCTTTCTCCTCAGGGAGACCAAGGCCTCCAGGGAAGCAGCACCCCCTTGGGGAATTATGTAACCTTGCCCAGGGACAGTACAGCTCCCCCACGGATATTGTAACCCCCTGGGAGCAGTGTGGTCCAGCAATAATAATCATCATCATTGTTCTAATAACAGCTCCCGAATTCCTAGCGCTCATGATGTGCCAGGCACAGGGCCAAGCATTGTCTGGTGCATCTTCTCATTTAATCCCCACAAAATCTCAAAGAAGGGAATTGCCACTGTTATCCCCATTCACAGATAAAGAAAGCAAGGCTCAGAAGGGACATCAGTCTCCCAGTCTTATACCCTGGAAGTGTTAAGAGCCAGGATTCAAACCCAGATCTCTCCGACACCAAATCACCACCCTTTAACCACTGTACTTCCTACCTTCTTTACTGCCCTCCCCCCTCAAAAAAAAGATCCTGGGGGCCTCCCTGGTGGCACAAGGGGTTAAGTCTCAGCACTATAAAGCTATCAGCATCCACTGCAGTGCAAATTTGATGCTGGGCCAAGGAGCTGACCCACGTGGCACAGCAGACCTCTTCTGTCTCGTCCTCTGCTCCCCTCAGCAGTGTATTTCAGTACATCTGCCTGTTCTGCTCCCCACTCAGTCTTAGTGAATCCTCTCTCTCTTTCTCTCTCCTCTGTCTCTCTCTCTCTCTCTCACACACATACACACACACATGCATCTCTGGCCTACACCCCAGATCTTTTATGCATAAATAAATCTTTAAAAAAAAAAGAAAAGGGTCCTGCAAAATTGCAAAGATAACAGGTCTGAAACAGCCTCAAAGACGTCCACCTTCCCACCAGCAAGACAGAGACCTGGGTTGCAACCCTAACTCTGCTACTTCCTGTCTGTGAGTAGAACAAGTGAGTTTACCTCTGAGCCTCAGCTTCCTTATCTGTAAAATGTGGATATTAATATACCTTACCTGACTAGGTGTTTGTGAGAAATTTGAGATATGAAGTAAGAGTGCCATAAATCGTATTAGCAGGGTGAACTATACACCCTGTGGACAATGTAAGCACCCCTCACCCAACAGACTCCTACTGTAGACCATAAACACACGGCATCAACTGTGTGAAATTGCCTATTCATGGCATAATGCCACCCCCACCCAGTTGGCTAGCTCCGTCCCACTGTTTCTGTGAAACCCAATCAAAGTTGGTGGGCATGGCTCATGGGAAAGTCTGAAATATCCCTAGAGGATGGGGGTCCCTGCCAAAAATGTCCCCTGGAAAACATGACCCCTGGCAGCTTGTGCAGACCTGTCCACAGGATATTATAAGACCTCAGGGGTCCCCATGAAACTACCACAGAAGTCTGGATCTTCTCACATAGTTCAATTGTCTTTTGAGTTACCGAGACCCATCCTCAGGGATAATGAACCCCACTGTTCACTGTGTAACATCCAGATATTGCCAACATGGAACAGAAACTAGTCATCAACCGCTGACCAGTCCTTGCAAACCTACTGTCCAACCAAAGCTATGTCAACCGCAAAAACACAAATACCCTGTTTGCTATGAAAAATTCAGATATCCTAAAACAGGTGTGTGATGAACCTCACTCCTCTGAACCTCCTTGTTCTTGTCTGGTTTACTGTCCCGACACAGATAACAATTCTCCTATGGTGGTCAGGCAAAGGCATGGACAGAACTATCTTCACAGAAGCCACAGCACTTCACAGACACCACTCCTGGAAGAAAACTATGGGGACAATAAAAATCACAACTCACCAATCAGCCCTCTTAGCAACCATGAACCCTTACTACCCATGAATGTCAGACTTCCCTTAGAAATGGTATGATCCTGGGCTTCCCCAGTGGCGCAGCGGTTGAGCGCTGGGTTGAGAAGCTGCCCGCGGCCTCTGTGGCACAGGTTCTATCCCCGGCTGCTCCCCGGCCACTGGAGGAGGGTCCCACATGGTGCGCGGACCTCTCCTGCCGCCCGCTGCTCCCCTCAGCAGTGTACTTCGGTCCTTCTGCCTGCTCTGCTCCCCGCTCTGGCTCTGGTGAATTCTCTCACCCTCCCGCGATTCTGACTGTGCCCAGTGCTTGTATAAATAAATAAAAATAAATCTTTAAAAAAAAAAAAAAGAAATGGTATGATCCTTAGAAATGGCCTCCCTTGTGGCGCAAGGGGTTAAGACACAACCTATGAAGCTATCCGCAGCCACTGCAGCATAAGTTCTATCCCAGCTCAGGGAGCTACCCACATGGCGCAGCAGACCTCTCCTGACATGCCTGCTGCTCCCCTCAACAGTGTATTTCAGTAGATCCGCCTGTTCTGCTCCCCACTCTGTCTCTTGTGAATCCTCTCACCCCCCACAGCTCTGGCCTGTACCTCAGTTCTTGTATGCATAATCTTTTTTTTTAAAGAAATGGTATGACCCACTCTCTATAGATCTAAACATGACCACCCCAAACAGAAAATGTAACCCCATTAGAGTGCCACCCTTCCTTATCTTCCCCACTTGATATACTGAAGAGCCCCAGGCTCAGTCACAGGTCCTCTTCTCTCATCCATCCATGCTCATTTCCTTGATGAGCTCTGTGGCTCATGTACCATCTCCATGCCAATCACACTCAAATGCCTACCTCCAGCCCAGAATTCTTGTGAACTCCAATTTCGTACATCAAAATGCCTCAGCAAGGGGCCTCCCCGGTGGCGCAGCGGTTGAGCGCTGGGTTGCGAAGCTGCCTGCAGCCTCTGCAGCCGGTTCGATCCCCGGCTGCTCCCCGGCCACCAGAGGAGGGTCCCACATGGCGCGCAGACCTCTCCTGCCGCCCGCTGCTCCCCTCAGCAGTGTACTTCGGTCCTTCTGCCTGCTCTGCTCCCCGCTCTGGCTCTGGTGAATTCTCTCACCCTCCCACGCTTCTGACTGTACCCAGTGCATGTATCAAACAAACAAACAAACAAACAATAAATAAATAAATAAGACATGCCTCTAGAAAATTAAAAAAAAAAAAAAAAAAAAAATGCCTCAGCAAGGCCATCATTTGGATTTCTTGATTTGTCAAGTCAAAATGGCCTCACCCCAACATCTCCCTCCCACACCCATTCTTCTCCATTTCAGAAACCCACAACCTCCATTGTTTTTTAAAGATTTTATTAATTTATTTTTAAAAGATTTTTTTAAAAGATATATTTATTTATGCATACAAGTATGGGAGTACAGGCCAGAGGTGCGGGGGGTGAGAGGATTCACCAGAGACAGAGTGGGGAACAGAACAGGCAGATGGACTGAAATATACTGCTGAGGGGAGCAGCAAGCTAGTCAGGAGAGGTCTGCTGCGTCATGGGGGTTTCTCCCTGGCCGGGGATGGAACTCGTGCTGCAGTGGCTGCAGATAGCTTCATAGGGTGTGTCTTAACCCCTTGCACCACCAGGGAGGCCCTATTTTTAAAAGATTTATTTAGGCATGCACGCAAGAGCTGGGGTGTAGGCCAGAGGTGCAGCGGTATGTGTGGGGGGAGGGTGAGACAGTGGGCAGCAGAACAGGCAGATCTACTGAAATACACTGCTGAAGGGATCAGTGGGTGAGACAGGAAAGGTCTGCCGTGCCGTATGGGTCAGCTTCCTGGCTGGGGATCGAACTCAGGCCATAGTGGTAAAAGCACTAAACCTTAACCTATAGGCCACCAGGAAGGCCCCCTGGACTACATCTTCTTTTTTTTTTTAAGGAGAGGTTTATTAGGAAAAGGAGAAAGAAAATAGAAAATGATATTACGTTTGATCTTAGCCAAAAGGCCGAGAAGAGAAACAATTAGGAAAAAAAAAATGAGAGGCACCTGCATAGTCACAGTGGGCTAGAGAGCTGCCTGGAATGTCTTAGCTGAAATGAACTGAGTGCATGTACAGCTGATTGAACCCCATATTCTGCAGAACCCCTACAGTCATATAATGGTATTACTGATATAAACCCCCATAGACAGTGTGACTCCTATTGGCGAGTGTAAACTCCAAATAGATAGCCCAATACTCCAAAGCAATGTGAACCTCACACCATGACCCTCAAACCTATATAGACAGGTGAACCCAGAATTGAGTCTCCATACATACAGTGCAAGCTTCATAAACTCTGTGAACCCTATGTATCAGGTCAATCCACGTAAATGGTGTGAACCCCTGGCAGGCAGTATGACCCTCATAAACAGGGTTGATTCCCATAACCTAGGTCAACACCGCATGACAGTGTCCACGATCATGTATACGAGGTCACCCCCCTCACAAGCAGTGCCTCCATGTGAACCTTGTGGTAGCAGAGTCAACGTGGCCTCACACACCCCCACCACACACACAAGTCTGCCTGCGTGGGTGGATCATCCTGTGAACAGCATGGACTTGTTACAGGGCAGGGAGAGGGGTACCCCAGACCCCGCAAACCTGCCTGCTCTAAATAGGTTCTGCCATCCGCCACATCAACACAAAACATGTGACTTTAATGAAAAAAAGAATTTTAATACCATTAGTAAACAATACAGGAAAGGCAAAGGATATAGTTTCTAAACCAAGCACCCAAAGTTACCCTTCCCTTCTTCTCTGCAGCTTCTTCTCTCCTTGCTCAGCTCCACCCTCTTTTGGGTGGGGCAGGAAACCTGGAACCTCCCCCTTTCCTGGGGACCACCTGTTACAGATTCACCAGTGGATGTAATAAGCCCTGAAGTCACCATGTCAGTTTCATTAAGTCATGGGTAAAATAACTCTTTCCCAAAGCCAGGGAGGAAACCCCATTTAAACTCTCTGTGCCAAATGAGTTCTATCCCCGGTCAGCCAGGGAGCAACCCACATGGTGAGGCAGACCTCTCCTGAGTCTCCCACTGCTCCCCTCAGCAGTGTATTTCAATTAGTCTGCTATTCTGTTCCCCACTTTATCTCTGGTAAATCCTCTCACCCACCCCCACACCTCTGGCCTGTACCCCAGCTCTCGTATACACAAATAAATAAATCTTAAATAAATAAATAAACCCTCTGAGCCAAGGTAACCTTCATAAATTATATTGTCCTCTGCCCATAAAAGTTACTCAACTCTCCTTCAACAGACATATATATTAAAACAGCCTGACATCCATCATGGATAGTAAAATCTCAGATAAAAAGTGAAAAATAGTGACTTCCTGAATATGAGGGATCTCCAAGGGCCTAAGGAAGGAGAGGGCACCTAAAAATCACTACTCCCATTATTTGAGCATGTAATATATGCAAATCCCTGGATTCGGCAGCTCACAGCATCTTCATCTCAACCATTCAAGGTAGATACTCCAGTGAGCTCCATATTTCAGATGAAGAGAGTGAGGCTGTAAGGGGGTACAGATCCAAGGTTATTACATAGCTGACAGTCGTTACAGCTGGGACATCAAGTACTGGACTGTGATGCCTGCAGATGGATTGATAAATATACCAGATAGGCTGGACTCTGGAATCCTTCCAAAAGCATCCATGACTCCATCACAGCTCATAGGAACTACAGACTAGTGACAAACTACTGTTACAGGTAAGGTTTTTTTTTTTTTTTTTTTTTTTTTTTATAGAGGCATGCTTTATTTATTTGTTTGCTGGTTTGTTTGTTTGTTTTGTTTATACATGCACTGGGTACAGTCAGAAGTGCGGGAGGGCGAGAAAATTCACCAGAGCCAGAGCGGGGAGCAGAGCAGGCAGAAGGACCGAAGTACACTGCTGAGGGGAGCAGCGGGCGGCAGGAGAGGTCTGCGCGCCATGTGGGACCCTCCTCTGGTGGCCGGGGAGCAGCCGGGGATCGAACCGGCGCCGCAGAGGCCGCGCGCAGCTTCGCAACCCAGCGCTCAACCGCTGCGCCACCGGGGAGGCCCTACAGGTAAGGTTTTGACAGCATGAATCTCCAGGGAGCTATAAACTTTTTTTTTTAAAGATTTATTTATTTATGCACACAAGCACTGAAGAACAGGCCAGAGGTGTGGGGGGGATGAGAGGACTCACCAGAGACAGAGTGGGGAACAGAGCAGGCGAATTGACTGAAATACACTGCTGAGAGGAGCAGTGGGCAAGTCAAGAGAGGTTTGCTGCGCCATGTGGGTCACCTCCCTGACTGGGAATCGAACTTGTGCTGCAGTGGGTGCAGATTACTTCATACTGCTGTGTCTTAACCCCTTGTGTCACCAGGGAGGCCAAGAGCGGTAAACTTTTTTTTTAAAGATTTATTTATTTATTTATTTATTTATTTATTTATTTATTTGTGGGACTCTTGCCAGTGGCCAGGGAATGAACCGGTGCTGCAAAGGCTGCGGGCAGCCTCACAGGCCAGCGCTCAACTGCTGCGCCACCAGGGGAGGCCCTAAGATTTATTTATTTTTATACAAGAACTGTGGTACAGGTTAGAGGCACGGGAGGGTAAGAGGATTCACCACAGACAGAGTGGGGAACAGAACAGACAGATCAAAATACGCTACTGAGAGGAGCAGCGGGCGAGACAGGAGAGGTCTGCCGCACCATGTGGGTATTTCCCTGGCCAGCTGGGAATCGAACCAGCACTGCAGAGGCTGCGGACAGATTCACAGCACTGCGCTCAACCTGCTGTGCTACCAGGGAGGCCCAGGAGCGATAAACTTTTAAAGAGTAAGAATCCTAACTTTTGAGGATTTACTCTGCTGGACACGCTGTCTTAAATGCTTCACCCATGTTAACTCTTTACATCATCTTTACCCTATGCTGTGGGTTTCTTTTTTTTTTTTTTTTTTAAGATTTATTTATTTATACAAGAACCAGGGTACAGGCCAGATGCCTGGGAGCGTGAGAGGATCCACCAGAGACAGAGCAGGGAACAGAACAGGCAGACTGACAAAATACACTGCTGAGGGGAGCAGCGGGCGAGACAGGAGAGGTCTGTCATGCCATGTGGGACCCTGGCCGGCAGGCTGGGATCGAACCTGCGCGATTGAACCGGTGCTGCAGAGGCTGTGGACATCTTCACAGCGTGGCACTCAACCACCTGTGCCACCAGGGGAGGCCCCTATGCTATGGGTTTCTTTTACCCTTACAGAGGGAAAAATCAAGGCACAGAGAGATTAAGTGGTTTACCCAAGGTCATACTGCTAGGAAGAAGCCCAGCTGGGATCTGACCACAGTAGCCTGTGCGACATCACCCCCCACACCCAGGACAATGTCATTTCAATGAATTGTGTAACTAAGTTGATTACATTTTATGTAATTCTCTCAGGGGCAAGGTACAACTCCCAGTACACACCTTTTCTCCATGATAGGAGAAATAGGCCTTGGACAGTGTGAATACCCACAGATGGGTGTCCTTCATGTATGGTAGAACTCCAATAAGTAGAGGGGATCCCTCCGTGGATATCATGCACACATCATGACCTGAGATAATATTGACCCACAGCAGAGACCACCTTTCATTACAGCAGGATGCTCTCTGGGCAGAGTGAGCTTAGCCCTACCTCACACCTAATGCCAATTGCCGAACAAGAAACACCAGCCGAATCAGTGGAAATCTTCCACCACCAATGCACACCTCCATGGGCCATGTGAACTGCTGCCCAGTATGAGCCTTCCGGAGACAGTACAATCTCTTTCCTGTCCATGACAAAGTTAACATGGACAGCACACATCTCCATGGTGGGGGAGGGGACTTTTAGTGCCTGCTGTGAACCTCTTCTCCCAGGGTCTGCTGAAGTTAGGCCACCGGACCCTCTGATGCGTGCAAACTCCCCTGAGACCCAACATCTGCCCAATGTGCACAGTATAGACTGCCCTGTCAAATTTCTCTCAACCCCAGGGCCCACTCAACATGGAAGTTGGGACCCACTCAACCCCGGCGCCCACTCAACATGAACTCTCTTTCAGAATCTCGAAAACAGTAATAATCATGTGACAGTAGAAACTTTAGTGTAAGCAGTTGTGTAACTGTGAAGACCTTGTGGACAGCGAAATATCCCCCCAGTTTCCACACATAACTTCTGTGGATGGTGGGGCCTTTCACCCACCCCTCCCCTGCCCTTACCCCCGTAAGTAATCTGAATCCTTCATACTCAGGGAACCTCATTGGACAACTTTTATTTCTTCAGAGATGCTCACCAACTGGCCAGATGCCATACCTCCCTCTCTCACAAGTAGAGGGACAGTATGGATCTGCAGTAGGCTGGGTCCATTTTCTTCACAAGTGGGGGGATTCCCATTTGGCAACGGGGAACCCATTCCAGGTAGCAGAAGCCTCCCCTACAGCCATTTAACTGCCCCCCATTACCCTCTATGGGAGCAACTCCAATGTGGAGAGTATGGACGCTTGCAGGCAGGTTCACGTCTAGTGTAACCCCACAGCTGATCAGCAGTAATAAACTGACAGGGCATAACACTTTTCTCTTCATCCCCAGTGTGAACCTTAAAATAATCTCGCTCCCGCCGGGTGTGAACACCCCCAAAATGCAGCGTGAAACCTACGAAGCTTTGCACGCCCGCATCTCGTGCCACCCTCCTTCAAGCCTAAGGGGGCTGTCAGAAAACTGTGCCGCCCTAAATGTCAAAATTTGGGGAGAGGTGAGTGACCCCTCCCAGGGTCCCCAAGCCCCAGGCCGCGCGCCCGAACTCCACTGCAGCGCGCGCCACCCCACACGCGCGTTCTCTCCCCTCACGGTGGCAACAGGGCTTTCCGCGGGGCCGCGCCAGACTTTCCGAGGCTGTTGATTGGTCGCAGTCGCGGCCACTCGACAGCCAATCAAGCGGGGGAAAGGTGACATCACTCGCTCGCTTTCCCCTCCCCCCCACCCCAAACTTCCCTACTCCGGGCTACCGGCAGCAACAACCACGTGGGGGAGGGGTAAGAGAGTAGAACCCGGTGAGGTCATTGCGCCGCCCCGGCTGCCGATGATTGGCTGCGAGGCTCGCGGGTGGCGGTTGGCTGCTCCTTGCACCTCCCCCTCGTGCCGCTACCGCCGCCACTGAGAGGAGCCACCGGCGACGCCAGAGCCGGGAATCCGGGTGAGTTGGGGCCCTGGGTCTAAGATGCTTCTGGTGTCCAGTGAGACTCACGAGGAACTGCCCTTTCCTACTTTTTCTCCTCTCCCGGGTTCTTTGGTGCTCCAGGCACTCTGTTACATGGGAGTTGTAGTCTGCGTTGTACTATCTACTATGGGCCGGAGGCGTAAGGAGACTACCATTCCCAGCAGGCATTGCGACCACCCCGTCAACAAACTCTCAAGCCACGCCTTCCAAGCCTGCTCATTGGAAGAACCATCCCTTAATCCCACCTCCTTGCAGCTTATTGGCTACTGTCCCTCACAGAGGTTGGGTTCCGGCGTAGGATGCAGGGCGATTGGGTACTGTAGTCATCCGTCGTCATGAAGAAGGACTTCAATTGGTTAATGCTGGTGTCCATCACTTGTTGTGGGGCTGGGACCTAGACCGATCAGGCGGTCGTAGGCTTAGGTTGGTGTCGGTCCCAGAGGGAGGCCGGTCTTGGACTTTGGCCCCTCCCACTAGCGCTGCCGGGTGGACGCGATTGGTGGTGGTGAGCGTCGCTCGTCTACGAGAGGCGGAGTTTACCTGGCTTCGAATATCTATTGGCCTAGAATGGCGCCGGTCAGCGGGGTTGTGGCCACTGATTGGCTGGCTGCTCCAGCTGTTGCAGGTCCATTCACCATTTTGTGTGTTGGAGTAAAAAAAAAGGGAGAATCGAGAGGGAGAGCCGGAGGGGGGGCGGGGAGGGACCGGACCGGACTGAGCCGGGGCCACGGCCCCCCGCCCCGAAACCCCGCCGAGCCCGAGGTGAGGGGCGGGGCTAGGGTTGACACGGGCAGGAGGTTTTGGGGTGCTGGGGGGACGAGAGGGGACAGGTGGCAGAGACGGGTAGGGGGGACGGGGAAAAGGGGTAGGTGGGCTGGGA
The DNA here is from genome assembly GCF_014898055.3 of Talpa occidentalis. Classification (NCBI taxonomy): domain Eukaryota; kingdom Metazoa; phylum Chordata; class Mammalia; order Eulipotyphla; family Talpidae; genus Talpa; species Talpa occidentalis. The sequence continues at coordinate 42,905,595 of NW_023601754.1, forward strand.
TGGGTAAGGGGACGGAGTGGAGGAAGTGTTGGGGAGGAAGGGTGACGGAAAGAGATGACGGGGCAAAGAATGGATAACAGGAATGGAGGGGTGACAGGACTAGATCAGGGTGTCAGAGAGAGGGAGGGGACAGAGTTGGAGGGGGTGACATGGAGAGGTGATGAGGAGAGAAGGTGACAGGTCCGGAGATGGCTGACAGGAAAGTGACTAGGAGGAAGAGGTGGCAGAGGTAGACGAGAGTGACAGGGAGCCAGTTACTGAGGAGGGGGCCTAGGGCCAGTGAGGAGAGAGGTACAGACAGAGATGGTGACAGGATGGCAGAGAGTGGCAGGGAAACTGGTGCCAGGAGGGCTGGTGGGAGCAGAGAGCATGAGACCCTGGAGAGCCAGGGCCGGTGCTGACCTGGGCTTCATGAGTTACTGCTCAGATTCTGAGGGAGGTGAGGGCCCATGGGCCTTGGGTGGGAGTTGTTCAGAGCCGGGTGGACAGGAAGAGTAGGCCCTAGGGGAAAGGAAAAGACTGGGCTGCTGGGGTGAAGAGGCCGGACCAGGCAACAGGGTGCAGGGGTGCCAGACATTGTGGTTGTAGGCCCTGGGTGGGGTACGTAAAGGTTTGTGTTTGGGCAGGACTGGGGCCCAGCAGGTCAGCGGGAAGAAGGCGGTGGCAACTGCTCAGCACTTGCTTGTGCCCCAGTGTGAGAAACCCCCAGTCCTCCAGGCACTGCCTGTTATAAGGACCCCAGGATTCTCCCAGAGAAGGACAGGCTGAGGACGGCACAGTCCCCAGGGGAGCCGACCAACTAGGAGAGCATGAGGTCAGGGGTCCCGTGGTAGCCAGAAGACTGAGTCAGGGGTGCCTATGATTGTCTTTGGCTTACAGTCCTGGGACCCTCCCCCTCCCCACCCTCCCAGGGGCTCACATTTGGCCTCTCAGGTTGTCTTAGTCACTTCAGAGTAAAGTTTTTTCCCCTTTCTTTTCTCAGGGCAGCTTGAAAGGGGGCGGGCAATAATGACTGTTCAGGAAGTGGGTGAGGTTGGCCTGCTGGGCTTGTCCTGCTTTCTCTGACCTTCTCCCACTTAGCCCCACCTGGAGTTGGAGGGCATATTTGGGGGTTAGGGGGGCCGGCAGCACAGCCACCCTGCCAAAGCCAGCCCAGTCAGGGCGGGGATGCATGCAAGCCAGAAGGGGAGGGGGCTGGGGCTTGTAGGTCTCACGCTGGGTGCTGTGGGAGGAGGGGCAGGCTCCTATCCAGTGGGACAGCGAAACCCTGGGGTGTAGTTCTGTGCCCCACTGTGTGATGACGTGTGTGTCTGTGTGTGTGTGTTTGTGCGCGTGCGTGTGCTCATGCACGGCCCTGTGGCAGTACTGGGTACGAGCTCTTGCCCCAGACGTGCCCCTGCCTGCTCCCTGCCAGGATCTCGGGAGATGGCTCTACCTGGCAGGCCCAGGGTGCAGAGCGGAGTGGGCAGCTGTCCCTCGGGACTCTCGGCTGCCTGCTCCTTCCCACAATGCCCGGCCATGCCAGGCTGCCCGGAGGGGTGGGGGGAGGTGGCTAACCTCACCTCTCTGTCGCCTCCCTTTCTGTCACCATGTGTCTGTGTGTGTGTGTGTGTGTGTGTGCGTGTGTGTGCTTTCTGGACTGTGACAGTGCAAGGAAGCGTGCCTTCTGGATCACGTGACGTGGCACACTGACGGGGTTAGGAGCACAGACTGCAGCCAGGTTGCCTGGGTTCAGATCCTAGCTCTGCCATTTCCTAGCTGGGTGAATTTGGAGAAGTTGCTTGATCTCTCTGTGCCTGTTTTCTCAAGCGTAAAATGGAATTGATAGTAGCACCTGCCTCTTAGGACTGTTGGGAGGGTGAGATGGGTTAATAAAGGCATGTGGCCAGGGCTTGGCACAAAGAGGGTACTCCATAGGTGTAACCTGTTTCTGCTTCTTGGTTCCCCTTTGAGCAGCCTGAGTGTGTGCCTGTGCCTGCTGTGTCCTCTGCAGTGGGAGCAGATGGATGTGTGTCCCAAGGGGCTAGCTCAGGGGTTATGAGTGCCAGACTGGGTCTGGGTGGTGCCCAGGGCCAGCCTGGAGGAGGCCTTGGGGAATCATGGGGCTGAGGTATTGGCCTCAGCAAGTGGGAAATCTTGGGGAATGCAAACACCTGGAGGTATTTCTGATCTGGTCGCCATGATCCCTGTCTGCCTTCTTTCCCTGCAGGTGGACAAAAGATGAAGCCAATGAAGAAGGCATGCACCGGCCTCCCAAGTTCTGGCAGTGGCGGCAAGTCCCCACCAGCCACCAGGGCCAAGGCCCTGAGGCGGCGAGGGGCTGAGGAGGGCGACAAGCCAGAGGAGGACGACGATGAGGCACAGCAGCAGCAACAGCAGCAACAGCCAGGGCCAGAAGAGGCCGAGGAAGGTGAGGAGGAGGAGGCCGAGAGGGGCCCTAGAGCTGAGGGGCTGCCTGTGGAACTGCACCCTGATGACCCAGCCCCAGGCCCAGCTGAGGACCCCAAGGTAGAGGGGGAGGGAGGCCGCTGGGAGCCCTCACTTAGCCGCAAGACCGCCACATTCAAGTCACGAGCACCCAAGAAGAAGTATGTGGAGGAGCATGGGACTGGCAGTGGCAATGGTGGGGCAGCTGGGGGCTCTGAAGAGCGCTCGAGGACCCCAGAGGAGGCCGGTACCCTAGGTGTGCCTCCACGGCCACCTACTTCCACCCGCTCCTCCTCCACCGACACAGCCAGTGAGCACTCAGCTGACCTGGAGGATGAGCCAGCCGAAGCTTGTGGGCCAGGCCCCTGGCCCCCTGGCAGCACCAGTGCTGGCTATGACCTGCGGCAGCTGCGGTCCCAGCGTGTTCTGGCTCGGCGTGGGGATGGCCTCTTCCTGCCAGGTGTGGTGCGCCAGGTGCGCCGAAGCCAGGACCTGGGTGTGCAGTTTCCTGGGGACCGGGCCCTGACTTTCTACGAGGGGGTACCCGGCGGTGGTGTGGATGTGGTTTTGGATGCCACGCCACCACCAGGTGCATTGGCTGTGGGCACAGCTGTGTGTACTTGTGTGGAACCTGGTGTGGCTGCCTACCGTGAGGGCGTGGTGGTGGAGGTGGCCACCAAGCCAGCAGCCTACAAGGTCCGCCTCAGCCCTGGACCTAACTCTCAACCAGGCCCACCAGCCTCCGTCCCACAACCCCCACAGCCACCACAATGTGAGCCTGAGGAGGCTGTGTGGGTGGTCCGCTCCAGCCTGCGCCTGTTGCGGCCCCCCTGGGAACCCGAAGCCCTGCCGAGGAAGCCCCCTACCGGGCCCGAGGAGGAGCAGGCTGATCCAGGGGCCAACCTACCCACCTGCCCTGCGGCCCTGGACCCTAAGCAGCCTGAGGATGCCGAGGTCTCCAAGATCAGCTTTGGTGGCAACCTGGGGGCTTGTGAAGAGAGTGAGGAGAAGCACCCTCCACCCTTGGGCACCCCAGCCCTGCTGCCACTGCCCCCGCCCCAGCTCCTGTCACCTCCACCCAAGTCCCCAGCCTTCACAGGCCCTGGCCGCCCCGGGGAGCAACCCTCACCCTGCCAGGAGGGGAGCCAGGGTGGCAGCCGTAGCAGCAGCGTAGCCTCCCTGGAGAAGGGGGCTGCACCGGCTGCCCGGGCCCGTACGCCACTGACAGCCGCACAGCAAAAGTACAAGAAGGGCGACGTGGTCTGCACGCCCAATGGAATCCGCAAGAAATTCAACGGCAAGCAGTGGCGACGGCTGTGCTCGCGGGATGGCTGCATGAAGGAGTCCCAGCGGCGGGGCTACTGCTCACGCCACCTGTCCATGCGGACCAAGGAGATGGAGGGCCTGGCGGACAGTGGCCCCGGTGGGGCTGGGCGGCCTGCTGGGGTGGCAGCCCGCGAGGGCAGCACCGAGTTTGACTGGGGTGATGAGACGTCCAGGGACAGTGAGGCCAGTAGCGTGGCAGCCCGTGGTGACTCTCGCCCACGCCTGGTGGCCCCTGCTGACCTGTCCCGCTTTGAATTCGATGAGTGTGAGGCGGCTGTGATGCTGGTGTCCCTGGGCAGCTCACGCTCGGGCACACCTTCCTTCTCACCCGTGTCTACACAGTCACCCTTCTCGCCGGCCCCGTCCCCTTCCCCCTCACCACTCTTTGGCTTCCGTCCTGCCAACTTCAGCCCCATCACCGCCTCGCCAGTCATCCAGCGCACTGCTGTTCGAAGTCGTCACCTAAGCGCCAGCACCCCTAAGGCAGGTGTGCTGACGCCACCAGACCTGGGCCCCCACCCGCCGCCGCCTGCCCCACGAGAGCGCCATTCCTCCGGCATCCTACCCACCTTCCAGACCAACCTGACCTTCACCGTGCCCATCAGCCCTGGGCGGCGGAAGACAGAGCTGCTGCCCCACCCAGGCACTTTGGGGGCTACTGGCACAGGGGGTGGAGGAGCCGCCCCAGACTTCCCTAAGAGCGACAGCCTAGACTCTGGCGTGGACTCGGTGTCCCACACACCTACACCCTCCACACCGGCTGGCTTCCGGTCTGTGTCGCCTGCCGTGCCCTTCTCCCGATCCCGCCAGCCCTCGCCATTGCTGCTGTTGCCCCCACCTGCTGGCTTGACCTCCGATCCTGGGCCCTCCGTGCGCAGGGTGCCTGCTGTGCAACGGGACTCACCTGTCATTGTCCGCAACCCTGACGTGCCACTGCCCTCCAAATTCCCAGGGGAGGTGGCCACTGCCGGTGAGGCACGGGCCGGGGGACCTGGGCGGGGCTGCCGAGAGACCCCAGTACCTCCAGGGGTGGCCAGTGGGAAACCTGGCCTGCCCCCACCTTTGTCGGCCCCCGTGCCCATCACCGTGCCTCCAGCTGCGCCAACGGCAGTGGCCCAGCCGATGCCCACCTTTGGCCTGGCTTCCTCACCCTTTCAGCCGGTGGCCTTCCACCCCTCACCTGCTGCCCTGTTACCCGTCCTGGTGCCCAGCAGCTATACCAGCCATCCTGCTCCCAAGAAGGAAGTCATCATGGGCCGGCCTGGGACAGGTAAGAGGTGCAGATGGGTGGGCTGGGCGAGGGCTCCCTGTGAACAGGGCTGCTTGCAAACTGACTTCTCAAGAGGTGAGCCCTCACCTCCAAAGGGGGTCAGGGGGAGGCCTGCCTCCTATGCACAGATGTTGTGGAAAAATTTACGTACCAGCCAAGGACTGGACTTTGAAGGCTTAAGGAGGTGTTTTCAGAGGCTTCCAGTTAGGTGTACTCTTGAGGGGTCCATCAGACAGCACAGCTTACCTGAGTTCAGGCTTGGAGCCCGGCCCCCACAGAGCTGATGGGACAAGCAGAGATGATCATCACCATGATGGCTCCCGTATCCAGAGTGCTGGCAAGGCACCAGGGCGATAAGCACCTTGCGTGGCTTATCTCACCCAACTCTCACAGCCGGCCACATACCCAGCCCTGCTCTAAACCCCCTTCAGATATGTTTACAACCATCCTAATAGACAGGTGCTGCAATTATGCTGGTTAGAAGAGACTGAGGCCAGGTTAGTAATTTGCCCAGGGTCACATGGTTAGTAAATCCTGGAACTAGCTTTCGAATCCAGAGAGGTTGGCTTGTGACTACTCAGCCACAGTGCTGGGTTACAGATGAGAGAACTGAAGTGCCAATAGGTCGTCCTGCTGGGAGGTGGCAGCACCAGGACTGAGCCTCGCTTTTACCACTGGGCCCAATAGAACTCACAGTGCTGCGGTGGCGGGGAACCTGGGGTGTGCTGGACCCGCCTCCAGGTGTGAATCTCATCTAGCTGCCCTCGGGACAGGGCACATAAGTCTGTCCTCGGGACAGGGCACATTTGAAGGATGAGTGGGATCCAGCAGCTGTGAAGCTGACGGGCCTCTTTGGGAGGCCCACTGAAAGACTGAGGATGGAGCACAGCAAGGAGAGGAAGTGGAAGGCCAGTGTGGCCTGAGGCCAGGGGCTAAGACAGCAACTCTGAGATGGTGTGGATGGCCAGGAGCCTGGGCTGGGCTGGGCCTTGTTAGAGCAACTCTCGGGAGGGTGACAGTCCTGTCATTAGTCCCTCCCCAGCCCCCTATGAGCCTGTTCTGGTGGGTGCTAAGGACACAGCCCTGATCCCACAGGCCTCACAGTCCCTGGAGTAGACAGAGCTTCAGACAGTGACTGTCTAGAGTCATCATGACTGGGCTGGGGAAGCCCATGAAGCTGTGGGAAGTTAGGTAGGGCTCTCTGGAGAAGAAACCTTTTTAGTGAGACCCGAAGAGGGTATGGAAGTGAGCCTAGCAAAGCGGGCTGAAGGAGAACTCCTTCAGGCAGAGGGAAGAGTTTGTGCAAAGGCCTTGAGGTGACAGCCAGTAGTTGAGGGAAGTTGAATCTGAGAAGTCTGGGCTCTGGAGGGCGAGTGCTGAGTGCTGGGATGTGAGACTATTGGTGACCAAGGGTCAGATCTCAGAGAGCCCTTATGAGACTTGTGAACTTTGTCCTGGGGCACTAGGGAGCTATGGAAGGTTGACAGCTGTACTGAGGGTGAGATCCAATCCCTGAGACCAGAGGGGAAGGGGACCAGGGTGTGGATCTGGTAAGGCCTACGACTTGGGCTTGGGAAGAGGCCAGCACAGGAAGGAACCCCAGTGGTACTGCCCTCAAGGAGCTCCAGCCCAGATCCAGGTTACAGGGACACGCATTCATAGGATGAGCTGTGTTTTTTTGCCCCGTTTTCAGCATTTTTTACATTTGTCATTGTAGTTGATAAGAGCAAAATTCCATAGCAGCAGGGATTTCTGTCCTTTGGCAGATAAAAAAACTAAAGCAGAAGGACTCTAACCACCCCCCGCCCCCACATGCTTACATTGCCCCAGCCATTGCCCACACTGCATCATCTCATTAGACCCTCTCTGCCACCACATGGGGAGATGTTCCTGATACAAGTGACCTGAGGCCTAGCAGGTTGGGCCCGGTCCATTTTCCAGGTGAGGCAAAGTAAGGCCCTGACAGAAAAAGAGTCCTGCTTAAGGTCACCATACCAGGAGAGACTGGGCCTCAATCCAGGTCCTCACAGGACTCTTGCTGCTAGAAGTTGCAGTGATGATAACTATTGTGCTCCAGGCTGCATGTGCCTGGTACACGGCTCAGCCCGTGCTGACTGAACATGAACACGGAATCCTCAACGCCTCAGGAGTCAACACAAGCATTAGTTCCAGTGTAGCCCGAGAGGCTATGGGACTTGCCCAAGGTCACCCAGTTAGCAACAGGTAGAGGCAGCTTTTGAACTGAGGCTGTTTGACTCCAGAGCCTGGGCTCGTAAGTGCTGCCAATGATAATGATGATAATAATAGTAACCACTCTTGACTGAGCATTTACCCTGTGCCCAGCCCCAGGCCTGGGGCCAGATCATCAAATCCACCCCATGTTGTGAAGTAGGAATCACCAGCCCTGTTGTATATAAGCGGGCTGGGGGTGCTGAGATTCAGGAAAGGGAGGCCCCTTGCTGGAGGCTGCCTGGTCGTCAGAACTTGTCCAGTGCCTGTCCTGGCGGTTCTGAGCAGCGCCTCCCTGACAACACCCATGCTGAGGTATCTGGGCTGCCCTCATATTCCCAGCTAGCAGGCCCTTTTGTTCTTCTCCCCAAGGCCTCCCTAAACCCTTGGGAGGTAGGTGCCTTGGGGCCTTCTCTCTGAGGCCCAGATAGGGTGGCCAGATAGGTGGTGCCCAGTGGCAGATTGAGGCCACAGTCCCTTCAACCCACCCATGCGAGGGCCTGACCCTCATTCAGAGGGCAGCAGGTGTGAGGGGGTGGCCTGGGGCAGCCTGCCTGCTCCTGGCCCCCCCCCCCAACCAGGCATTTGCTTCCGCTGGGGGACATGCCGGGGCAGGCAGCCCGCATTCTCCACATTCTGTGCATGGCCCAGCCAGCCAGCTGCCATTACCACCTCCCTCTGACTCTTCCCGCTGCCTCCCCAGGAGAGGAAGCTGTCCCAGGCCTGCAGCCCCAGCCAGATGTCTCAGCCCCCCATTCCTGGCATGGCCTCCCTTCCAGTTCTCAGCTTGCTGCCTGGTTTCCTTGTATTGACAGGCAGTGTCCCTTCTCCTCTGCCCGTCTGCCTATCTTTGAGCCACTGTATGTCTTTCAGTGTCTCCCTTGGGCTCGACTCTGTGTAGGTCTCTATTTCTGGGCCTGAAACTCTCTGGACTTTTGTCTGACTCTTATGGAATCTGGCTCTATTTATCGTTCTTGGTTAGTCCCTCTCTGGATACCAGTTCTTGTCTCAGCTTTCATCTTACCTTCTTTTGGTTTGGATCCCTTTCTTGGGATCCTGTGTCTTTGGGCCAGCTGTTGCCTCTTACCTGACCTCCTCCCGTTCTTTAGACAGACTTGCTGCCCCGATCCTAGAACCCTTCCCGTGCACGTCAGGTGCTCTGCTCCTTTAAGTCAGTGACAGTTGCTAAGCATTGGTCCCCTACTTCCTTCTTGGGGAGTGTTGGGAGCCCCCGTCACTCCTGGACAAGTTAACTGCTGGCTACTGTTCCTGAAAGCTGCTGAGAGGTATTGGGAGCCATTCTGGGACCCATCTACATCCAAGCACCTGTTCCCAAGACAGGCAGGAAGGCGGGGGCTGTGTAGGCCACGCTGGGAGATCCGGCTGTGGGAGAGAAGCAGGAAAGCAGCTCCTGTGCTCACCCACCTACTAGAGGGCATGACCCAGACCACCATACACCCTTCTCCTACTGCCTTTCAGGAGACACATTTGGTGCCAGTTCCATTTAACTGAGTCCCTCATGTGATCCACCCCAAGGTCGTCAGAGACCAGATGGTACCCTCTCACTATTGTCGGCAGGTGGGGAAAATGAGGCTAAAGGAGGAACTGAGGGTCTCCTGACACCCCAAGTCCAGATTCTCCCCACCAGAATTTGTTTTGTCTCAAACAATCTACCCTATCTCTGCCACCAGAAGGCCTCCCTTACCCCTCCACCAGGCCCAGGGTGAGCTGTCCTGCCCCAGGGTAAGTGGGTTGGGAGGGCACATGTGGATGCAGGCACCCCCAAGGATGATCTGCCAGAGGTAGAGTCTGGGGAAGGCAGAGCTCCATGGGGGTGCAGTGAGGTAGGTTCAGGTAGGCTTTCCCTTGAATAGGACTTTTGAGCTGAAGCACAGGGAATGAGTGGATTTCAGGGCATCCAAAGAAAGGGAAGGGCGAATTAGGTCAAGGTAGCCACAGGAGCAAAGGACAGGAGGGGTGGAAGTGTATGACCTCTGAGTGGCTAGTTGATGCCGGAGCTGACACCAGAGCCTAGGATAGGCGGGAGGGTGCCAAGGAGGACAGATCCAGCCAGGCCAGGCTCGAATGCCAACCAGTGAAGAGCCAAGAGTTTAAGAGTAGGGTAGGGCAAAAGGTTGATCTGGGTGTCAAAGATCCCTGAGGCTTCCCTGCAGAGGAAGGACGTCTAGGCTGGGAAAAAGGTCGACCTGGTACAGGGAGAGGAACGGAGGTGCGTTTGTGATCTAGCTCAGAGGTGAGACTCGGCGGAAGGAGCCCCGGCCGCCCCAGCTCGGCAGCCCCCGGCACCGGCGCTGCGAGGGACCAGGCTGCCTCCTGGCGGCGGGCGGCGGGGCGGCCGGCGCGCGCATGCGCAGCGGGGAGTGGCGGCGAGCGGCCCGGAGCCCGCGGCGCCCGGGCATTAATGGTTCCATTAGTGGCCGGGAGGGAGGCGCATTAGCGGCGGCCACGGCGTCTGGCTCCCATTACCACCGGCGGCAGCGGCTGCACCGCAGGCGGCTGGACCCCAGCCCGCCGGGCCACCTCCTTCGCCCGCACCCTGTCCCCTCTTCCCCCTGGCCCAGGGAACCCCATCTCCCCGTTTCAGTGGAAAAGCTGACTGAGGTCAGATCGACCCGGGTTCAAAGCCCGATCGTGCCGCCTCCTGACTGCAAGATTCACGCCCCTTCTGTTTTCTTTAGAAGCAGCCGGAGAAGGGGTGCGCCGGGGCCTTTGTCGACCCGGACGGGCGGCCCGTGAGGGCCGCGCCCTGGCCCCGCCGAAAGCGCGAGGTGCGGGTTCCCGCGCCCCAGGGGGTAGGCCCCGGCGCCGGGCCTCGCTCCTTCCCATTGGGCGCCGTCGGGCCCCCCGGCGCCGATTGGCCGACACCCGCTCCCCCGCCCCGGCGCCGTTAACCCCTGCGCGGCCGCGGCCCGGGGCTGGGGCCGACTCCCCCCGCAGACGGCGCGGGTGCCAGCTGGCCCGCGCTCCGCCGCGGCCCGCGTGGGTGTCAGGCCGGCCGGGCGCCCGCCCGCCCTCCCGGCACAAAGCGGCTTTGTGGGGCCCGCCGGGGGCTGGCGGGGAGCCAGGCGGCGAGTGGAAAATCTCGTGAGCGCGGGGAGCGCAGGGCGGCGCCCCCTCCTCCGCTCGAGCCGTGGCGCCTCCCTCTGCCCGCGCCTCCCGAGCCCTCCCAGCCTCGGCGCCTGTGCTCTCTTCCGCGCCCCCGCCCCTTCCCACCCCCAAACCCACATCCCGCCCTCCGTCCGTCTCCCGCCCGTCTCCCAATCCCGAGGGACCCTCCCCCACGCCTCTCCCGAGCCCCTCTTTCCCTCTTGGTCCCTCTGCCTACCCCAGCCCCACTCGCACTGACTCACCCCGGTGCTATTTTTAGGTCCCCATCCCTCCCCGAGCCGCACCAGCCCAATCCTGGGCTCGTTCCCCAGGCAACCCTGGCCGCCGCCGACGCCGCCCGGGGTGGGTGGGTGGGTGTGTTTGTGGAGAGCGGGTGAGGGGAGCTAGGGACACCGGGGTGGTGAGCCGAGGCGGGGACCCGGACCTGGAGAGCTGGGTGGGGAGCCGAGGGCGGCGGGGGCGCGGTGCCTTGCGGGCTCAATAAACGGGGCTCAGGAGTTCAGAGTGTGTCTGCTTGTCCCTGGTCTGTCAGCATCCCTGGCTGTATGCCCCAGGCCTCTGGGCAGGCCTCAGCCTGTGCTGCCTGGGGTGGTGGTGGTGTCTTGTCTGGGCTCCCTGTCCCCAGGCTGGGGTGGGGTGACTCGGTGGGGGCTGTTTAGGGCCACACCTTTTGTGCAGTTGGTTATCCTGCAAAAAGGGGGGGGGCTGTGCCACAATTCTGCCCAGTACCGGCCTCTAATGATATCTAATGATAGATGATGGCCTTGTTCTCCCTCTCAGATGGGGCTGGCTGGGACCCTGCCTTGCGGAACCCTTCAGGCTTTTCCAACTAGTGAGGCCCCAGTTAGGGTTGGGGAAGGCCAAAGAGATGGAGCTGTCTGGGGATAGGACCTGCTCCCTCCTCTCCACTCCCAATCACTCCCACCCCCGGGGTTCCTCTACTCTGAACAATGGGAGCTAAGTATAGGGCTGGCCCAGTGCCCAGGGCAGGGGGGCCCTTCCCGCCCGGATTCCGGCCCCTCCCTGCCAGGCTGGGCCCCCACTTGGCTGCACCCTACCCTGAAAAGGGCCTCTTCCCATCCCTCCTATGTGGGCATGTGTCTCCTACCAGATGTGCGGCCCTCCCAGATGTGTGGGGCCCTCTTTCCCTGCTGTGCCAGGCCTGGCTTTTTCTTACCCCACAGAAGTGGGGGAACGTGTGTGTGTGTGTGTGTGTGTGTGTGTGTGTGTGTGTGTGTAGGGTTCCTCTCAGCTCTGCCCCTGGGCAGCATTGCAGTGGGGAAGGGGTTAATTTGCCAGTAGGTGACTCACCGGTGGCAGGGAGAGGAGGGGGCAGTGGTGGGGAGATAGCCGGCCACATTGATTTCAGCCTTGAGTTCTGCCTCACATTGCAGTCCCTGGGGCAGTGAGGTAATGGAGGGTCTGAGTCTGGGGCTGCATAAGGAGGAGGGGCAGTCACCTAATAGTCCCCCTGGTGGCCCCTTCAGGCTCACAGCCAAGTGTCTGACCCTTCAGTCTCTGGAGGTCAGAGGGTTACAGACCTCCTCTTCTCCTCTGGGCTCAGGTTACTAGTTTTTGTCCCAACTTCATGCCTTCAGCTCCATCAATGGAGGAGGCATGCCAGGGAAAGGGTTTGTACCTGTCACTCACTCCACCTGTGTAGCTCTATCTTGGTTCATTTGGGCAAACTTTACCTGCCCAAGTGTGACTCTACTGGGGACTGCTCACCCAGTGGCCCCCTTGGGTGATCCGAGACCTCAGCATCTCTGCCTTGTAGACTCCGGACCCTTGCCTGTGGCTGTTTGTGCTGTCTGACTTTTCCGAAGCGCACCAGTCTCTGTATCATTCATTGTCTGACTGTATTCCCTGTCCTCTGCCTGTGAGTCTTACCCGCGCCTACCCTGAGGTTAAGTTTTGAGTGGTGGAAGGAGCGCCTGAGTTGGAGCCCTGGGTAGTTATGTTTTGACTGCATGATCTTGCACAATTTATTCCTCTTGTCCCAGCCTCATTTTCTGATCTGAACAATGGGCATCATGAAGTGTACTTCCCTAGTGGCTATGGGGCTGAATTCCCTATGAGGATTCAGTGCACAGGATAATACCTACAGACTCTCGGCACATAGCAGCCCCAGTGTTGATTTCCTTTCTTCCTCACCTTTTTCTAGAAGAAGTGGCTCCCAGCCTAGAGTGGTGGGGGCAGCCCGTGGTGGTGCCCTGTGGTCCCTTCTCTGACTCTGTGAGTCCTCAGTGGCGTTTGAGTATCTGGCAGGGTAGTTGAAATGACTGTGAATTGCCATGGTACTGGGTCTCTGATGGGTCAGGGTACTGAAGTAGTGAGTGCCCATTGGGGTGAGCTTATATGGAGTGTGGGGTCAGTATGATGGCGTCTGTAGGAGTTAGCCTATATGGGGGTAGGGGGCACCATGAAAGTGGAGAATGTGGGTAGAATGATTGTGTGGTTGTGTGTGGGGGATGTCGGGGGGGTGACGGACAGGCAGTGGTAGTGATGAAGTGTGTGAGAGAATTCCCCCTATGATGTGTTGTGTTTGTGTGATGATTCATGTGGGCTGGTGGATGTGTGATGAGCATACAGGTTGGGGAAGCATGTATGACAAGGCATGTATGGACTGGGTGGCCTGAAGAGGATGGGTGAGTGAGTCCCATAGTGGTATGAAGGTGGGTGGGGAGTGGACTGTGCGTGAAGGTAGTAGTTACATATGTGAGCAGGTGTTCAAGGTGTGACTTCGTGCATGACTGTGAGTGCGAGGCTGAGTGAGGGGTGTGAATGATAATGGGTGTGGCAGCGAAGTCTGTAAGCGGGACCTGTGTGTATTCGAGTGAGAGGCTGCTGGCTGCTGGCGTGAGCCTCGGTCAGGGCTCAGGGGTGGTTGGTCCAACCCTTCACGCAGTTGTCCCCCTGCGGGGCTGTGCGCTTCCAGGCGCTGGTGAGGGGAGGAGGGCCGAGCCGCGCGCGAGCTGTTCCTCGCGCGGACTGGGCATACACAGCAGCACACACAATTTCGGGGCCTCTGCAGCGCGGCGCCCCGAACCGCCCCCCTGGCTCCGTGCCTTTACTGCAGTGCGCCCTCCCTGCCACCCTCCTACTGCGGTCCCGCCCCCGGCCGGCTTGGGGCCAACCGGAGCCCGCCCCGCCCTGCCCCTATTTGCATATGACTGACGTTCCCCCGGGGCGACCAATGGGGGCGGGCGCGGCGGGGCCTGACCCGCGCGCGGCGGCGGCAACCAATGGGCTCGTGCGCGGGGGCCGGGCTTGCGCGGAAGGCCGCGGGGGAAGCGGGGAAGGGGCGGGGGGAGGCGCGGCGGGGGGAGGGGAGCGCGTAGTAGTGGCGGGGCGGGGAGGCGGCGGTGGTTCGGCGCGGGGCTCGCTCGGAGCGCACGGACGCACGCACGCTGGTCCGTCTGCCCGCCCGGGGCAGGAGGTCGACCCGGCGCTGAGCCGCAGGCCCGGGGCCCGGAAAGGCGGGGCGGCGGCGCCGGCAGCCGGGGCGCGCGGGGCCAGAGCCGTTACCCGCCGGAGCTGCGAGGGAGGGAGCGAGCGAGCCAGCGAGCGGGGAAGGGAGGGGGGCCGCCCCCGCGCACGCGCGCCGCGCCCCGCCCCGCCTGCCCCGCCCGCTGGGCTCTGCGCGGGAGGAGGGAGAGGGAGGGGGCGGCGCCGATGGCCCCCGTGCCGCGCGCCCCGTGACGGCCCCCGCGCGCGCCGGGGGGCGGGGCGGGGCCGGCGCGCTCTGACCTCCCCCGCCCCCCGGGCGGCGGGAGGCAGGCGGCGCTGTGCGCAGGCGCGCCCGGCTGAGACCCCCGCGTGGGGCAGCCGGAGGGGGGTTGCGGGGGGGGGGGGCATGCGGCGACGGCCTCCAGCTCCCCCCGGGCCCGAGCGGCGACGGCCGAGGAGCCGGCGGCGGGCGGAGCGGCGGCAGCCGCTGAGGAGGCGCGAGCCCCGGCCGGGCCCCCCTGCGCCGGACCATGTACTCAGCCCACAGGCCCCTGGTGCCCGCGTCCGGCGCGGCCTCCCGTGGCCTCGGCATGTTCGGTCAGTAGCGCCTGGGCCCTGGGGCTGCAGGGGTCAAGGTGTCGGGGTCTTAGGTGCGGAGTAACCGTGATGGGGATACAGTAGGAGAACGACAGAGGCAGAGTGAAGGGGTGACGGGGAAAGTTGCAGAGCTCAGCTGGGCCAAGTGGTTACTGACGGCAGGTGGGAGCGCGCAGGGAGTGGGGAGTACCTGGGGACAGCTGTAGTGTTTAGGTGATGGGGTGGAACAGGTCCGTTGTCCTTAGAGGTGAGGGGTGCAGAGTAACTGGCTTCGAAGCACCGACGAGAATGGGAGCAGAGTGAGCCCTGCTGGTGGAAGGAGTGGACTCCAGAGGGAAAGGGTGGTGATTGAGTAGTGGGACTAAAGAGCTGCTTGCGAAGTGAGTGAGGCACTGTTTGCTCAGAACCTTGAAAGATGGGCTGGCGTATGGGATGTGCTTTTCTCGGAGAGAGAGAGACTCCAGAACCTGGAGTGCAGTGCGTTGGGGAGGAGTTCACGAGGGGTAGGACCAAAGCACTGTTCCCCCATTGTCTGCTGGGCCCTTCTTCTCCCACCCAGCAGAAGACTGGGAGGCCCTGATGAGAAAGATCCTTGTGAAGAAAGGGATGGATCAAGATCCCTGGGGGCTCATATGAAGTTGGGGGTGTCCAGCTGTCTTTGCACCCCCAGTGTCCCAGGCAAAGGGGAGAGGATTGTAGTGTTTGAGTCTATTCCAGTGCAGTTGTACTGCTCTCCGGGTTCCTTGTCGTCTACTTTTTTTCTTTTGTCATCTCCTGGAAGAATTAGGTCTCATTGCTGGTGCCTCACATCGAGCTCCCCTAGTCCAGGCTTCTGAAGCCACTGTGGGGAGGGTCACCCCGTGTCAGATTGATGTGCATCAGGGGGAGGCTCAGAATGATGGAGACCAGGGCTAGGGCGTTTCCTCCCTTCATCGTCTCCCCCAGGCAGGGGCCTCCTCTGCTGGTTCCACTTCCCCCAGGGAGCCAGCAGTGAGAGGGAAGCCCTCTGTTAGCCTGGGCCGGCCCCAGGAGTCCAGCCAGCATTGGGTCCCAGCCCAGGGCTTGCCCTCCTACCACCCAGTGCCTGGGGCCCAAGGTAGGACCCTTGGGGTCAGCTCCCTGGTAAGAAAAGTGCTTTCCTGTTCATATCCTAGAGGAAACACCTGGCACGTTTGCTTTCCCTATTAGAGATTTGTAACAATTTTCTTGTCTGCCCCATTGTCTGTGACTTTTCTTCCAAGAAGTTTGCCACACCCTCCCCTTTATCTGGGCAAGGGGCTGGACACTGCACTAAAGATATGCTCAGAGGTTAGGCGGAGGGAGACTGGGAGGCCTCGTTGTTGGCAATAGGATGTTTTTGGAGAGAAAGGGGAGAAGCTGGGGCCACTCATGCCCAGCCCAGGAAGGGCAGATCTGGCTCTCTCGGGTCCGTGGTAGGGGGAAAAAGACCTGACACCCCATAATCTGTGGGTAATGGAAAAAGGAGGGGAGGGGACAACCAGGCCATCTGTCTCGGGAAAGAGAAACGGAGTGTAAGGCCTAGGTGAGGGGCTGTGTCAGATGGCAACATGAGTGCTGGGGATGTGACATGATGGGGGGGGGGGGTCCCCAGCCCTGCTGAGATCTTGGGGCCTAGGGAGTGTGGGATAGCAGTCGAACATGGCCTGGTTTGTGACAGGAGCCAGTCATTCCTCTGGCCTGGTCCCTGGTGGCAGGGCTGGTAGAGGTGGAGGAGGGAGTGGGGCGTGAGCACTGTTTCCCTTCTCTGCTTCTGTTTTCCTTTTTATAAATCTAGAAACCTTTTAGAGGAATTTTTCTTGAGTGATTCGCATGGGCAGGCCCGAGAGGCTCTGGGGCAGGGGATGGGGATGTCAGAAAGGGGTGGAGCTACCTTGTCTGGAGGGGAAAGTACTTGCGTTAGGGGTCAAGGCCAGGTTCTCCTGCTTTGTGGCTCAGCTGGTTCTTTCCCACAGTGTGGACAAACGTGGAACCTCGCTCTGTGGCCGTGTTCCCCTGGCACTCCTTAGTCCCCTTCCTGGCCCCCAGCCAGCCCGACCCCTCTGTGCAGCCAAGTGAGGCGCAGCAACCTGCCAGCCATCCAGTGGCCTCCAATCAGAGCAAAGGTGAGAGGTTGAGGAGGGTCTGTGGGAAGGCATGAAGATGGGGTTGGGTGGCCCTAGAGCCCTCTGATCTGCCTCTCTGCCCCCCAGAACCTGCTGAGTCAGCGGCTATTGCTCATGAGCAGCCACCAGGTGGGACAGGGAATGCTGACCCTGGGCGAACCCCTGGAGCCACATGCCCTGAGAGCCCAGGGCCCACTCACACTTTGGGGGTGGTGGAACCCGGGAAGGGTCCCCCTCCCAACACTGAGGAGGAGGCTCCTGGCCCTCCAGGAGAGCCCCGACTGGACAGTGAGACGGAGAGTGACCATGATGATGCGTGAGTGCCCTAAGACTTGGAACTGGGAGGTGGTGGTGGCCTGAGACCTGGCCCTCACTTTTTCTGCTGCTCCTACCACAGCTTCCTCTCCATCATGTCTCCTGAGATTCAGTTGCCTCTGCCACCTGGAAAACGCCGGACCCAGTCTCTCAGTGCCCTGCCTAAGGAACGAGATTCATCTTCGGAGAAGGATGGACGCAGCCCCAACAAGGTGCCCATCTCCACTGCCCCCCGCTCACCCTGTGGCCACCCAAGCCTGTTTCCTCAATCCTAACTGTCCCCATTGGGCCTCTGTTCTTCAGCGGGAGAAGGACCATATCCGGAGGCCCATGAATGCCTTCATGATCTTTAGCAAGCGGCACCGGGCCTTGGTCCACCAGCGGCACCCCAACCAGGATAACCGGACTGTCAGCAAGATCCTGGGAGAATGGTGGTACGCCCTGGGGCCCAAGGAGAAGCAGAAGTACCACGACCTGGCCTTCCAGGTAATGCTTCCACTCTTGGCTCTTCCCCTGGCTTCCCTTGGTGGGATGTTTGAGTGAAGAGTCCCTGCCCTCTCCTGCCAGGTGAAAGAAGCTCACTTTAAGGCCCACCCAGACTGGAAGTGGTGCAATAAGGACCGGAAGAAGTCCAGCTCAGAGGCCAAGCCTGCAAGCCTGGGGCTAGCCGGAGGCCACAAGGAGCCGAGGGAGAGGAGTATGTCAGAAACCGGCACTGCTGCCGCCCCTGGAGGTTAGTGAGCCCTGGCTTTCCTGTCTGCCCCCTCTCCCTAGAGCCATCAGCTGTACCCTCTTGCTCGCTTACCCCTTGTTTCAGGAGCTACTCTGTCCTGTCATTTTTGAGGACTTTTACCCACAAGAAAACTGGTTATTTCACATGAAAGAACTAGGAGGGTTCAGACAACTAAAATTTCCAGGTAGCTACTTTGTTCTCAGCTGCTGTTTTTACTGACCAGGTACAAGTGTGGTGTAATCTCTGTTACTAAAAGTATGCCCCATTTTTAGATGAGAAAACTGAGGTTCAGTGAGGCAGAATCATTGAAGTCATAGACAACTAGTGAGTGGCAGAGCCAGATGTTAAATCCCAGCTTGGCTGGCTCTCGCCAACATAATTGGAAGCCCCTCGTTGGCTGCTTGTACCGAGTAGGGGTGTCTGGTGTGCCGGCATTGTTCTGAGGTGTTTTATTGGAATAAGCTTCTGGGTCTAGACCCACAAGTCTGAGGGTGGGGTTGTCGCTTCTCTGAGATCAGGGCGCTGAGACCTTGGCCAGTGGTCATTAGCCATTATGATGGAGAAAGCCTGTCTCCGGGCTTTCTTACTCTCGGAGGGCTGCCTCCTTGAGAATGGGACGTGCTCGTGCCTGGAGGGCAGCAACCAGTAGAAAGGAGCTGCTGTGTTGGTGGGTGCTGCCTCTCTCCTGCCAGGTGGTCCCAAATTCCCAGCTGCTTCTGCCCATACCTGGATTCACGGTGGATGGTTTGACCAGTCTGGCTGTCGAGGGGCTGCCTGACTCCAGCACTCCCCTTCCCTCTACAGTGTCCTCGGAGCTCCTGTCCGTCGCAGCCCAGACTCTCTTAAGCTCGGACACTAAGACTCTGGGGAGCGGCTCCTGTGGGGCAGAACGTTTGCACACCGTTGGGGGACCTGGCTCGGCCCGGCCTCGCGCCTTCTCCCACAGTGGGGTACACGGCCTGGATGGTGGGGAAGTAGATAGCCAGGCACTACAGGAACTGACTCAGGTCTGGGGTGCAGGCTACTGGGCTACGGGTGGACAGGGAGGGCTGCCCAAGGTGACAGCCCCGACTGAAGGCTCCCTGCACCTGCCTTGCAGATGGTGTCTGGGCCTGCCTCCTACTCTGGTCCAAAACCTTCCACCCAGTATGGGACTCCAGGCCCCTTTGCAGCCCCTGGTGAGGGAGGTGCCCTGGCAGCCAGTGGGAGGCCCCCACTGCTGCCCACCCGAGCCTCCCGTTCCCAGCGTGCGGCCAGCGAGGACATGACCAGTGACGAGGAGCGCATGGTCATCTGTGAGGAAGAAGGGGATGACGATGTCATTGGTGAGCAGTTGCAGGGCCCAGGGTCCTGTAGGCTGAGACTTGGAGGGCGGGCAGAGATTGGATCCAGGCCTTGTTGAGTAAATGTAGCTCTGCCCTTGGAAAGCCCCCGGTCAGTCAGGAAACCAGGATTACACAGGCATGGCCATTAGGCCTAGCGTTAGTTGTGTTTATCTGTGGGCAGGTGGGCACACCCCGGGCTGCAGAACAGCCTTCCAGGGCACTGCTCACTGGTGGCTTGGGGCAGAGCTCAGGCCAGAGCTTGGGCTCCACATTGTTCCTCCTGGGTATCCTGCACCTAACCCCTTTCTGATGCTCCCTCCACTCTCTCAGCTGACGATGGCTTCAGCACCACTGACATTGACCTCAAGTGCAAGGAGCGGGTGACGGACAGTGAGAGCGGAGACAGTTCTGGGGAGGACCCAGAGGGCAACAAGGTGAGAATTTGGGACCTGGTGCTGTCCAGTGACATTCCTAGGAGGGATTCATTTGGTGTGTGCATGGACAGAGCGGGAGTTCATGGCCTGGTTAGGGCAAGCTACTTGCCCCATGGAGACTGGGTCATACTTGGGATGAAGAGAGGCCGTCAGCAGGCAGGGATGCAGGCTTCACAGGTCTGGTTGCCAGGCAGGATGGGGGTGGGCAGGATGTGGGTATCTAGGCTCCCCTGATGTGGTCGTGTGTCTATTCTTCCACCCAGGGCTTTGGCCGAAAGGTGTTTTCACCTGTGATTCGTTCCTCCTTTACCCACTGCCGTCCATCTCTGGACCCTGAGCCTCCGGGGCCCCCAGATCCACCTGCAGCCTTTGGCAAAGGATATGGTCCCACCCCTTCCTCCTCGTCCTCACCTGCCTCCTCAACCTCAGCAGCCACATCCTTCTCAATGGGCTCAGGAACCTTCAAGGCCCAGGAGTCAGGTCCGGGCAGCACAGCAGGCCCTCTTCGGCCCCCACCTGCTGGGGCTGGGGGCCCAGTGACACCTTCCAAGGTCACTCGATTCCTCCCAACGGATCCTGCCACTTTCCGGCGCAAGAGACCTGAAAGCGTGGGGGGCCTGGAGCCACCAGGCCCCTCAGTCATTGCAGCTCCTCCTGGCGGGGGAGGAAGTGTCCTGCAGACACTGGTCCTGCCCCCCAACAAGGAGGAACGAGAGGGCAGTGGAGCCCGCATGCCCTCAGCCCCAGCCCCATCGCTGGCCTATGGGGCCCCTGCAGCCCCCCTGTCCCGTCCGGCTGCCACCATGGTCACCAACGTGGTGAGGCCTGTCAGCAGCACTCCCGTGCCCATTGCTTCTAAGCCCTTCCCCACCTCTGGCCGGGCAGAGCCGTCTCCAAGTGACACAGCAGGTGCCAGGACTGAGCCAGTCACTGGTTCCCGGGCACCTGGGGGCTCTCCCCTGGGTGTCAGCTTAGTGTATTCGGACAAGAAGTCGGCAGCAGTGTCCTCACCAGCCCCACATCTGGTAGCTGGACCCCTACTGGGCACTGTGGGGAAGGCACCTGCCACTGTCACCAACCTGCTGGTGGGCACCCCAGGCTATGGGGCCCCAGCGCCCCCTGCTGTCCAGTTCATTGCCCAGGGAGCCCCTGGCAGTGGGGCCACTGCAGGCTCGGGAGCAGCTGCTGGTAGTGGCCCCAATGGGCCGGTGCCCTTGGGCATTCTGCAGCCAGGTGCCCTGGGCAAAGCTGGGGGAATCACCCAGGTGCAGTACATCCTGCCCACCCTGCCCCAGCAGCTTCAAGTGGCACCTGCCCCAGCACCCACCCCTGGGACCAAGGCAGCAGCTCCCGGTGGCCCTGTACCCACCACTAGCATCCGTTTCACCCTCCCGCCGGGCACCTCCACCAACGGCAAAGTCCTGGCCGCCACTGCACCCACTCCTGGCATCCCCATTCTGCAGTCAGTACCCTCTGCCCCACCCCCCAAAGGTGAGCCCAGAGCCCAACAGCACAAGGAGAGGGGCCATAGGCCTGTTCATCTCCCTTCTAACCCTCTTGCCTCTTAACTTGCAGCCCAGTCGGTTTCTCCTGTGCAGGCCCCACCCCCAGGTGGCTCAGCTCAGCTGCTGCCTGGGAAGGTACTGGTGCCCCTGGCTGCCCCTAGCATGTCAGTGCGGGGTGGCGGGGCCAGCCAGCCGCTGCCCTTGGTGAGCCCGCCCTTCTCTGTTCCTGTGCAGAATGGCGCCCAGCCACCCAGCAAGGTGAGGGCATCCTGGCTTCAGCCCCTTTTCCCTTGATCTCCTTCCTGGGTGGTGGGCTCGTGTCCCACCATTTGTGTGTCTGCTTTTCCTCTGTCTTGTGGGTCTTCCAGGAACTGTGTCACTGCTCTTCTCACGTCCCTGTTCTTTTTCCATTCTGTCCTCAGTTTCTACACACTTTTCTTGCTGGTTCCTTGTCCTCGCCTCTTGCTGTAATTTCCTTTTTCTCCCTTATCTCCATTCCAAATTGTGTGTTTCCTGTCTTTGCTTAGACCCGCTTTCCTCGGTCTTGGTGCCCCCCCGCCCCACTCTGGGTCCCCAGCTCACCCCAGCCTGTGGGTGCCCTTGCCTACAGATCATCCAGCTGACTCCTGTGCCAGTGAGCACCCCTGGCGGCTTGGTGCCCCCCCTCAGCCCCGCCACGCTCTCTGGACCCACCTCACAGCCTCAGAAGGTCCTGCTGCCTTCCTCCACCAGGTAATGGCAGTTGAGCCCTCAGTCCAGGGCGAGACTTAGGTGGGGCTGGCTCACCTCACTCCTGTTGTCTCTTCCTTGTGGCAGAATCACCTATGTGCAGTCAGCGGGTGGGCATGCGCTGCCCCTGGGCACCAGCCCTGCATCCAGCCAGGCTGGAACAGTCACCTCGTATGGGCCCACAAGCTCTGTAGCCCTCGGCTTCACCTCACTGGGACCCAGTGGCCCTGCCTTTGTGCAGCCCCTGCTTTCAGGTGAGAGGTGGCCTGGCAGGAGAACTGGGCACCCTGTGGGGACTGTGTCTGAGGCCCTAACTAGGGCCCTTGTCTCTCCTGTTTTCCTCTCTATAGGCCAAGCCCCATTGCTGGCTCCAGGCCAGGTGGGCGTGTCACCTGTGCCCAGCCCCCAGCTGCCTCCTACCTGCACAGCCCCTGGAGGTCCGGTCATCACGGCATTTTACCCTGGCAGCCCTGCACCCACCTCCTCAGCACCCTTGGCCCAGCCATCCCAGGCCCCCCCAGGTCTGGTCTACACCGTGGCCACCAGCACTACCCCACCTGCTGCTGCCATCCTGCCCAAGGGCCCACCGGCCCCTGCCACTGCCACCCCGGCCCCTACCAGTCCTTTCCCTAGTGCCACAGGTGGGTACTGGACCACCCCAGGGCTGGGTGAGTTGGGGAACCCAGGAGATGGGCCCCAGTCAGGACTGGCTCAGCAAGAACCCTTTTCATCACCAGCAGGCTCCATGACCTACAGCTTAGTGGCCCCCAAGGCCCAGCGGCCCACCCCCAAGGCCCCCCAGAAAGTGAAGGCCGCCATCGCCAGCATTCCCGTGGGCTCCTTTGAGGCAGGTGCCCCTGGGCGGCCTGGCCCTGCACCCCGGCAGCCCTTGGAACCTGGTCCAGCCCGTGAGCCCCCTGTCCCTGAGTCTGAGCTGGAGGGACCGCCAACAACACCAGGCCCTCCACCGCCCACAGAGACCTGGGCTCCCACACCCCGGAGCTCCCCACCACCCCCACCTGCAGAGGAGCGGCTCAGTACCAAGGGCCCTGAGACTATGGTGAGTACCCAGCGGGCCTGGGGCTCCTGTCCTTGCTTGAGTCTGCCCCCTGGTCGGTTGCCTGTCTGTTCTGCTGCTCTTCTGTCCACGCTTGCCCGCACTGTGCCCTGTGGGGTGGCCTTCTCTAAGGCTCTGCATCCTGCATGGTCTCAGCATCCATCTCTTTGTGCTTCTGGGTTTCACCCCTCTTAATCTGAACCCATTGTCCTTCCTCTCCCTGCCCACCCCCACCCCAGCCCAGCAAATTCCCCAGCTCATCTTCAGACTGGCGTGTCCCTGGACTAGGCCTGGAGAGCCGTGGGGAGCCCCCCACCCCTCCCAGCCCGGCCCCAGCTCCAGCCCCAGCCTCTGGTAACAGCAGCGGCAACAGCGAGGGCAGCAGTGGGAGGGCCGCCGGGGACACCCCCGAGCGAAAGGAGGCAGCTAGCACCACAGGCAAGAAGGTGAAGGTGCGGCCCCCGCCCCTGAAGAAGACTTTTGACTCTGTGGACAAGTGAGCATGGGCTTGGGGGCCTTGGATGGAGTGTGTGGGCTTGGTGGGAGAGAGGGGGCAGCAGCAGGAGGAGCCGGGAAGGTGACCCTGCCGGCTCTCCAGCAGGGTCCTGTCGGAGGTGGACTTCGAAGAGCGCTTTGCTGAGTTGCCTGAGTTTCGACCTGAAGAGGTGCTGCCCTCGCCCACCCTGCAGTCTCTGGCCACCTCACCCCGTGCCATCCTGGGCTCCTATCGCAAGAAAAGGAAGAATTCCACTGGTAGGCAAGCACCGGGCACTTGGGGTAGGTGAGGGGCAGGCGGGGGGCTGCTCCACTGAGCCTGCTCCTGTTTGGTCAGACCTAGACTCAGCCCCTGAGGACCCCACCTCACCTAAGCGCAAGATCAGGAGACGTTCCAGCTGCAGCTCCGAGCCCAATACCCCCAAGAGTGCCAAGTGTGAGGGGGACATCTTCACCTTCGACCGGACAGGTGCTGGTGCTGAGGCGGGTGGAGCAGTTGGGGGCCTGGGGCCTACGAGAGGGGTGGAGTCTAAGGAACAGGGTTGAAGAGGGGAGAGGTGGAGTGGGTTTCCTGGGAGGAAAGACAGCAGGTTAAGAGTGGCTTCTGGAGTATTAACAGGCCCCTAAGTTGCCATGTGACCTTGGGCAGGTCTTCTCTCTAAGCACCACTGTGAAGATTTCATTGAGGACTGGGGTAGACCCTCAAGACAGTGGCAGGGGGCCACTGTAGCCATGACTTTGCTTCCTCTCTGCCCCAGGTACAGAGGCAGAGGATGTGCTCGGGGAGCTGGAATACGAGAAGGTGCCCTACTCATCCCTGCGGCGCACCCTGGATCAGCGCCGGGCCCTGGTCATGCAGCTCTTCCAGGACCATGGCTTCTTCCCATCAGGTGAGCCTGTCTCAGAATCTCGGGGGGTCTTGGACAGGACTTGTCTGCTCCTCACACCCGGCCCTTGCCAACTCGCGCCCTTTTGCCTTTCAGCCCAGGCCACGGCGGCCTTCCAGGCCCGCTACGCAGACATTTTCCCCTCCAAGGTGTGTCTCCAGCTGAAGATCCGGGAGGTACGCCAGAAGATCATGCAGGCGGCCACTCCCACAGAGCAGACCCCAGGAGCCGAGGCCCCCCTCCCTGGACCGCCCTCCACTGGCACCGCTGCTGCTCCTGTCCCCACTCCCAGCCCTGCTGGGGGCCCTGACCCCACCTCACCTGGCTCGGACTCTGGCACGGCCCCGGCTGCCCCACCACTGCCTCCACCCCCAGAGCCGGGACCTGGGCAGCCTGGCTGGGAAGGCCCCCCCCAGAATTCCCCCCCACCCCCTGGCCCTTCCACAGCTGCCACCGGCAGGTGAGGGGCCTCTGAGAAGATCCCAGGACCCATAGTAGCCCCCTCAGGACATGGACAGTACGTAGGTGGCAGGAATGGGGGGGCAGAATGGTTACCTCCTCTCCAGTAAAGCCATTTCGTCCTTTCCAGTTTGGGGCGGAATGAGACCTGCTCCTCTTGTCTATCCCCCTCCCCCACAGCTTCCTCCCAGTAACAGGGGGGCAGCTGAGGGGAAGCAGAGGCACAGTCTCCCTCTACAGAGCCCCTGTATATAACCTGGAGTGTGTTACCTTCAGACCTTTTCACTTGTACTTTATGCAAAATGGCTCGTGTGAGGGCTGCAAGCTGGAGGGCAGTGCGGGCCGTGGGCCACAGGGAGGTGCCTGTGGAGTAGGGGGAGTTCATGTACCCCTTTTTTCCCCAGAGGGGCTGGACTCAGGTTAGTTTGGGGGTGGGGGCTCCTGCACTTTGCCACAGGCTCGGGGAGGGTTGTCTCCCCACCCCCTCTGCCCTCCCAACTTGGGTTGTACTTTCTAAGAAGGTGATTTCCCCACCCTGTACCCTCCCCAGAACAAAACATGTTGATCATGTGCAATATTTCTTACTGTGCTGAGAAGCAATGACCGCAATTAAAGCTGTTTAACACACTTGTGTGTCTGCCTACTCTAAAGGGAGAAGGGGACTTCTCCCCAGATGTCTGTGGAGCTATACTTTCCCCTAGTGAGGTGGGGGGCAGCATTTCCAGCACCCTCCAACATCAGAGGAACCCCGTGTGCCAGGCTCTGACTGCATCAGGCACCCCTCTAGCCCAGGTCCTGCCTCCTCTGCCTGTTTCTCAGCTGTCCAGCACGCAAGGGCCTGGGGTAGGCTTGACTGTGGTGTGAGAAGGGCAGCTCACCCTGAAGCTCCAGCTGGACCTCAAACTTCAATGCGGTGGCACAGGGTGGGGAGGCGTTAGTCCTGTGAGGGTTTTCAGCGTGACCCCTGCTGCCCCCACGCGGCCTGAGCTGGCAGTGCAGCCAGGCTGGAGGGAGTCTCCCGAGTTACACCCATCTTTCACAGTCTCTGGGGAGGCACAGTCCAGACCAGAGCCCTGTGGGAGAGGATGAGTGCTGGGGGTGGGTGGATCAAGAAGCCACCACAGGAAGTGATAGCGTCCAAAGTGCCAGGGAGGGCATGGCACAGACGGAAGGGCAGGTTCAGGGGGGCTTGGATGGAGTTAGAACACTTTGTTCCCGGAATTCTTGCCTGAGCTTGGGGCTAGAGGGCAGTGTTGCCAAATTGGCTTCACCTTCAGTGATTGACTGGTAGTGCCTATCTACAGCACTATTGTTTGATCCCCGAGTCTGCAAGAACTACAGTGCTTGATGGGCCAGTATGCCTACCATGGGCAGAAACAGAATCACCCCAAAGAGCTGTAGGGTCCCAGAGATGAGGGCTGAGGTTGAGGTACCCAGTCAGGCTTTGCCGTAAAGCAGAAAACAGGAGACTAGAGAGGGAGCCTTTAATGTTGAAGGAAGGCAGAGGCTTAAGGTGTGAGTTCCGGCAGGGGGACGCCCTGGCCTTGGTCTTGGGCCAGCAGACGCAGAAGCAGGGAGTGCAGGGCCCGGCAGACAGGTGTGTAGCCTAGGCGGCTGAGGTGCAGGTAATCATACATGTCATGGTGGCTTATGGTGCCATCTGAGTGCACAAACCCAGGATCAGCATCCAGGAAGTGGGCCCGTGGGTGGCCAGCCAGCGCTGCTCTCACCAGCTCGTTCACCTGTCGGTTTTTCTCACGGAGTGGATTGGGGTGCTGGCCTCGAGGAAGCAGGCCCTGTGGAGGGGCAACGAGAGTTTGTTAGGTGTCCAACTGGCATCCGGGCATCCTGTTCTCTGTGCCAAACTGTTTTCTACCCTTCACCACAAAGCCCCCAACTGTAGAACATGCTAGGGATGTGGAAGTGGGGGACTGGAAGTGTAGTCCATGACACCACGTTTGCTACCCTATTCAGCAAGAATCATCTGGGTGCCGGCCTCTTCCCAAGAGTCACTCAAAAATGCTGACATGATGGCATGGGATCAGTTCCTTCTGCTGAGAAGGAAAATTTCCCAGCTAAAAAACCTTGGAGCTTCCCTGGGAGTGCTTTTCAACACCCCCAGATTCTTTAGCCGTTCCTTGGGGCAAAGGAGGCTAATTGGTCCCCAAACATGTTGTGAACCCTACTGGCTCCAATGTCAACATGAAATTTTGTGTGAAAGTCTCTGCCCTATTCTAAGCTGCTGTGACACCACAGGGGCTGAGTCCAAGACCATTTTTCTTTTTTTTTTTTTTTTTTTTTAATAGAGGCATGGCTTTTATTTATTTATTTGTTTGTTTGTTTTGTTTATACATGCACTGGGTACAGTCAGAAGCACGGGAGGGTGGGAGAATTCACCAGAGCCAGAGCGGGGAGCAGAGCAGGCAGAAGGACCGAAGCACACTGCTGAGGGGAGCAGCGGGCGGCAGGAGAGGTCTGCGCGCCATGTGGGACCCTCCTCCGGTGGCCGGGGAGCAACCGGGGATCGAACCGGTGCTGCAGAGGCCGCGGGCAGCTTCGCAACCCAGCGCTCAACCGCTGCGCCACCGGGGAGGCCCTCTTTTCTTTTTTTAAAAAGATTTATTTACTTAGTGGAAGAACTGGGGTACAGGTCGGAGGTACAGGGCGGGGTGGGGGGAGAGGATTCAGCAGAGACAGAGTGGGGAGCAGAACAGGTGTACTTACTGAAATACACTGCTGAGGGGAGCAGCGGGCAAAACAGAAGTGGTCTGCTCTGCCATGTGGGTCAGCTCCCTGGCTGGGGATCGAACTCAGGCCATGGAGTTAATAGCACTGAGACTTAAGCCCTATACCACCAGACAGGGACCCGAGACTACTTTTCCTTCCCCACACTCTCACCAGCACCACGACCCGAGCCTGGGGCTGCCGCTGGTTCACCAGGTGCACGATAGCCTTGATGCCGCCAGTCACCTGCTCTGCCGTGTGCCCGTGGTTGTTGGTGCCCACCCAGACCACCACAATCTGGAAAGAGAGGCATAATGCAGTGATGAGGGGCAAGTTGAGGGCTCTTTAGCCCCCCCTCCCCCAAGCCTTGCTCACCTTGGGTCGGATGTGCTCTAGTTCCCCATTCTCCAGTCGCCACAGCACATGCTGGGTGCTGTCACCTCCAATGCCAAAATTAAGTGCGTGCAGAGGAGAAAAGAGCTCCCGCCAGATCTGTGGACAAGGTGTGGGCACAGGGGGCATCATCAGCATGTTAACCAAATGTCATTATGGAACAGCCTTGCTTTATGGAAGCAGTATGGTTAAATTTCATCTTGAGCAAACCCCAATACAATCAAACCTCACTTTATGCAAACGTATTACCGTGTCACTTTCACAAAATGCCACAGAAGCAAGGCTTGCTTTATGGAAACCCATTTTGCTTGAGTCATGTATTGGACCAACAGCATTACACTTCTGAACCTCCACTTTGAGGAAAGCCATTATGGTTTAACCTCCCAGTGCATAGAGTATAACTGAGCATTCCTTGTGGAGCGCTACTACAGTTGACCTTCACTTTGTGGAAACCTCTGTAGCTCGGCGGAACTCCATTAGGACTAGGCAGTACTTCAGCAAACAATAAGGAGCCTCATCTTAGAGCTAATTTCCTAAGAAAGCTTCCTTTTAAGCTTCACTATACACCAAGCCAATCTGACAAAGCCCAGGACGCGCACACACATTTCCTCCGTGGAATATTGCACCTTACACGGGGATTCTCGCGCCCAGCGCGCTTTCTGAGGTTATTTGGGGAACCCGGTGCCCCGCCTGACCTGAGATCTAGTCCAGGTGTGTCAGGAAGGGCGCGGCACAGGCCTGGGTGGGGCAGAAGGCGGGAGATGGGCCTCACCTCGCACTGGTGCATTAACTGAACCAAGGAATCTCCGATGAAGACGACTTCGGGTTCTTTATCTTTGCTGTCGGCCACGAACCGATGGTGCTGCGGAACGTACAGAAGGGGGAGTCAACGGCACGCGCTCTCCTGGGCCCGCCCCGCCCAGCTTTCTTAGGCAGCACCACCCCAACAGCCCTCAGTTTCCCAATCAGCGAGAGCAGCGCGAACCAGCTGCGGTCTTAAGCCCCCCCCATCAGCCCCCCCACAGGCCTCCCGAGGGTGGCGGGCGGCGTCGCTCACCAGGGACATCCAGCGCCCGTCGCCCTGCACGTCCTGCACCGGCGGCCTGCTGGCCGGGTTCTCCTCTCCGCTCATCTCGGCGTCGCAGCTCCTGCTAGGATGAGCGAGCGAGGCCGGCGCGCAGCGTTCCCGGAGGAGGTGGCTCTGCCACGCCCCCCCACCCCCCCGGGCAACAATGGACGGTCCGACGCCCGCGCTCCGGCGGAGGATACTGGCGGACCCGGGCGCCGCCTCCTCTCCAGAGGCGGAAACCCGCGCTGAGGAGGGGAGGTGGCGCTGGGCGGCCTGGCTTCCCCCTCGGCGGCCGTGCTGTGGGCTCGTCCGGCCCGTCTCGCCCCGGCCCGGCCACTCCCGCGGACGGCGGCGGCGGCTGGCGCGCGGGGCGTGGACGGGGCGGGGCGAGACCATCCAGTGCCCGCGGGGGAGGAGGGCAAAACCACCCCATGGCGTCACGGGGCGGGGCGAACTACCTGTCCGGCCGGGAGTGGGCGGGGCAAAGCTAGCGCTCTGCTTCCATGGAAGAAACCATTTGCGGCGGGGCGAATCAAGTGCGGAAGGGACCACCTGCTGTGGGGGTGCGGAGGTGTGTCCCATTCACGTGGTGGGGGGAGGGGTGGGAGTGGACGAGTCCATTATCGGAGCCCTTGAGGGGTAGCTCCTACACACCTGGCGACAGGGGGACGCTCCCATTTCCTAGTGTGTGGGGGAGAGAAAAGTAAAAAGGCAAAATGTGAAAATTAGAGGCTCCTGGGTAAGGAGACACTAAGGCAGCGCCAGGACTTTAATTAACTGCTGGGTCGCGCCTGCTCAAAAAATGCCAGGTTTTGCGCCATAAAATCGGAACGGTTTATCTTTGCATTGACAAACATCACAGGCCCCGCTAGAAGGGTAGGAGAA
The DNA here is from genome assembly GCF_014898055.3 of Talpa occidentalis. Lineage (NCBI taxonomy): Eukaryota > Metazoa > Chordata > Mammalia > Eulipotyphla > Talpidae > Talpa > Talpa occidentalis. Next base: position 42,935,156 of record NW_023601754.1, read on the forward strand.
GGTGCAGAAAGAGAAAGGAAATACGAGATGTTGCAGGGCCCAGGTCCAGTCTGGCGCCCCTCCCGCCAGCTCATCTTGCAGATCTCTGCAGCCTTTGCTCCCCTCACCGGTGACCAACAACTCCATTTGGGTGTGTCTGGGCTCTGAAACCCATATCCGTAGTCAAGGCCGCATAAGGTCGCCTCTCTCCATTCCTATCCTGCCCCAAATTAATCTCTGACCTCATCCTCCCAGATCTCATTGTTCTCGAGGACTAGGTATGGACCCCATAACTTAAACATCCTAGTCATATTCCCATAGCTTCAATCCCAGATGGGGTCTTCCTATCCATTCCTTCTAGGCAGCTTGATATTGAGATACAGGTATCCCCCAATTTTTGAAAGTTTGTGTTATGTCACTTTTTAAAATATATTTATTTATTTATGCATACAAGAACTGGGGTACAGACCAGAGGTGCGGGGCAGGGGGTTGAGAGGATGCACAGAAACAGAGTGGGGTGCAAAACAGCTGGATCTACTGAAATATACAGCTGAGGGAAGCAACGGGGGAGACAGGAGAGGTCAGCTCAAACTTGGGCTGCAGTAGCTGCCGATTGCTTCTTAGTGCGACGACGGCTTAACCCCTTGCGCCACCAGGGAGGTCCTGTTTTATGTCACTTTGCTTGGACAAAAGACCGGCCTTAATACCTGTTTTCACTAACCAAAATAAATCCATAGATGAAAAAGTGAAAATAGCATTCCATGTTTGTTTTGCAGTGACCCTTTATAGAGACCATGGTGCACCCCAAGCAGCAAGTGTGGCACTGCCAATCTCCTTCCCAGGGAACTATTTTATACAGGCTGTGTATTTATCATATTACTTTTGCTTTTACTCCATGTTCGTGTTACTTTAGATTTTATGTATTATTTCTTATCATTTGGTAAACACTATCATTTGGTAAAAACACTAAATTTTCCACATAGATTAATGGTAATAGCTTCTTCGTGTTATTTTGGCTTTTGACTTATGAACGGTTTCATAAGAACGCTCAACTTTCAGAGAGAAGAGGAAATCTGTATAGAGATGAGTATTATTTATTGTGTTTATATTATACCTCAGTTCATTTGCTTGGTATAATCCACTTACCAAGTTTTATGTAGCTCACAAGTACTTGCTGAATGAATATTAAATGAATGGATCAGTTCTTGGTCTATCTTCCAAGTGTTGTGGGAGATGAATACAGGTACAGAGTTGAGATCACACCTTAATGAAGGTGTGATTAAGGGAGGGACAGGGGATGTGTGTGTGCATGCGCTGTGTGTAAGGGTGAGGGGTTATCTAGAAGAGTATCTGAACTAGGAAACACCGTGAACATTGAATGAGCAACATTACACAGGTAATATAGTTTATTAGGGCATGGGGGATACCCTGCCATAGCTTGATCTTAATGTCTGAGAGGACAAGTGTAGATAGGTACATTAGTGAGGAAGAGAGGCCATTCTTGAAGCAAAGCTTAGCGAGAAACAGCCTGGACTCATTCATTCACCAATCCTACCTGCTCATTCCGCAACCCTATGAATAACTACATTTAAAAAAAAAAAAGATTTATTTATTTATTTATACAAGAACGGGGTACAGGCCAGATGTGTGGGAGGGTGAGAGGATTCACCAGAAACAGAGCGGGGAAAAGAACAGGCAGACGTGGCTGAAATACACTGCTGAGGGGAGCAGCGGGCGAGACAGGAGAGGTCGGCTCGCCGTGTGGGTTAGCTCCGAGGCCGGCGGGGATCGAACCGGCACTGCAGAGGCTGCGGACAGCTTCACAGCGCTGAGTTCAACGGCCTGCGCCACCAGGGAGGCCCTGAAGAACCACTTTTATCAAGCCCACTTACAGGTTAGGTAACTGAGACTCACACGGCCTCAAATGTGCCTGTTTGGGCATTTGAACCTAGACAGTCTAGTTTAAGAGTCTCGCTTTGGATGACAACATCATACTGATTCTCTAAGGATGAATTCTTTGCCCCTATTGGCTTCATTGTCCATCCTCCCTCTTGAGCCTCGAAGAGCTTCATCTGGGGAGCCTGATTGAAAGCCCAGCTATAGACCTCCAAGCCAATGAGCACTCGGGAAGGGGGCGGGCCTAGTAGATCTCACATCCAATTGGTGGGTGGAGGTGCCTAAGGACAAATGAGGGAGGTTTCCGAAGAACGGGAGCTGGGAGGGGCGGGGCTATAACCGGCACTCTGGGCCCCAGGCACTATGCCCAGGCCTCCTGCGTGCGTGTCTGGCGTCGAGAGGCCAAAGGGCGTGAAAGGGGCACACGCATGCGTGTGGTGCGCATGACGCCCTGCGTGTCGCCCAGAAGAGTGCCTGGCGCGTCGTGACCTGGGATCACCGTGGAAAACAAGCCAGTGCGCCCTCAGCCACAACGGCGGGGCGGGGAGCAGGGTTCCTTAAGTCAGGAGAAGGTGCGGCCCCCTTCCCCGCCCAACCCCCACCAGCCCAACCCTTACCAACCGTACTGAGTCTCCCCACCTCAACTGCCCCACGCTGCCTCTTCTACCCTCGGCCCCTCCCCCACGACCAGGCCCCAGACCATGATGGCTCTTCTGACTTCGGGAGGATTTCTTGGTCTTTCTCTCCTGCTTTTCTTTCTCTATCTTCTTGCTTCACGTTCTGCGTGTTCCGATATCTCCTCAACTCCTCTGTCCAAATCTGGCTGTGGTTTTCCAGACCCCTCTGGTCTCGTGATCCCTTGTTCCCCATATTTTAGTCTTTTCATCAAGTTCTTGTACTCCCTGGCAAATCTCTCCAGTTCACCATGATCCCCTTGATTCCACATACCCCTGTGATTCCATTCCCGTACAATCCTTTTTGCTCATGTGTATTCTCTCTGCTTGTCTCTAAATGGTGCTCCTACCTCACCCACAGCCATCTCGTCTTCTCATTACTTACTTTTATTTTATTTATTTATTTATTTTTAAAGATTAGGGCTCTCCCTGGTGGCGCAAGGGGTTAAGCACAGCACTGTGAAGCTATCCGCAGCCTCTGCAGCATGAGTTTGATCCCCAACCAGCCAAGAAGCTACCCACATGGCAGAGCAGACCTCTTCTGTCTCACCCGCTGCTCCCCTCAGCAGTGTATTTCAGTAAGTCCACCTGTTCTGCTCCCCACTCTGTCTCTGGTGAATCCTCTCACCCCCTGCAACTCTGGCCTGAACCCCAGTTCTTGTATGCATAAATAAATAAATCCTTAAAATGTAATATGATAAATACACAGGAACTGGGGTACAGGCCAGAGGTATGGGTGGTGAGAGGATTCACCAGAGACAGAGTGGGGAGCAGAACAAGCATAGATCGAAATCCACTGCTGAGGGGAACAGTGGGTGAGACAGGAGAGGTCTGCAGCACCATGTGGGTCATCTCCCTGGCTGGCTGGGAATTGAACTCGGTGCTGCAGTGGCAGCGGACTGCTTCATAGTGCTGCATCTCAACCCCTTGCGCCACCAGGGAGGTCCCTCATTACTTACTTTTAATTCCTGACTTACTTGTATCCTGATGATCAACCTGTCTTTGTCTTACAGGACACCATGGAACCCCGGCGGCCAGGCCCTCAGCCTTTCCAGCGGCCTGAGAAATCTGGCCGCGTCCGCCGTCGGAAGACCAGGCGAGAGCGTAATGAGGCTCTGGTGGGCAATCGCTGGCCACTGGCCCATCAGGATCCTCCTGTGGCCAATAGGAATCCACCTGTCACCCTTCTGGATCCTGTGGCCCCTACTGCCCCCAAGCTCGTTGTCATAACCCAGGGTCGACTGAGCCGGGAGCACAGGGGTCTCTTCAGCCATGAGGTGAAATCCCTGAATGTGGCACGACTGCTTAGTAGTGAGTCCCTGGAGCCAGGCACCCCTGCACTCCCCACCAAGCTCTCCCCAAGCCCAGGCAGGGTCCAAGAACCAGCTCCACAGTCAAGGGGAAAGGAGAACCAGGTGCCTGGAGGCTCCGGCCCAGGCCCACCCAGTCCCCCAGAGTTCCCTGACTTGGGACAGCTTCTGGAAGAACTGCAGTGCCAGCTGATTCTACCACAAGCCTTCCCCAGGAGGAACCTAGTGCAAGAAGCCAGGGGTGCCATCATGGGCACCTTACAGGCCTGCCATGGCTGTGTACCTGACTTTACCCAGGTGCTCCAGGGCTGCAAGTCACCCTCACCAGGTGAGCCACTCTCCTACCCCTGTGCTCCCTTTTTCTGTCTGCTTTAGCTCAGTTGTCCCCTCTTCTTCTTTCTTCTCTGGCAGGGACCAAGCCTCGGGGCCCTGAGAGACGGAGGATGACACCCTCTTGGATCAATAGCCCTGAGCAGGCCCCAGGGGAGGGGAGGCAGAGAAGGCTACAGGGGACAAAAGAAGTCACCTTTACCATGCCTCGCACCTCCAGCACTCCCACTGCGCACAGGGTGAGCCTGGCACCACCAAAAGCTTCCTGGCCACCTCACTTGCCCTCGCTGCCTTCCCCATCTGGAGCAGCCTGGGGCCCCCCAACAGCCTTTGACCTGCTGAAAAGCATCTGGCTGGTAACCACACCACCCCCTCCCCGGCCCTGGGGAGTTGGCCCACCACAGCCCCTGCCGCAGCCACCATCACCCTTGTTGCCCCGAACCTCAGCCCTGGATTGGAGCCCTAGCCCTCCTGCCCCACTGCCCAGCCTTTCCTGGGTGGTGGCTCAGAGCAGCCCTGAGGCCTGGTCCTTTCCACCCATGAGACTGTACTAAGGGACTGAGACTGGGCCGAGGGTGGGAATCCTGACCTCCTAATCACCCTCAATAAAGTATTGTCTTTCACGGTCCTCTGGATATTCAGTGAATGACTCGCCGTGGAGAACAACTTTTTCTGCATCCCAAATGGAGAGGAAGGTACTGTCACTTGTCACCTTCCTAAGACCCACAGGGCCGTCAGACTGGGGAAACCTGGGGCTTCAGTCAGCCTAACACATATACTCTCTGAGGCCTACTGTGTGCCCCACTCTGAATTCTGGCCATGCTGGGATCCAGAGTGAGGGTGAGGCTGTGTCCCCAGGAGACTCCTAATCCAGTAGGAGCCCCACTGGGGCTGTAGCCCCAGCCCATTGTTGGCTCTGGGACAGAGACAGGTGCAATGGCTAGGGGAGGCTGAGGACAGACTGATGACTCTGCCCTTCACAAAGGAGCTGACACAGATGCTTGTGTTTTTTAAGATGGTAGAAACTTAGTGAAGGAAAAGAACACATCACAGGTGCTAGAAGTGTTGGTCTGTGGAACAGCATGTGCAAGATGTGGAAGTAGGAAATCAGGGACCCATATGCCTGAGCCATGCTTGGACCTAGACTGAGTAGCTGGCCTTGCCTTTGGGCGGGCACAGGGACTGTGTGTGTAGGAGCAGGGCAAGAATGGCAATTGGGGCCTGAATCTGGCACACAGGGTATTTTCTTTGACCTACAATGTATGTTAAATGTTTGAATCAGTTGCCTACTGTTCTAAATCAGATGGTGTACCTTAAAAAAGGGAAAACACTTTTTTGGCTTCACTTAAAAAAAAAAATCAGGGCCTTCCTGGTGGCACAAGGGGTTAAGACACAGCCTATGAAGCTGTCTGCAGCCTCCGCAGCATGAGTTCGATCCCCGGCCAGGGAGCCACCTACATGGTGCAGCAGACCTCTCCTGCCTCGCCAGCTGCTCCCCTCAGCAGTGTATTTCAGTCAATCCGCCTGTTCTGTTTCCCGCTCTGTCTCTGGTGAATCCTCTCACCCCCCAAACCTCTGGCCTGTATCCCAGTTCTTGTATGCATAAATAAATCTTTTTTAAAAATCAAAGGCGTTGGTGACACACCTGCTATCCATACTCTTGGCAACAACTAGCTCAAGTCAAGTAGCCCCCTTTTCCTACACCCATACACCCCATTGAAGTTGTTTCAGTCACTGTGTCTCCTGCTTGGCCCCTTGGCTGAGAAAGATTTTCTTTTTTTTCTTTTTCTTTTTTTTAAAGATTTATCAATTTTTATTTTTTTAATTTTTAATTTTTATCTTTTTAAAATTTTATTTATACAAGCACTGGGTACAGTCAGAAGCTTGGGAGGGTGAGAGAATCCACCAGAGCCAGAGTGGGGAACAGAACAGGCAGGCTGACTGAAATACACTGCTGAGGGGAGCAGCGGGTGGGGCAGGAGAGGTCTGCGCGCCATGTGGGACCCTCGCCAGTGGCCTGGGATTGAACCGGTGCTGCAGAGGCTGCGGGCAGCTTCACAGCCCAGTGCTCCCCAGTGCACCACCAGGGGAGGCCCGATTTATTTATTTTTCAACAAGAGCTGAAGTATAGGCCAGAGGCATGGGAGGGTGAGAGGATTCACCAGAGACAGGAGAGGGAGCAGAACAGGCAGACTGACTGAAATACACTGCTGAGGGGAGCAGTGTGTGCGACAGGAGAGGTCTGCGGCAGCATGTGGGATTATCGACAGCTGGCTGGGATGGAACCCACACTGCCAAGGCCAGGATCGAACCCAAACTGCCGAGGCTGCGGACAGCTTCACAGCACGGTGCTCAACCCGCTGCACCACCGGGGAGGCCCAAGAAAGGTTTTTTAAAGTGGTATTTTGAGGAGCAGCAAAATTTCAGCAGGGGAATGGGAGGAACGAAGTTAGAAGTGTTTGCTAAAATCTGAGAAGAATCAAGTGGCGAGCCTTGGACTGCACTGCATACAGCCTTTCCAGGGCTCCGTATTGCCTAACTGGGAAAATGTAAAATAGATGCCCTTCTGGAGGGTACTGGACTGGAAGATCATGAGGCTGTGACTTAGCTGACATCTTAGGGGGAGGAAGTGGCAAGGCTGGGATTTGGACCCAGCAATTTACTTCAGAGTCTGCTTGTGGGCTTCTCACACCACCACCTGTCTGTGCACACTCTGGATGCAGTGACAGGAGTGCGCCACTCAACAGGGTGTAGTGGGTGATTGTGGTTGAAGGCTCTGCCCCCTCTGTATTGTGTGACCCAGAACAAGTGGTTTACCCTCTCTGCCCGCCTCTGGGTCTCTGTGGGCACCTCACAGTGCATGGGGTCAGGAGCTGGGTGGACATATTTGGCGATGGCTGTTATGGAGAGGGGATGAGCCATCAGAAAGCAGTTTAGAACTAAATGGGGGTGTGAAGGGACCTCAGGACCGAGCAGGAGGAGGGCCTGGGAGTTATGTGCTGTCTGGAGATGGCAGAGGAGGCATGGCTGGGGGAAATGTGAGTTCAGTTTAGGACACGGGCCGCGGGGGTGGGGGGTGGTGGGGGCGTTGGAGGTATCAACGAAACTCCCAGAGGGGAGGCCTGGGCTTTGGGCGGGACGGAAAGGATGTGAAAGGGGCGTCTCCTCCCACAGAGCTTGGGAAGGGGCCAGGGCGGACCGTCCAGGAGGAGGGGGCGGGGAGCGCGGCGCCCAGCGGCCCTTTAATCGGGGGCGCGCGCCTGCTGGCCCGCGCGCTCTCGCCGCCGTCGCCGGGCTGGAGCAGGAGCGGGAGCCGGAGCGGAGCCGGGGCTGGGGCCCGAGCGGGCGCAATGGATCCCCAGCGCGCGCCGGCTCTGCGCCGCCTGCTGCCCCCGCTGCTGCTCTTGCTGCTGCCACTGCCCCCCCGCGCCCGGGCTAAGTACGTGCGGGGCAACCTCAGCTCCAAGGAGGTGAGCGCACTGGGTCCTCCGGAGTCACCCGTAGGGCCCCCGCGGGACGGGAGGGAGGGGGTGGGGGGGTGCCGCCCCGCCCCCTGCAGCCCCTCCCGGGTCAACGCTGGGAGCCCCGAGGGGCCGGCGGGAG
>NW_023601754.1:42943047-42958233 GCF_014898055.3 Talpa occidentalis
AATGCATTGAACTCCAGAACTCTTTTAAGGAAGAACAAATAACTAAGTTGGTTTTAGCAGTGCCTGTTGTGCACATTTTCTTCTTGAGGTGATTGCCCGTGCTGCTCATGCCACCTTCCACCCCCAGCTCAGGATGGGCTGGTGCCTGGTCTCAGGGAGAGCAGAGGGGAACTCACATAGTGATGAGAGGGTGTCACACAGGAGGAAGAGTGGTTCTTGAGTAGACGGTTAAGCTGCCTTGTGGAGAGGTTACCCAGATAGTGACCGTATTTGTGGCCACGTCCCATTTCTGGGCAAGACCCCTAGTTTATATTCTTCAAGATAGTGTGAAGTGGGTGGGAAGAATTTCCTGAGTCCCAAGGCCTCCACTGAGCTTCGACTGAATAATCCACATGTCAAAGCAGCATATCTTGTGGACACTATCTGGACCCTCTGGGCGGCCCAACCTCTGTTCCCCCGCTCTGAAGTCCCTGAAGTGTCTCATGCAGAAGTTGGGTGGTCGATTGCGCCATCTCGTGGTCGATTGCTCTGTCTGCAGGTCAGCGATTCGCTCTCCTTAGTTAAACACTATTTTATTTCTGGTGTCCCGGATGCAGGTGGCCAAGTCCATATGTTTGAAAACAATGTGTGGAACTATTGTGGTGAGAATCATGTTTCCCTCCTTTTCTGAGGGACATGAACATTTGTGCAAAGCCTGTGGAGTGACGTTTGTTTGTCCGTGCTGACCCAAATCAAACATAGACATCCGCTCTGCCCCCAGTGTCCACGTCAGCAAAATGACACCTAATCACAGTTGTTGCTGCAGGCATAGTTTATAGCAGAATCTTGGAATCAAGCTAATTTGTTATCAGTATAATCCTGAGTGGAAGATTCCAATGTGCAGCCACCAGGGTATAGAATGCAGCTGCCTAAAAAACAAGGCCTCTTCTTAGTTGTGGATGTGCAAACACCTCCCTGTTGTGGTTACTTGTGTCATGTAAATAGCAGCTAAGAAGTGCACCACTCATAATCATACCCGATCTTAACAGACGCTGGAGCTGAGTTGATAAGTGCATGTCCTCTTCCCAATAAAATCTGCACTTCCTGCTCTTGTCTTATTTTGTCTTTTCTGTTTTCACTTTTCCAGGCTTTTTCATCCTTTAATTTGGACTCAATCTGATGTAATGATGTGTCTTCTCTTCCTTTGAATGTTACTCACTCCATCCAGTTTTGCGAATAATTTTTATAGGCCTTATTGCTTTTTGGTGCCCAAATGATGACACTTGCTAAGTGGGGTCCTTTCAGATTGCTCTGTGTTTTCAGTGCTCCCTGAAATGTTTTAAAGGGTTCCTGGCTATTAACCTTCATGGTTTTCTTAAAAAAGCACTGATTTCTCCTGCTCACAATCTGGACTTACCTGTGGGAAGGGCAGTGAGGTTGTGTGGGTGGAGGGGTGGGGAGCACACTGTGGGGAAGCGTGGGTGCTGGAGCAGGAGGCACTGAGGGCTTCCACACTCCAGGTGTGTTTCAGGTATGTTCTTGTGAGGAGGATCACGTGAAGGAAATAACTGATTCCTGAGAGCTTATCCTGTGCTCCCACCCTCCCCACATGTCCACAGCCCATCCTCTGAGGGACTCAGGGGCCCCTCCACTGTGGAGATGGAGCATCTGAGACCAGCAACATGTAGCAGCTGGAGTGAATGTGACCTTAAGTCAAAATAGACAGTCTAATGAAAGAAGTGTGACTGGGGGTCTTGGGTCCGAGAGCATCCACTCTGTGGTCAAGGTGTCCTCATGAGCCCCCACATGCATGTGAAATGCCAGTGACCAGTCAGAGGGCACAGGGTCTGGCCCAACCCCCACTCCCCACCAGGAGATCTGGGCAGCCCCTGGGAAGAGCAGGAGCCTCACAGCAGGACCAAGAGTCAGGAGTGCAAGGGGGAAGTTGAGCCTTTGAGGTTCTGGGGACTGCAGACCTGTCCTCCTCTACACTCCATGTAGAGTTATACAGAGTTGATTAAGGGTCGCATGCCCTTGTTGTGTGTGCATGTTCCACATGTTGGCATCATGGAGGCCAATGGACAAAGATCCAGTGAAATCTGGTTCTCCTGTGTCCTGGAAAATTGGTCTTGATGGAGACTCAAGTGTCTGCTGCTCCTACAAATTCTGCGTCCTTTCCATACCCAAGACGGCAGGTCTCACAGGTGTCAGTAGGAAGGGAACAGAGCAGTCAGCCTGCAGTGGGAGTGTCTGAGGGGGCTGCAGGGTGGAGGAAACTGTGTAGGGTGTGGCAGTGCCTGCTGGAATGAAGGGGGAGGAAGATAGGCAACATGGAAGAGCAGAGAGTGCAGAAAAGTCCAGGGTTCCTGGCAGTGGATTACATGTGACTCCAGGCACTGAGAGCCCAGGACACCCTAAAGGCAGAACAGTGCAGCCCTAAAACTCTCCCCGAGGCTGAGGAGGCCCAGGTCATGATGACTCAGGGCTCCCAGGATCACCATTGGGGCAGAGAGTCAAAGAACAAAACACTGGTTTCGGCTCCTACAGAGACAGGCCAGAGCCACCGAGGACTCTGCATCCAGGTTCCAGCCTCAGAGACTGTCAATCGCTCATGCATTCCTTCACCATTAATCCTTCCACCTTATAAAAGAGTAGTTGAACTTTGCTACAGGTGGGCCTGTGCAGGTGCAGGTATAGAACGGGGAGTGAGAAAATTTCTTTCCCAGTGGGAGTGACACCCACACATCACGTTTGGCCTCCCCAAGATGGCTAAGACCCAGTCCCACCCTCAGGAAGAACAGGCCTTCCTGAGACCAGTCAATTTACCTTCTCTGACAGTGTTTGGAGGTGCCCAGTGCCAGATAGAATTAATACTTCCTTTTTTTGGGGGGGGGGCGCCTGTGTATAAACATTGGTAGCTCAATATTGTCGCATGGCATTTCCATCACTCGTGAAGCTTCCTATCTCTTCCTAAGTTAATCGATAGATCTAGTGTGATGTCTTTGGAAATGTGCTGCTCACATATTTTACCCATTAAAAAAAATTGCATTGTTTTTCTTTTCCTATTGCTTTTCAGGAGCTCTTTGTGTATGAGGATGTTGAGGTTTTATTTGCCTGATGTCCTGGCACCAATGGGGCAGTGCCGTGAGTGGCCACTAGGGGGAAAAGTTGCCCTCAACTAAGGTAATTTTCACTCCCACTTTCCCCAGTGTGCTTTCACTACCCACCCTCGCCCCGGCCCCCCCACCCCACAAATCCCCATGATGAGTAGGTTACTAACACCCTGGCCCTTCACTCCTGAGCACATAAATGTTTCCTGAGAACAGGGACGTCCTTTTCTACAACTGCTGATGTGGACTTCAACAGTTTACAGTCCTTATCCATATTCCAACTTTGCAAGAAAATGCAATATGATCGTCTCTTTCCCCACATCCAGGACCGAACCTAGCTTATGGCCAGGTAGTGCCCTTGGTGCCTTGTCTCCTTAGCCTTGTTTAATTGGTGCTGTCCCTCTCTTTATCTTCAATATTGACTTTTTTTTTAAAGATTTATTTATTTATGCGTACAAGAGCTGGGGTACAGGCCAGAGATGCGGGGGTGAGAGGATCCACCAGAGACAGAGTGGGGAGCAGAACAGGCAGACTGACCAAAATACACTGCTGAGGGGAGCAGTGGGCGAGATAGGAGAGGTCTACCGCACCATGTGGGTTTCTCCCTGGCTGGCTGGGGAGCGAACTCATGCTGCAGAGGCTGCGGACCGCCTCATAGTGTGGTGCTTAACCCCTTGCACCACCAGGAGGCCCCTGATACTGACATTTTTTGAAGAATACACACCCCCTCCCTTCCCTTTACAAATTAGAGCACTTCTCATTTTGTTTGTCTGGTGCTGCCTCTTGATTAGATGGAATTAGACATTCTCAGCCCGAACACCATACCTGTGATGCTGTGTCCTCAGGGCACTGTGCCTGAGGGGACATGAGTTCCGCCTGTCCATCCTGGCAATGTTCATTGTAATCACCCAGTCAAGGTTTCCCCAGTTACCCCACACAGTAATTACTGATCCCTTTTTCCTCCCTTGCACAAACAAGCATTCAGTGGGGAGACACTTTAAGGCTATTCCTATTCCACACCCCGCTGAGATTTGGCATCTCTTGATGAGTCTTGCTTTGGAGGTCTTTACTAAGAGGGTTGCAAATGGTGCTTTTCTAAGGCCAGCTCTCTCTCCACACTGACCAGCTAACAGCTGGGACTCTTTAGTAAGCAAGAGCCACCCACCCACTTTTTCTCATTCTCTGTATATGCCTGTGTGTGTCTGTGTCACTTAACCTGTCTGCCTACCTGTCTTGTCTGTCTAACATACCTTTTTTCCATCCATCCATCCACCCATGCACCCACCAACACACCCACCAGCCTTAATCTACCTAACTACCTGTATCTATCCTTTGTATTTCTCTACCTTTCATCAGTGTACACCCATGTATTTTTATTTTAATTCTGTTTTTAACATCACTGTCAGTAATATATAGGTGCTTGAATTATTCTCGATTTGGCCAGTGGAGCCTCTTTAATCTCCCTTGTGACAGTCCCACCCCCAAGCACTTCTGTCCCTTCTGGCATGAGATATTCCAGGCTCATTTGATATATCTTGCTGCAACCCTGGATCAGCCACTTCTCTAAGGAGCTCCTTTTAGGGGAAGTAGTATAGAACAAGATGGGGTGTGCACATTTCTGCTGAATGGGAGGGGTGCCTTTGTTTCCAGGCCCAATCAGTGGGCAGAGCAAGGAAATAAATGTATGTGGGTACACGTGAACACATATACAAACCTGTACACACACAGCACATACAAATGCACGTGTGCACACACACGCACATATGAGCGATTATGCTTACGTTAGACATCAGGAGTTGACAGCAATATCTCAACCCCCAGGCTCTTTCTTGCCTTCCCCCGTCCATATTTGTATGTCTGCTCTTTGTGTGAGAACCCTGGCTCCAAACAGTATTAACACATTTACTCATTAGCCCAATTTAGTACTTTGTTCATTATATCTAAAATGGTTTTTTTTTTTTTAAAGATTTAGTCATTCATTTATTTATATAAGAACCGGGGTAGGGCCTCCCCGGTGGCGCAGCGGTTGAGCGCTGGATTGCGAAGCTGCCCGCAGCCTCTGTGGCGCCGGTTCGATCCCCGGCCGCTCCCCGGCCACCGGAGGAGGGTCCCGCATGGCGCGCAGACCTCTCCTGCCACCCGCTGCTCCCCTCAGCAGTGTGCTTTGGTCCTTCTGCCTGCTCTGCTCTCCCCTCTGGCTCTGGTGAATTCTCTCACCCTCCCGCGCTTCTGACTGTACCCAGTGCTTGTATAAATAAATAAATAATCTTTAAAAAAAAAAAAAAAGAACCGGGGTACAGGCCAGATTCACGGGAGGGTGAGAGGATTCACCAGAGACAGAGTGGGGAACAGAACAGGCAGACTGACGAAACACACTCCTGGGGGGAGCAGCGGGCAAGACAGGAGAGATCTGCTGAGCCACGTGGGACCCTCGCCTGCCTGCCAGGATCAAACCACCACTGCAGAGGCTGCGGACAGCCCCAGAGCTCTGCGCTTAACCACCTACGCCACCAGGGAAAGCCCTAAAATTGTTTTAGAATTGCTTTAGCTATGCCGCTATGCACACACAAATTCCTAAGAAGAGTTTAGAATTTATTTGCTGTGCCCTTCCCTACTCTGCCAAAAGTGAGTGTATTTAGTTGAATCATAAATTACTTGGGTTCTTCCTTCCCTCTTTTCTCTCTCCCTCCCTCTTTCCCCACCTCCTGTTTTTCTTCAGGGATTATGTGTGTCACCTGAAATACACTTAGGCTCATTGCTTTAGTTTCCTTTTTGGTTTTCTCTCCCTCTTATCCAGTTCCTAGTGACTTAACTTAATCAGCTTAATATGTAGAATAGTAACATGTTTTCAGAATTGAAAACTACACAGAAGGATATATTCAGGGAAGTTTCTCCCCTTCCCATATCCCTTCTACCCGACCTCCTCCAACCCCTTGTGGGCAATCAACTTTGTTATTTTCTGGCTTATCCTTCCTGTGTGTGGGCGGGTGGGGAGTTGGTGAAGATAAACAGATATGTGCATGTTTTGTTATTGTCCTTTTTTTTTCTTTTACAACAGTTAGTGGACTGTAAATACTCTTCTGTTTTTGTTTTCCCCCACTTTTCAGAATGTCTGGGAAATCACCTCATGTCTGTTCATAATGAGTTTCCTCTTTTTTCACAGTTGTATAATAGTCCCTTGTGTAAAGGTCCCGTAATTTATTCAACCATTCTCCTAGGCTTGAACATTTAGGTAGTTTCCAGTGTTTTCCAATGACAACGCTGTAACAAATAACCTTATGCATGTGTGTGCTAGGTATTTCTTCAAACTCACTTTCTAAAAGTGGGATTGCTAGCTTGAAAAGTAAATGCACTCACAGATGGTCAGATATTGTCAAATTACCTTACATAACAAGTGTACCATGTTGCATTCTTACCAGCAAGAGAGCATCCTTTTCTCATGTTTCTGTCACAAATGACTGACTCTTGCCCCATTGCATGGCGGTTTCTGGCCAGAAGACACTCTGCTCTCCTCACACCCTTCCATTTGGAAGGCCGTTCTCACGGGTAGTGGACGGGGTAGTGGGGTGGAGAGAGGGTGTGCAGATAACAAAGCTCTTTAACAGATAGAACCCACAGGGTTTGGTGACTGAGTAATGGAGGTGAGTTGGGGGAAGAGGGTCCAGGAGGATACCCAGTGCTTCCATTTTCAAAAAGAAAAAAGGAATTGAAGGTAGAGAGAGGGCAGCTAATGCTAAGTTCAGAACCAGGTGGGAGGTCAGTTCAGGCTGCCTGGAAAGACACAGCTTTGAGCCAGGCTGCATGGCGAGACAGTAGTAAGTGGGGGTGGGGAGCCAGGAAGGACCTGGGTCTATTTTCACCTGTTGGAAAGAACGTGGAAGTCATGATTATTGGAAAAGGGCCCAGAAAGTCCCTTTCTTGTGGGGCAGGCAAGGATGGAACATGCCACAGGGTGGGGATTAGGGAGAGAAGCAACTTCTGCAAGAAGGGGCAGATTTGGGAAGTCCACTCTGGTGGCAGCTCTTGGGTGGGGCAGAGGGCAGGAAGTGGGGGCCTCTGGGTGAGGCTGAGCCAGAGCAGAGGCAGTCAGAAGGGAAACCAGGGTGAGGAGAGGGAGTGGATGAATAGTCAGAAGACTCAAATTTCGAAAAGTGTGAATGAATGACAATTCGAGGGTCTGTACCAGGTGCCCGCAGCCCAGGGAGCCACAGAGCTTGGGGATGTGGTGGGATGATACGGCCACAGGCACTGATTGATCTGGAGTACAGAGGAGATGGGGCTGTGGGTAGCCAAAAGCCACATGAGGATCTTGGAAAGGTGGTACCCATGAAGGTTAAGAGACCAGAATTCCTGGCCCAAGATGCCCCTGACTTGAGGGAAGCCAGCCACCTCTGTGAGATTTGACATTCTTAGTTATGAGATGAAAGCGTGGCACCCCTTACCTTCTGCTGGGCACTTCTCCCTAGTGTACATCACCTTCTAACCTCTCCCCTGCAATTCACCTCTTTATGTTTATTGGTGTTTTTTTTTTTAAGATTTATTTATTTATTTATACAAGCACTGGGTATAGTCAGAAGCGCGGGAGGGTGAGAGAATTCACCAGAGCCAGAGCGGAGAGCAGAACAGGCAGACTGACGAAATACACTGCTGAGGGGAGCAGCAGGCATGGCAGGAGAGGTCTGCACGCCATGTGGGACCCTCGCCCAGCAGCCGGGGATCGAACTGGCTCTGTAGAGGCCGCGGGCAGCTTCGCAGCCCAGCGCTCAACGGCTGCGCCAAGGGAGGCCCTCTTTATGTTTATTGTTGATATCTCTTTCCCCATCAGAAAGGGCTGTCTGCTGTGTCCACTGCTGTGTTCCCAGCACCTACAACAGTGCTTAGGAAATGTATGTAAAATGGTATATAAAACCCATCAGGGAGCCGGCACCTATAGAGCTCGGCAGGGAGCTGGTGCCTGTAGAGCTCAGCGGGGAGCCAGCACCTATGGAGCTTGAGTGAGCACCTGCATGCCTTCCTCACAGAGCCTGTCATGTGGTGATTCACACTCATTGGGCACTAACTCTGGGCCACACACTGTTCCACACACTTCCCCAGCATCAACTCATTTAAGCCTCACATTTTGTGAGGGAGACTGTTACTTTATCCCACTCTGCCAATGGAATGTAAGCTTACCAACCAGCCACAGCGAGGGCTTGGAGAACTAGGACACCAGCCTCCCTCTTGTGACTCCAGAGCCCCTGAAAATGCACAACTATCCTCTCAGAGGACAAAGCCAGCCAGTTAGCAGGTAGAAGAGCAAGGATTTTGGGCCTCTCTGTGCTTCCTGCCCTTTGTTTATGACCAGGAATCAATCTCACAAATGTCATTTCTACCCATTTCATGTTTTCAGGCTGCTGTCAGTGACCTTGGCACTGGACCTGGTTATATTAACAAGCTGTCAACACCAGGAGCCAACTTACTGTTTTTATTGTCATCACTGTTGCTAACCCTCATCGGCTCAGTTTCTGCTCTTGAACTCTTAACATTCTTTAGTTCTTCCTCCCCAGCTCTGCCTCTTCTTGGCCACTCTCATATGGGATATGAGGAAGGGGAGAGGAGCACGACTCTCAAGGGACCCCAAGAGCCAAAGAGCAGGGTTTTCTTTCTCCTTTCCCACCTCTGAGAAGCCCGGGGTCCCAGGAGCTGTGTCTGTGCTGGGTGGAGAAGGAAATGAGTCCTGGGTGGAGTGCATAGGCGGGTCGGAGTTCCGCCCCTGCCACCACCCCTTCTGAGCCGCTGTCTCCAGGCACCTGTAAGTTTGCAGCAGGACAGAGGGGACACGGAGGAGCTGGAGGACTGTGTCTGAGTGGGGCAGCCAGGAGATAGGAAGACACAGAAGTCAGATGCCTGGACCCATGGGGCCCACTGACCTACAGGGCCACCTCTGGGCAGGAATCCTGTTCTCAGGTGAGTGTTGGGCTCCCCTCAGGTGTGTGTACATATGCTTGAAAGAGAAACAGACACAGAAAGAAATAGAGACAGAGGGAGACATAGAAATAAAGACAAATACAGAAGAAACTGGCAGGAGAAGAGGGGTGGAAGGAAAGGGTAGAGGTAGATGGTGTTATCCTGATAGTGGAAAGGAAATAAAACTTTGGTGGTAGGTGAGGTGAAGCTGTACCCCTGAAATTTGTCTAGATTGCAAAGCAGTGTTAAATAAATAGAACTTTATTTTTTAATTTTTTAAAAAGATTTATTTATTTATACAAGAACCGGGGTACAGGCCAGATGTGTGGGAGGGTGAGAGGATTCACCAGAGACAGAGTGGGGAACAGAACAGGCAGACTGATGAAATACACTGCTGAGGGGAGCAGCGGGCGAGGCAGGAGAGGTCTGCTGTGCCATGTGGGATTCTCGCTGGCCAGGATCGAGCCCGCACTGCAGAGGCTGCGGACAGCTTCACAGTGCGGTGCTCAACCGCCTGCGCCGCCAGGGAGGCCCCAATCTTAATTTTTTTAAAGAAATCTTGACAAAGGTACCTAGAGACAGAGGCCAGAGACCAAGATATAGAGACAGAGATGGAGAGAGAGAGAGATAGGGAGAGAGGAGAGAGGGAGAGGCGAGAGAGAGAGAAAAGGAGGGAGAGAGAATAAGAATGTATCATAGTAAAAAGTTCAGCTGAGGGGAACGTGGGAGAAATGGATAGGAAAAAGGAAGACAGAGTACAAAGAGACTGCAAGAAACAGTACGACATGCAGAGATTCGGGGATCCCCATGGTTGGACAGGGAAGTCAGAGAGATGGGGAAGAGCCGGAACGTAGCCGAGAGACAGTCAGACAGGAGTGGGATGCACGGAGGGGAGGCTGTGCCAGCCCTAAATGGCCAGGTCCCATAGCACGACAGGATGGATGTGAATTTTATGCTTAAAGGGCATCTAAGGCAAAAAAGGAGAGACCAGAATATTTTGCTAAGTATCTCGGAGGGATGGAAATGATTTTGCAATGTGTAGGGTGCAGAGGAAGGCCTCAACCTGGCCGTGCGGCCCTGAGCCGAGGCCCATCTTCCTCTGGGCTGAGCCTGGCCGACTCTGGCAGGCTGCAGGGGCTCCCCAGTCCTCCTCGGGGGCTGTTACCAGCTGTGTCTTTGGGTTTCTCTGCAAGGTTTGCAGTGAAGGCAGGACCCTCTGGGGAAGAAGCAGGAAGGAAAGGGTCAGGGGAAGACGGTGTAGAGGGAATTTTCCTCTGTGGGATGGGTGTAATGAGGCCTGGCATCAGTGCTTCGGCTCACTTCATTTATTCTTATGACTGTCAGAGGAGGCAGGAACTGTTAACACCTACTTGTACAAAGGGGTAAGTTGAGACTCAGAAAGAGGGCATCACTTGCCCAAATAAATGGCAAAACCGGGGTGCAAACCAGGCTCTGAGCCCATTGGGCTGACCTCTAATAGCAGGAGAGACAGAGATACAGGCACTGACCACAATGGTGGCGGTGGTGACTGAACACTTGTTCTGAACTGTTTAAAGCCTGTCTCCTCTGCTGTCTCATCAGACCACACAGCAACCAGATGAGCTAAGCTTATTCTTCCCTCTTTGCAGTTGAAGAAACTGAGGCTCACCAAGGAAAAAACCCTTGCCCATGACAATAGAGCCTGTAACCATCAGAGACCATGTTTGCTCCCAAATATCCCAAGGGTGCCTGTCCTGCCTGAGCAGGGGAGGGATGGTGCTTGGGCCAAATTGGAGTCTTTCTTGAGGGGCGTGGCTGGCAGCCTCTGTTAATTTAATGATGGAAAGTGTGAGGGGGATGTCCGTCCGGGTCAGCCGTCCATGAACCTGGCAGCTCCCAGTCTCTCTGAGCCTCCATACCTGCATGCAAAATGGCCAGATGGAAAACTGCAAACTCCTGCTGTCCCGTGCCTCTCCTTCCCCGTGTAAGGGAAACCTCTGCCTGAGCCCAGTCTAAGGAAGTACCAAGGGTTAAGCTCTCCCATCAAGGTAATGGAAGAAACTCCCACGAATCAAGGGTTGGTTCTACGCCCATCTTGGGGCTGACAAGAGGAATGATGCGGTGTTGAGAGCACGGGCTTTAGGGCAGACAGGCCAAGTTCATGTGGTTTCTACCACTTACAATACTATCTTGGAAAATGACCTCACTTCTTGAAGCATCTGTTTTGCTATGTGTGGAAAGAGGAGACTAACAGTTAAAACTCCCCAATATTTATTATCCCTCCACAACACCCCAAGATGCAGGTGGTAGTATACCCATTTTACATTTGTGGGAACTGAGGCTCAGAGAGGATAAAAACATGTTGCAAGTCATGTGGCCAGTAACGAGTGGGTAGAAGTCAAACCACTAGCGGTGGAGTGTCACGTTCATGACCCCAGACCTCTCTCTATGTATGGAGATCATAACTGGACACTCCCAACACACCTCTCGCTCCATCACTGCCTCATTTCTCCCCCTCCCAGCCTCACTTTTGACCATGTGGAGTCTACCAGCTACAGCCCAGCTCACCCTCGATGCCAACCTAGTTAACACCACCCAAAGTAAGAAGGATGTTTTCTGTCTGTTTGGGACATCCCCCATTGGACACCCTTTGGATTCATGGCAGATTCATAGGTGTGGGCACAGAAAACACAGGTTTCCTCCACACCTCTAGCCCCCATCAGGACATATCTGATTAGTTCAGCCAGTGTCCAGCAACCACTGGTCTGCTCAGTCATATTGGGGCAGGGGTAAAGCAGTGGACGGTTGCTGTCATGGCTGTGTTGGGAAAGGTTGGCTAAGTGGGCAGGGGAACTTTACTGGCATCCCTACTACAAGCTTGATTCTCTTTGAAGCTGATGTGCATGGACCAATTGTCATGTCCTAGACCCTCTGCTTTATTTGTACAATCCCTTTTCCATGGGACTTAGAGGGGGGAAGTAAGTTACCCAGTATCTCACCTAGAGTGAACAGATCTGGCATTTGAAACCAATCGTTGAGCTACAGTGTTCTGACAATTCGTTGAGCTACAGTCTTCTGACAATTCCAATCCATTCATGTCTGTCTGGGTCCCTCTGTAACTCTTGCCAGGTGTTTTTCTATGTCTCTGCCTCTGTTTCCCTTTTTCTCCTTCTGTAGAATTGCTAGCCAAGCCTACCATTACAGTCAGCCATGACTCCGTCATAGAGCACAAAGAAAATGTGAGCTTCCACTGTGACACCAATGACGTCAACATTACCATCCACTGGGTCTCCAACAACCTCCCCCTGGTGATCCACGAGCGTATGCATCTGTCAGCAGATGGCAAGACCCTCACCATCCTCACTGTCCACCGAGAGGACTTCGGAACTTACCAATGTAAAGTTCAGAGTGGAGTCCAGTTCCAGAACAGTAATCTCATCTGCCTGACTGTGAACTGTGAGTCCCTTTCCATTCTCCCCTGCCTCTCACTGACATCTACTTCCTTGGTGATCTAATTTTGTCTCACAGCTTTAAATACCATCCAAATGTGGACTCATCTACTCTTGAGGCATATAATTGATGTTTCCACTCGGATCCCGATGGAAACACCCAGCTTAACAGCCCTAAAACTGAGTTCCTTCACCTGTGGATATTTGATTCAAAATCTTGCCTGGGGGGGAAAGAGCAGTTGCCAGCTTGCTTAACACATGTCTTCCAGGGCCTCCCCTGGTGGTGCAGCGGTTGATCGCTGGGCTACGAGGCTGCCTGCGGCCTCTGCAGTGCTGGTTCGTTCCCCGGCCGCTGGCGAGGGTCCCACAAAAAAAAAAAAAAGAAGACATGTCTTCCAGTTGTGCTTTACCCAATGATAATACTCACTTTTAATCTCCATTGGACCTCTGCATCTCTGTAATTGATCCAGAATTTGGGTGGGGGAAAAGAAATGCTAGTCTGTATTGGTCTTCTAAGTTCCCCCAAAGAGAGCTGTTGCTGTGGTTGTTCTTATCCTCCTAGATGGTCCTGACACCATAGAAATCAAGTTGCAGCCTGGTGTACCCAATGGGAAGGTGGTTGAGGTGATGGAGGGCTCCACCATGATCTTCTCAGTGGAGACACAGTCTTACCCGCTCCCTGCCTTTTTCTGGTTCCTCCCCAATGACTCTGTCCAATCTTCTACTATAACCACATTCACCATCCAGCTGCATCCAGGGAACACAAGGGCATGTATAAGTGCTTGGTGTCCAGTAATGTCACCCAACTGTCCCACCTGGGTACTCTTGAAGTCCGAGTCCTCGGTGAGTCTCTACCCTGTTCCGTACTTGTTTGCCTGAGAATCAGCTACACCAGTGTCCTAGATTTGGGGGAGGACAGAGGAGTGCTGACTTCCCGTGTAGCAGGTGGCAGAGTGGGGCTCTGGTCACAGGGATGGAACTCTTCCTGGCTCAGCACATCCTTCACAAGCCCTTGTTGGCTTTTTGTGGGATGCCCATGATTTGATCTCTGGAAATGTGTGTGTGGAGGGGAATGGGGGTTGATTCTGCATACATACAGACACTCACATAACACTCACACACTGCATATACACAAGGACACACATGCAAATAATCACACAGGCACAGCACATTCACATATAACTCACATGCAACACACATAGTATATAGTATCACAGATGTGACAACACTCACAGAAACACATATAGCATGCACACTACAGATACACAAACCATACACAGTACATAACACCTCGCATACATAACACATACACTGTACACATAAACCCAAAGCACATACACACATATATACTCACATAAGTTCATGACACATGCAGTACACACAGAACGTGGATGCACATGTCTCACATATGACACACAATTACACAGACACAGCACACGTAAAACTCATGCCACATGACATGTGTACAACATGCATGAACAACACACATCACAGACATGAATATCCTCTCACACTACACAGAAAACACATCACATTCAACATCCTCAACATATGCACACAACTGACTGTATAAACATAGTTCACGTGCAATACAATCATACACAAAACATGTACACATCATACAATGCATCCATGTGACATACAGTACCACACAATACCACAAGTGTACATACATACATAATATAAATATACATACCACACACATACAAAGAACACATGTATACCACCCACACCTCAGTGTCAAACATACACACATACAACATATGCAAAGACAGTCATACACTACACAATCTCTAGACACACAAAGCCCATCACAAATTCACATGCTTCCCACAGAATTCATACACACACCCAACACAAACTCTTACAAAAAACACTTACACATACCACTCATGCAGTGCTGCTACAGACAAAGCACAGACATACACACCTCACCCACAGCACATATACATACATCCTTGGAAAACCCTGTGACCCCCACATGGGCAAGAGGCTGGGGAAGTGTCCTCAAAGCCCACCCTGTATCTCCAGGTATTTTCAGAAAGGCTGACCAAGACTTACATCATGTCCCCAAGCTTGGATCTCATGGAGACCTCAAGCTCCATGGCCCTGACCTGCCAGACCCAAGAGGTGGCGGGGGTCCAATGTTTCCTGAGGTACCAGCCCCTCCTGCCTAGTGAGCGCTTGGTGCTGTCTGCCAACAATAGGACCCTGGCCATCCGCGGCCTCCTGTGGAGTGACACAGGGCCTAAGAATGCGAGATCTGGAACTGGGGCAGCTGGATGCGGAGTGACCCGCTCAAATTAACCATCCACTGTGAGTCACCCCAAGTGTGGGCCTTCTCCTCCTCTCTCCCTTCCTCCCTCTCCTTCTTCCTTCTAGTCACTCATTCCGTGATTAGCTCATACCTGCTCTGTGCCAAGCATGATTAGCTCATACCTGCTCTGGACACTGGACAAGACAAAGCACCTGCCCTCAAGGAACTTACCTTTAGCAGAGGAGACAGACTATAAACAGCGATGCGAGGGAGACACATGGCATGACTGATGGGCTAAGGTTAAGGAGAAGCAGGAGGCAGTAAGAAGGACAGTGGTGCATTCTTAGCTGGAGGGGTTAAGGGAGGTCTCCCTGAGGAGGTGCTCCCTGTGCATAGACAGGAGGAGGCAGGAGTGTGTCATGTAGGCAGCTAAGGCAAGAGAACTAAAGGGAGACTGGGGGAGAAG